>NC_081235.1:4109000-4438500 GCF_902713425.1 Acipenser ruthenus
AGAGATGGCGGACACACAGCGCCTGGCGTACTCCATCATCCAGTTCCTACACGACCAGCTGAACTCTGGGGGGCTGTCTTCGGACGCACAGGAGAGCTTAGAAGGTAAGATGGCTTCCTCAAAGCGTGTTGCTGTTCAACTGCAAACCATGTGCCAGCTCTGCTGGTAACGGAAGGTCTATGTGTCAGACTACTTCTTGAGTTACTTTCTGAGTTACCTTCGTCGGAACAAAGGGGTGAAAAAAAATAAAAATGCCGACATTCAAGGCACAATCATTTTCATGTTTTTATTAAGGACTTTCAGTACAGAGCATCTGTATTCACAGGCTTTTAAACCAGATTTAAAATTGCTAATAATATATAGCTTACCAGCATAGCAATTTATCACAGATTGGTGTAATAGTATTATACAGTATATATATATTTTTACACTATCTTGTTTCCCAGTTGCAGTCCAGTGCCTGGAAACAGCTTTTGGGGTTTCTATTGACGACTCGAGTCTCGCTGTCTCGCAGACACTCCCAGAGCTCTTTGCAGCAGCCACACTCAAGGTAAGGAGGCTTCTGATGATTTTAACTACATGAAGGCCGTGTTAGACCAAAAGTGAGCCGTTTCACCTGTGGAGAACTCTAATAAAATATTGAAACATTGTGCAGGAAACCTTATGAAATACAAGGGATGCTCAGCCCTAGAACTGCATCAAAATAAACGTATCGTGTTGGATTATTGACGAAATGCAGGAACTGGTGCCTTATTGGTATGTCTGAATGTGTTTGTTTTCATGCTTGTGCAGGAGACTCCTCGGGTAACAATTAATGCCGTGCCAGACTCCCCGACCGAGGAAGAGGCAGCTGAAGCAGAGAGACTCAAAACAGAAGGTGTGCCTGTGCCTGTGCCTCTGTCTGTGTCTGCGCCTCTGTCTGTGTCTGCGCCTCTGTCTGTGTCTGCGCCTGCGTCTGTGTCTGTGCCTGTGTCTGTGCCTGTGTCTGTGCCTGCACCTGTGTCTGTGTTTGTGTCTGCACCTGTGTCTGTGTTTGTGCCTGCACCTGTGTTTGTGTCTGTGTCTGTGCCTGCACCTGTGTCTGCGCCTGTGTCTGTGTTTGTGTCTGCGCCTGTGCCTGTGTCTGTGCCTGCACCTGTGTCTGTGTTTGTGTCTGCGCCTGTGTTTGTGTCTGTGCCTGCACCTGTGTTTGTGTCTGTGCCTGTGTTTGTGTCTGTGTCTGTGCCTGCACCTGTGTCTGCACCTGTGTCTGAATTTACATTTTGTTCATTTAATTATTTTTTGTAATGCATAAAAACATGAGGATGTTCTATATATACACAGTAAAGCACTGATATTTACAGGGATTTAGGGTAATTTTCATAAATTGCTGTACACTGAAAATATCACCTGCCGTGGTAGTACAGTAGCTCTCCTGTTTTTTTGTTTGTTTTCTGCCTTTCACCATTTATTCAAATGTATTTGTGAGCTGTGATTGTTGGAGAAACACCAGTTTGTATGACGAGAGTTCTGCTGTAACTATTGAAATAGGGGTAGAAAGCTAGAAACTACAGTGATCCATTTATTTTAGGCTGCAGGAGGAGGGTAATACTAATCTGTGTCTTGTTTAACTTGGCTTTATTGTCTTGCTTTTTTTTTGTGCTTGTGAAATGGTTCTTAATCCTCCCCCCCCCCCCCCCCCCCCCCCCATAGGCAATGAACAGATGAAGGTAGAGAATTTCGGACAAGCGGTGGAGTTCTATGCAAAAGCTATTGAGTTAAACCCACGCAATGCAGTGTATTTCTGCAACAGGTATGATATGAAACCTGGAAAGGTCAGAATTCTTTGTTCTGTACAAATGTCATTGTCGCCAGTAATAGCTAAGCTATTCATTTCATCACATTAATTTTTTTTTTAAAAATTCCCTTCCCCTATAAGAACCAATTTCATACTGCAATATAATACTGCTAAATCATTCAAATCTAAACATTATAAATGTCCTTCTTAACACCTGAAAGTGATGAATCAGCAAGTTGTTGAAATGGTTCTGGAGGATTGTGTGACCTTTTTTTTTTTTAAAAAATATCTGCTTCTGAATTCATTGTTAGTTCTCTAGAAGTTATCTAGTCTAGTTTTGTTCTCAGTAATTTGGTGCAGTCTGGATATGAATTTACCTGCTGGTTTACTATCTATTCTGTTGGATCATGACCATTGTGAAAATGACTTGCATCAGGTCATATATTGTCAGGGACATTCCACTTAAATCAAAGTGTTCGATTCTGTTTGTAAATGTAAATTTGGTTTCAGATTGGGCTTGGTATAAAAACTGCATTGATTTTTTGTCCTAAAATTACCATATTTCACTATTTAGAATCATTGAAAATTCTCAGAATTGGTGGGGAAAATCCAGCATGTTTTGGAGTATGTTTTATTTATTTATTTTGTTATATTTTACAAACAGGGCTGCCGCATACAGTAAGCTGGGGAACTATGCTGGAGCAGTGCAGGACTGCGAGCGAGCCATCAGCATCGACCCAAACTACAGTAAAGCATTCGGCAGAATGGGGTGCGTACTGACTGGGGTTCTGCCCTGTCACAGGCCAGTACTAAACGTACAAAACAGCCATCTCAAAATGTACAGATTTTGGGGATCCTACTTGCCTGAACAGTGGGTCCTCTCAAGCGCTGTTTGATAGTTTATCTACTCTTTACTGTTTTGTGTTTTATATACAGAGGAGCTTATTCAAATCTTATTCCTCCTCCTGTAAAAAAATAGAGATGGCCGGGTTTTGACATTTTACGTAACAATACAGTTGGTTTTAATTTGTGCTGTTTAGGCAACACTATGGGATCAACCTAAACTGGGTAAGCCAGGACTGGGTTTTATTAGAGAATGCACCACTTCTGGTTATCCTGGGATTACCTGTAAAAATAGGTGGGTTGTGTAATCCATAAGGACTCACCAGTACTGTAAAGTGCTCTAGTAATGTCCAGCTGTACAGTAGTTTATCCCAATAGGATGCAGGTTGTTCAGATTTACCCCTACGTGTATGAAGTCTGTTTCTGTCGTCCTTGTTTTACTAAATCCTCTGTGTAGTCTCGTTGTAAGCTTCGTTTTGTAATTGTTCTGTGCAGGTTGGCCCTGGCCAGTTTAAATAAGCACACAGAAGCAGTGAATTACTACAAGAAAGCCTTGGAGCTTGACCCCGATAACGACACGTACAAATCCAACCTGAAAATAGCCGAGCAGAAAATGAAGGAGCTTCCCAGTCCAGTAAGTGCTGAAATCACATACTCTGAACAAGCATCGCAGCTGCAAAACAGTTGTATTGCATAGCAGACACATTGTATTAAATGGCCATGACAAAATGAGCTCAAATCAGAGGCAAGCTAATAAAAGGGGGGTTGCAGGGATGGAAATAAAGCATGGTAGTTTGAACCAATACATTTTTTGTGAGCTCAATTAGGCTCTTTTTTTCTCTTTTGGGTTAAGGGGGGTCCAGTTAAGCTTATAGTAAAATGTGGAATGGACCAGATTCACCGCTATGCAATGGGAGTCCTATTCCTGCCTCTGTTTTCTGTTGGTGTGTGTACAAGTCATTGCAGATTTGAAACTATTGATCGGCGTGTTTGACTGCTCAGTTCATGACAACGATTGTAACAATGAAACAAAACAGTATGATAACTGTAATACAGAATCAGAACTTTGACAAGTGATTGATTGAAATAGTATTTTGTTGGTTGGTCCTGGAGGACAAACGGGTATGTCACAAGCTGTCAAATGAAAGTATATGCTATTATAAGTATAATCCAAGTGACAGCTTCTGCCTCCCTCGTCAATGCTACAGGACAGTAATAGATCTCTGGGGTTTTATGGTGACTTAAACCACTGTGCAATGCTTTACTGCAGCATCAAATAACATCTTCCAACACCTGCAGTTGTATTACAGCCTGATTTAAGTACAGAAGTTAAATTCAAGGCCAACCTGTGACTTCATTTTAAATGTCTTTTATCCTCTTCAACTAGACAGGCGGTTTGGGTGGAGTTGACCTGGCTGGATTGCTTAGCAACCCTGGCTTCATGAACATGGTAAGGTTACTGGCCTCATTCGTACAATGATAGGGCATTGGGGAGCTATATAAGCAGGGTGGGTAAGTGAAAGGGTGGGGGTTTGGTATTGCATTGACTATACATGTTAAAAGAAATCAAATAACCTTGTGCAATGTTTTGAATGTCAAGGATCTGAAAAAGTTGATTCTGTATAATTTGTGATCCCACAGCTGTTGACGATTTTTAGGCAATCTGTATGCTTACTGTACTTTTATCTAGGTGCAATGATGTAACGTAAATATATCCTGCTTTGTGATTGACAACAATTACAGCTCCGGTTAGAGAGTTCATCCATTACCTCGGTAATAATAATGATGTATTTAGTTGAACTGAAAAGAAACTATTCAGACAAATGTTAACGGTGTATAAGCATGTGTGTTTAGGAGGGTGCTGGTGTGTGTGTGCTGGTTGGGAGTGTGTGTGCTGGTTCGGAGTTTGTGTGCTGGTTGGTGTGCGTGCTGGTTGCATGTTTGAGGTGGCTTATGAAACTCTGGTTTTGAATATTCTTTTTGTTTTTAGGCTTCATCTCTGATGACCAACCCACAAGTACAACAACTGTAAGTGTCTTACTACAGGCCCATGCATGTAAATGTCTTGCACTTTCTTATGCATGACCATTTATAATAAGTGGAGCTATGAATATTGCATTCATCAACACTGTGGTATTTCTGCTAAACATTCCCATGCTTTAAAGATGTCCAGTAAGAAGATAAGTCGTGTGACGCCATGAGCTGGGCATGGAGAATATGCAAGGCCATATTGCCTCCATGCCAAGTTAGCATGTCTTGTGATTAAGAAAGAGTCATCAACCCCCAGGACACTATTTTGTTGTCTGTTGAAAAGGGAATCTGTTTGGAACGCAGTAATCTGCATTTTACTATTGTATCCTAAATATTATACCAGTTTTGATGACTGAAAAAATAAGTGCAAAGTTGTGTAATCCTCCATAGCCTTCACTGTAAAGAACCGCTAGACCTCACCTGGAGTATGTAAAATTTTATGATAGAATAATTACCTTCAAATATCATTTTGGAATGTGATGCTATTGGCTCTACCTTCTGTACGGCATGCAGTTGGAAGGGGGCAGCATCACATAACTTTTTCTGAATGGCTGTTCAGAATGTCTGCATCGTGCCTGCCTGCCTTCCTGCCTCTGTGTGTGTGTGTGTGTCTGCATCACACATATCTCGGCACAATGCATAATCTCTTTCTACAAAACTGAGGCAGGTAAAAGACCAGGCTTTAAAATTAGCTTTCTCAACTTTTTTCACATTTTATTTTCCATTTTAATAGCAACATTATCTCTCGTCCCCTTATTGCTCTGTTGAAGATTGAGGGGGATTTTAAAGCCTTGGTGACCTTGACCTCTGACCTAATATGACGGTCCTGTGACATGTAGCATATTTCTCTTGCATGTAGACACAGACGCACTCTGCTTCTCTATGGGGTGGGGATATTATGTTTAGTTTTTGTGTGTTGAAGAACACTGACAAACAAATAAACATGTATGAAAATATCAAGGTTGAGAAACTGTGTGGTATTGCAGAGTGAGAAGCTTTCCATAGATGTATAACTGGCATGGGATTGAGATGCAGAATTCTGCACTGTGGTTTGCCACTGAATGACCCTTTCCCCTTCGTGTCCGTTTACCTTTATTGGACACCTTAGTAGGATATGGGTGCAGTGTGTGGTGGCAGCCCTGAGAGTGAGGGAGCCCTGCCTTGCTGATAAGTTTAATTTTCTTGCTCGGTGTTCTCCAGAATGTCTGGGATGATGTCAGGATCGTACGGGCCAATGGGAGCGGCTGGTGCAGGAGCCGGGGCAGGACCAGGACCAGGACCAGGAGTCGGAGTCGGAGTTGGAAGAGGAGGAGCTGGTCCAGGAGGTGCAGGGCCGAACGACCTATCTGGCCTCATCCAAGCGTGAGTATTTATCTCAAACGGGGTTAGCAAACCCAGAGCTGGTCCTTCCACTCCTGATCTTTGTTCCAGCCCTGTTCTAAATAGTTTAATTGAACCAATTAAGCCTCCATCCAGACCCTGCAGTAGGAATTTTTTTTTTTTTCCCTGTTAAACCTGGAGTGGAATGGGCCCTCCAGGACCGTGATTAGACACCCCTGTATTAAATGCTCCTTGACCTAGAGGCATATAATGTTTCAGGCAATGAAGACATTTTATTTAAAACAAAATAAATGTTTAAAGCATCTACTGTAATATTTCTCTGTAGTGTAGTTTGGAGAGGTGGTGATGCCTGTCTGCTCTTGTTAATTCCTCCAGGGGGCAGCAGTTTGCTCAGCAGATGCAGCAGGAGAACCCTGAGCTGATTGAACAGCTGAGAAGTCAGATCCGGAGTCGGCCGCCTAGCGCCAGCAACGAGGAGCAGCCCTGACAGGCAGCAGGGTCAGTGCTCACTTTTAACCCTAGCTGGAGGAAATGCTTGGCGAGGCTGGTCCAACACTAAAGGCAGAACCTGCTCTCTTAACTTATTGGTGCTGGAGCCAACTAAATTACAATAGTAATGGATACCCAGATATTGCATCAAATAAAACATTACATTTATTTAGAATTATGATGTTGGGGTTGGGGGGGAGAAGAGAGTCACAAATAAGGAATTTCATAAACCTTCCTAACATGCATTGGTTTCAAGTAGTCAAGTCACCTCAGCAAGGTCTTTGGGGTCAAAGCAAATCAGACATTATGGGAGGCAGCTGGTTCATTACTGGAAAAGAGGCATTGAAGGGGTGAAATTACATGCACTGAAAGCTTTCTCTTAATACCTTTTCAGTTTGTATGGTACCATGACATCCTTTTTTAAAAAATGAAAATGCTTTGTTAATGTTAGATCTGTGTGACTCGGGAATTCTGAATCTACCTGACTAAGTTTGCTTGTTTTTGTTTGTTTTTTTTCTCTCTAGGTGGGAGTTTTGTTCAATGTGACCTGAAGGCCAACTGTTGTTTTTTGTTTGAAACTCCAGGCTTTAAAAAAAAAAAAAGCTCTATTTTTCCCCCAAAAGGACATGCATGATGGGCCCCAATGATCTTTTCTTTTTTTTTTAACCCCTGCTAATCAAGCTATCAAGCCACTGGCATGTAAATAAAGGCGAGCCTATTTGACTTTTTAACAAGATCCGCTCCGAACCCTCTTTTTGGATTCACCTTTGGGTTTATTTTTTTATTACGGAAATGCATGAAGTCAATGTACTTTCTAACAATTGTTGTATGTTATTATAACCAACCAATGCGTTTCCTGTTGTAATTCATGATTCCCTTAAAAAAAAAAAAAAAGGGGCATTCTGTAAACTGCCACAGACCACTGAGTGGAGAAGTCTCAACCTGTTGTCTTTTGCCATGGGGTAGATTGTTTAACTGTGATACAAAATCCACTTTAAAGAACTTGTATTTATACTTAAATAAACATGAATAGATATGTGCATACCTTCTGTACTCCTGAAGTGAACCGGAGGACCTCATGTTGTAATTGTAGCCATCCTTTCTCAAGGTATTTGGTCTGTGTTCTGCTTTAGCTGTAAAGACGAGACATCACACAACTATTGTAATGATCTGTGGTGTATTTTATCACCAGCACCCTGCGGCTGTTGAGGTTATAAAATCAGACCCTGTGTGCAGTGAGATCTCGGGGTTGAGACTAAGGCTGCCTTTCTCCTTCCCAAACCAAGTAGTGGAGATGGAACACTCGCGCTGTTCCAATGATTGTCCTGTCCTCCCACTCAGGCTCGTACATCATTACAAGCCGGGGGTTCCAAAGGATTTTCTGGCTCCCCAGTTTTGCACGTAATTCCCCATTCGAGGTTTCAAATAAAAACACAGATGACTGAACCGCACACTTCCTGTTGTGCGGTGGAAATGCAGCTTGGAAATCCCAGTGTGTTCAGGGTTTTCTTACACTATCGCCTCACTCCAGTGGTGCACATTCCACATAGGTTTTTGTTCCAATCAGCTCCTAAACCCTCAGCTGGTTCAATTAACTACTTTGGGATCTGCTTGGAGTAAAGACCTGGACTGGACTGGATCTTGAGGACCAGATTGTGCATCACTGCCTCACTCAGACAGACCATCTAGATTTCGTACAGTGTAAAGTCACTTTGATAGAGTCGCCATACGATGGGCACCACATTTTCACAACTTCCAGTGTGGTTTCCATTATTCATCATTGTAAATTAGGAATGCACAGTTCCCTCTATGGCAGGGGTCTCCAACCCTGGTCCCGGAGAGCTACTGGGGCTTCTGGTTTTCATTTCAACCCAGTTTTGACCATGTGGAGCACTTCCTGTGGCAACCAAATCAGTGTTGTTTGATTTAAGACCTTCTTTAGTTCACCATTGCTGTTTACTTCCCAAGTGATTTTATAGCCACGCTGTAGACATCGCAGGCAGGGGAGGCTCAGTGCTCGCAGTCTGCAGTTTCTACTGCCAGGCCTCATTCCCTGCTTCTTTTATTTCTTTTATTTTTTTATTTATTTTTTTTGCAGTTCTGGGACAACCCTCTAAATGGTTTATCTCAAGGGGCCACTGAAAAAACTGCTTTTAGTAGGCCTGAACAAAAATATATATTTTTTATTTCTTTGCTGCTAATGTTCATGTGGGTTGGGACTATCTCTCTCTTTTTTTTAATGCTAAATAAATAAAAACCCATACCTCAAATGGTGCTCACCAATGCTCACTGTTTAAAACCCTGGGAGTCCCTTGTGTGTATTGTGTAAAAATGTTCCCTTGTAACACCATGCATATTGACACTTTTGTCCATCCACAACTCACAGTAAAACCGATGTCTGTTCTGTTAGGTTTATAGCTCGTCCTTTTTAAGTTACAGCAAGTAATTTCAGTGGCCTAAAGTAGAAGTTTACTATGTCAGGTTTTGATAGACATGAGATAGCTAGTAAGGTGCAACAATTTGCAGTATTGTGTATCAAATATTCTGAGACTCGGTTCATTCTGATGTGGCCATAAGCTTCAGAGGATGCAATATGTACTGACACATTAACTGCTAAAAAGAAAGTCAGTATTTAGCCAAAGCAGTTTGCAATGTTTGATTAAACTTTGATAAAAAATCTGACTTGAGGCATTTTTAGCTTTAAGCTGTCGATATGTAGCCTGCATACCAATGATCTGTGCTGGTTTTTAAATGGCTTTTACCAGGACTTTAAAGACCAAACCCCTCAGCCACGCCATCTGAACGGGGAATTCTGTGATTAACAAGTTGTAACTTCTGATGATGATGATGTTAATTGTGAGTATACTTGTAGTAATTGTGTTATGGGCAGTCTATGTCTAACTTAATAAACAACCATTTACACAAAAGGTTTAAACATGTAGCCTTTATCACACATATTCAATAAATAAAGTGCACTGTTCACTTGTATTTATATTGCAGTTTTGTATTTAAAATTTTACATACAGTATATTAAGGTACTGTACACGGACGGTACCATGGTTTATTTGTTTAAACTTGCAAGTACATTTGCAGCATGCCTGCACCGTGCAAGAGGCTTGCAGTACACCTTGTGGGTACTAGCTTTTGTTATTCGAAGTGTAAGATTCTGATAGCGGTCAATGGATCAAATTAAAGCTACGCAGGGAGTCATTATTTATTAATGCAACCCTTAGAAAATCTGAAGGATGTCAAACATCCCTATAACTGAGAGCATTACTTCAGACTGTTAGATTAGAAAGTCTTTCAAAGTAAAATACTTTTGCCTGTACTTTTACTAGGAGGATTTTGCTATGGATGCTACCTGAAAAAAAAAAAAGCAATGTCTATGTGTTACAGCTATTTCTTGTGAAATATTCTCGAGAAAGGCTCCCAGATCATTTGGAATTTTTTTTTTCCTGTAATTTGAATAGAGTATATTCCTGTAGAAACCGTGGTTTGGTTCTAATGCACATCTATACAACGCACTGAGATGCCAACATGTAATATTTAATTGTAAAGCAATTTGTTTCATATGTAATTGGGATTCATAATCAGGTCAGATTGCATGCAGTCTGGATTTATGTGGGAGTGAGATCTGTAATCTGTGGGGCAGGAAAACTTGTATAGAACAAACTTTGCAAATATACAGCAAATTGTTGGTTACTGTATATCTGTTTAGGGTGCCACACTGACTGTCATGAAACAAACTACAAGGGAAACGATGCACTATTGGTTCAAAACCCTTGCTGATTATTTCAATGAAAGGTTTTATGAAGTTAACAATGGCAATCTAGTTTCTATTGTAACTAAGTTGAGGGCGGTGTGTTCCAGTTAGCACGAGCTGGCCGTCCTGGCACTGTTCTTTTGCTTGTGTGATAATGAGGGGATGAGCCACCTTTCAAATCCTGTTTTCATACAGTATGCATTTCTGAAACTGACTTCAATTAACAAATTAAACCCATGGCAATTAAAGTAGCACTGTCTGTGGTTTTGTTTATGTATCTGTATGTGTGTTCACATGCAGTATTTAATATCTGTGTAAATGTGTATTTTCTCCAGCATCAAACAGCATGGTTACCATTCTAGCATTTTTTCTTTCTTTTTAGATTTAATAATCTATATCACAGGTACAATGTATGTAATAATCCTTTTTATCATTATAATGTGTGAAAGTAGCTCAGAATGCTATTGGAAAACACAGCAGACATAAAAAAGCACAAGAAAAGATTGTACACATTTCTGACCAACAGTCAAAAATGTTCAATCTGCAGTGAGGATGTTTGTGACTTTATTTGTGCAAATCAAATAATTTTGTGTTGGTTGTTTGTTTCCAGTTTAAGTTTTTAAAACAAAAACGTAGCATAATTAGCGTTAGCATTTCCATTAAACTTTCCTACAAAATTTAGGACTATATCAATTGATTGCACCTGTACCAAAATCTGACAGCGTGCCACTTTCTGGGCCTACCCCGAGTTACCCTAAATTACTGTAAAGTATATCTTCTGACAAGCAGCACCTGAAAACTGACAGCAAAATGATCGTGTTTCTACCAATAACGTATATTTTATTTTAATGATTGATGGTTTTGCTAGAATAATCTGACGCCAAAATACAATACTACCGAGATATACTTTACATGATGCTGTTCAGAACCGTGCAGTTCGGAACAGGATTTATTTTAAATGTCTGTATCCTGTGCGTTACTTAAGATCGCTTTTGTGAGTACTGTTGTTTGCATTTGTATTCGCTGTACACAGTGCGGAACTGTATTAATTACAACACAACAACAAAGCCTGCTCGTTGGGGGAGCCTATTTCACAGCGCACAGCAGTTGATGGCCCGTTTGTCTTGACAGACAGGCTTCTCTACGAATCACGTCGCGGAGATATTCCTCTCGAGCAATCACTGTACGGCAAGGGGCGGAGATTAGATTAGGAAAACAACAGGAGGAGGCAGGTTCCGCGAAGGAAGGAAAGAGGGTGAGTTTTGTGTTTTAAAAAAATCTCAAGAAATAAACAATAATTTCAAACACATATTCGCTTTAATTCTGCCATTGTAACAAAATATTATAAATTCTAAGAGAAATGGCTGAATTGTACGACACAATTGCGTCGCTGATAATTATTTTTGAAAAGTCCCAAACAAGAAATTACTATAATTTGAAAGATTGTGATATTTTGGAAAGCTTATTAATTATATATATATATATATATATATATATATATATATATATATATATATATATATATATATATATATATATATTATTTTTGCACGACAGTTTTCCAATGTTTTACATATTGCTGTGAGGTCAATTACACTCTAAACAGCTTGAAGCTACTGTGCCCGGTATCGGTAAATAGAAGCTAGAACTAAATTAGAGTTTTATTTACCGTTTTATTAAAAAATTCAGGTCAAATGGGAAACGATCCGCTCATCGCTGAAAACGACCTCTGCCCACTCAATTAATAAAGCAAAACCCCACAGCCCGTCACAACAGCGCATCCCAAACACGCATCAATAACAATGGTTATTAACTGGCTTATTTTATTGTTCTATCATTTCCCAGGACAGGCATTTTTTTTAATATCGTAACAGGCATCTCGCTACCTTGTGAGGGCGGGGCTTTCTCGTCTCGATGTAAGTGGTGAACGAATACAGTATTACAGGCTTCTTGTCGCTTCTTGTCGCATGCCTCATACACCCTCTGGATATTGTCTCTAATAAATACTGTGTAACAGTAGCACAATGTGTGTGTGTGTGTGTTTTTCAGTTTCAGCTGAAGGGCAGTGCTTTATGATGTGCTGAAAACAGAGAAGCCTTCATCTCCTCGTCTCCCATCTCCATGCCTGGGCAGCTGCAGAGCCTGAAGCTGCGGAGCCCCTGCTGTCTGGTCTCGCCTCCTTGTTCATAGAGCCCCCTCCCTCTTGCACCCCTCAGAATGGAGGTTGTGGTGGCCAAGCTGCTGTGCCTGCTTGGCGTGTTTGTGCTCATGATGCTGGGCTCGCTGGTCCCGGTACGGATGATCCCAGTGGACTATGAGAAAGTCCAGCGCTCCCGGAAGATCCTGGCTCTGTGCAACTCCTTCGGAGGGGGTGTCTTCCTGGCCACCTGCTTCAACGCACTGCTTCCAGCCGTGCGAGAGAAGGTACCTGTAACCCTTCTTATTATCCCACAGAAAAGACCAGGGCAAGCTTCACAGAGCATGCTGTGGTAGGACTGGAGATGGATTCATGAAGGCTATATCTTGTGACGTTTATTTTTACAGTAATTTATTGAATTGTCTAGCCATGTGGATCACACCAGTGGATAAAAAGGATTCAGGAGGGGGAAAATTGGATCACTTGCAGGGTGATGTTTTGAAATGTTTTGATAAAACACATTTAGTCAAAACATTTGTCAAAATAATTTTACATAATTCTACCACTGAGTGTTTTATAGTAATGGATTACTTTAGCGAAAAGGCTGTCCAGCTATAACTCATTGCATACCTATTGCGCCTTATGTAGAAATACTGTAGGTCATTCAAAATGATATGGTGCATATCCGCAACCAGCATTCTGTTGGTACTTTGTGGTGAACAGCTCCTGAGTTAAATCTGTTTGAATAGAGCCCTTTGTTTAACCTTTCCTTTCCCAGGTGGCGGAGGTGCTGAAGCTGTTGAGCGTGGAGACGGACTACCCCCTGGCAGAGACCATGATGATGCTGGGCTTCTTCCTGACGGTGTTCGTAGAGCAGGCCGTGCTGACCTTCCGCAAAGAGAAGCCGTCCTTCATAGACCTGGAGACCTTCAACGCGGGCGGCTCGGAGGCAGGCAGTGACTCGGAGTACGATAGCCCCTTCATCGCCAACTCCCACGGAGACCACCGCGGCCACGGCCACCTGCTCCCCTCCGAGCTGACCCGCGCCGGACCGCTTCGCCTGGCCAGCCTGGTCTTTGCCCTGTCCGCCCACTCCGTCTTCGAGGGGCTGGCCCTGGGGCTGCAGGAGGAAGGGCCCAAGCTATTCAGCCTCTTCCTGGGCGTGGCCATCCATGAGACCCTGGCGGCCGTGGCCCTAGGTGTCAGCATAGCCAAAGCCGCTCTGCCCATGAGGGACGCAGCCAAACTGGCCACCGTAGTCAGCCTGATGATCCCCCTCGGTGCTGCAGTGGGCATGGGCATCGAGAGCGCCCAGAACCTGGCGGGCAGCATCGCCTCGGTGGTGCTGCAGGGCGTGGCGGCCGGCACCTTCATCTTCGTGACGTTCCTTGAGATCCTGGCCCACGAGCTGGAGGACAAGCAAGACCGGCTCCTCAAGGTGCTGTTCCTCATCCTGGGCTACGCAGTGCTGGCCGGCCTGGTCTTTGTCCAGTGGTGAGGTGAAGCACCACTATCTTTATTTGTGGAACAAGAGACACCAGTACTGGGAAGGCTTTCCTTGAGACCCCGTGTCAGCTCAGGTCAGTGATCTCAGTGCTGTTTGCAAACCATCCTGTACCAGGTGTGGCTGATGGCAGTAATCGATCCCCTGCAGAGGATGCATATCCCCCCCTGATAGTTGAGGCGTCATAAATGCACGTCACACTTAAGTTTCTATATTGCAACCCCATGGGCTTATGAAATGCATTCCATAGTGTAGAGTGTACTAAACGTTTAAGAAGAACATCCAGGCAGGTGAAACTTGTTATGGACATTCATTAGCACAAAACACATCTTGAAAGTATTATAGTCTAAGACTTTCATACTCAAATTAGATTTTGTTGTGGGCCACCTTTAGGAACTGCATGGCAAGTCTGCAGACTGTGTGTATTATCATACCATAGTTAGTTATTGTTATGAAAACTTGCATGAACAATAGGATCAGCAATCCACTAACACCTACAACAAACTAACACAGTCAACTGACTGTTAAGTCATTATAAAAAAAAGGTATGCTTGCATGTAAACACAAGCCATTTTCAAATGATTTAACAGTCTGTTAATACATACCAATTTGAAGTATAATTTATTTTAATGGAATACATGCTATGGATGTTGGTGTTAGGACAGTAGCCCCATGGAGTTCCAGTACTCACTCACTATACAATAGGTATGGCGACCCACTTAGGTTATTTTATTTTTTTTGTCTTGTGATTAATTACGCAAGTGAAGGCGATATTTCTGACTACAAGCAGCTACACCTGGTAAGGGACTATAAATGGAGCACCGCACTCCTTCCCTGACACACATACCAGAATTTCGGAGGACAGCGTGTGCTCGTCAGCGCGAGGGTGGTAGCGGTGAGCTATTTAAAGATACGTTATTTAAACAGTTGTAGCAACACGTGGGGACGGGGAATGCTAGATTTTTCGGATCCCCACTGCTTACCCTTTAAGACCCCACTTAAATATATTAGGGGTCAATTCTATTCTCTTAAGACTTACAATTCAAAATGAAGCGGGGTCCTCTTCACAACCGATGGGCACTGTTTAGGTCTGTCCTGTATAGCAAGGGACGTTGTAACTGTAATATAGGAGGGTATTATAAGCCAGGATTGGAGGAAAAAAAACACACTAAACAATCTGAAATCTCTTAAAGAACAAAGGGTTTTTTTGTGTGTAATTTGGGTTGTGTGTAGATGGGGATTAATCAGAACAGTCACTTCAGACAGGTTTTTATTAATCGTTTTACTACATCTGTTTTAATGTACCTTCTGTATTTAATACATGCATGTTCTGTGCTTATTTATTTGAAGACATTGGCACATGGCTGCCTCCATGAAGCAACTAAACAGCACACACCTCAAACTGAAAATGCTAGCTGATGGCTGTCAAATGCTTTGCATTCAAAGTTGCAAGGAACAGTTTCTTGAGTATAAAGGGGCAATAAGTGAATCTGAAATGTTTATGGCCAGTGTGCAAAGATTTTATATGCAGAACTACATCTGATTATTTTGTTCCAATAATTGTCAACTTGCTTACTTTTGAAAATGACAAACGCTGGAGAAATGAAACGTTGGATTCAACAATGCCAGAAGTCAGTTTCATATCTGCTGTATTCAAGGTATTTCTCCACTGGATGTGGTTCTTCAGCCTGTTTATATAGTTCTGTGCAGGGTTGGGGTCAGTTCCTTTTTATCAATTCCAAACTCCAAATTCCAATTCCTTTGAAGGAATTGGAATTGGAATTGATTAAAAGGGAATGGAATTGGAATGGACCCCAGCCCTGGTTCTGTGTGTGCTGTGCATTGTCCAGTTGTAATTATGGTGCAGGTTTTCTTACAGCAGCTGCTGTTTAGTTACCAAATAACAAAACAAACAAAGTTAGCCTACATGGATTCTTCCAGTAATGTGGTGTTCTGTTCCATAATTTAAACCAGCCAACAACAGGCAGCTTTCTACTAGAATCCCTCCAGTAAACTGACAGTTATGGTTTGTGCTAAGTTGTTGATAGTATAAGAATCTATTAAATGGCTATATAGCAATGCCAGTTTTTTTTTTTTTTTTTTAGAAGATCTTGCACATGGTACTGTTTTGTGGGATAGATAATAGAGGGGATAATTGTTGTACATATTTTTTTTAATTGTAATACATGGGGTGGACCGAGTAAAAGAGAGATGGCTTTTTTCTGCAATGCGCACAAATCTGCAACAGGGACAGCTTTCAAATCCGACCCGTTTGTTTCTATTCACAGCAGACAGACTGAGACTGAAACCGTTTCAATTGAGACTCTAGGATTGCAGGCTGGCAGAAATCAATTAATGATACTATCATTATAGGAAGGAAGGCGAGAGGATTTAAAAAGGGAATTATGGGGAATTGTAAAAGTCCAGCTGGAGACTGGATTAAAGTCTGCAGATGGAAGCAGGCAGCCCCAGTTTGATACTGGAACGAGATGAGTTTTACAGACAGCTTTCATGAGACTGGGTGAATCTGATCTACAGGTTTCACAGGCCCTGGTCAGGACTACCTTACCCAAGGTTACATTAGATTGTACAAGATTACTGCTGATCGGGGTCTGTGAAACCAACAGAAACTCTGATATCCACATTGCTGTGCTTCTGTAGGGGAGACACTGTTCCCATAGTTCAGCACGTCGTGTGTCTGTGAAAGTGCAGCGTTCTGCAGAGTTTAGTGATGTCTCAGCCTGACTGCAGTCCAGACAGATTCACTACAAATGCTTTCCTGGATCCACCCCAATGTATATTATTGTGACTGTGTAATTATTTATTTTTGATTGTACTGATATTTATTTGCCAGTGTGGTGCCAGTTACTGTATTTTCCATTGTATTTAGTGTTGTTGTTTTAAGTGATACTTTGTTCATAACGTGTTTAGTTTTAAATGGATCTGTTTTCATTCACATTCATAACTAGCAGCAGCTACTGTTGCAGTTGTTACTGCTGTCGGAGGTCACGGGAGCTTTTAACCCAGCGAGACGCTGGTGTGCACCTGAGCAATAACTGCTGGACACCAAGAGAAATCGTGTACTGTTGTTTTAAACCAGTCCAGCCTGTACAAGAGCTGTTTGTGAAATGTTTCTGTATGTCTATGGGCAACATTTGCCACGTTTTGGATAACCAGACCCTCCCAGACCCATGGATCTGAAAGCTGGCTTCTTGCTGAAAACATCTCGCTGCATCGTTTTAAATCCACGGTAACTAATGCATATTGTCATTAATCTGAGCAACACCTGATGCAGGGCAAGGCGCTCTGAAGATTGATGACGTCTCGCTGAATTAGAAATGAGACCTGGGCTCTCTAGAAAGGGGAAGAAAAAAAATGCAATAGCCAAATACTTTGCTGTTATGTTACAATATTTTTGAAATAGTCGGAAATAACTAATAAAAAAAACTGTTGGTCTTTTCACTTGTTTTGTTTCATGTAGTTAATTTGTGTGTGTTGATCCAGTACTACAGAGGCTTCCCACTGAGGACAGTACATGAAGTCTTCAGCCAATGTTCCTGTATGTCACCCAATTACTGACAGCTGGAATCTACCATAGAACTGCTTTCAATCAAATTCCCTTCTGTTACTTTGTTACAGTGGATGGACAACCCCCCCAAAAAAGACACCTACCATATGCAGCACACACTTTTACAGTCTAACATGACTGGTAACATGCTATGCAAATTGCATCCAATTGCCTTAAAAAGTAAGATTTTTAAGTAATGGTCATGCACCAAAAAAAATAATAATTCTGTACGTCCTCAGTCTGAGTTGCTTATCTCGGCGTGAACCTGAAGTTATTTCACTGTGTCGTCTTCATCTTAAACATCCCAGTGTGAGACTGCTTACTGTCACCAGCACCTCATCTGTGTGAGACAGTTATCATTAAAACGCACCTCACATTAAAATGACTTCACAATATTGGTCTTATCTGGGACTGGAGAGCAGTCTTGCATTGTTTGACATGACCACTAGAGGGAGGGCTACACCTCTTTTCGACCTGTATTATTAAGTCTTGCCTGTAGGTCGAGAGCAAATGACAAATGAACAAGAGTTGATTGTAACCGTACTGCTGTTTCAGGAAGGGCACAGTTACTGCAGAACAGTTAGCAGCTGGGTTATTTCCATGATCTGTGAATATAAGAAATCGTTACCCTAACAACTTATTTTACACAGCTGTTTACGACTGTAAGTCGCCCTGGATAAGGGCGTCTGCTAAGAAAAAATAAATAAATAATAATAAGAAGGATTGTGTTATATTGAGTTGCCCTGATACGATAGCGCTGTCTGGCACTGATATGGTACCATGGCACTGTAAGTCAGTTTATTGACCTTCTGCAATCAGGCGTTCTCAATACACTGTTGTGCAGTCAAGCAGCTTCGCATCAATCAGGGGCGACGATGACACATTCTCTGAGCACTGAGGTCACCGTGTGAAGGGCGGCAATTAACCCCAAAGGGATTCTTACTTCAGTGGAACGCGCTTGTGGTTCCACCCCAGGGCTTCTCAAACTCGGACCCGGGGGCGCACTGTGTCTGCTGGTTTTCATTCCAACTGAGCTCTCAATTACTGAACCAGACCCTCAACTGAACTGATCATTTGCTTAAGTCGATCTTTTTGATTGTTTTCAGCTCTTAAACAGTTGCAGATTTCAGGTTAGCTACATTTTATAAGTAATTTCACCCCGTGTGGATCGCGCGCTGTTCATGCACAGTTTTGTACAGTTTTTGTTTATTTAGCAGACGCCTTTATCCAAGGCGACTTACAGAGACTAGGGTGTGTGAACTATGCATCAGCTGCAGAGTCACTTACAATTGCGTCTCACCCGAAAGACGGAGCACAAGGAGGTTAAGTGACTTGCTCAGGGTCACACAATGAGTCAGTGGCTGAGGTGGGATTTGAACCGGGGACCTCCTGGTTACAAGCCCTTTTCTTTAACCACTGGACCACACAGCCTCCTGGGTATTAGTCCATTCCAACCCAGAACCGGGTTCCGAATTACCTGACACCTTGGGTTCAATTTAACTTTTAAATGGTCTCGTATTAGAGCACAGTTTGAACACGGCCTTGGACTGGAACGAATTGAAAGAGCCACACACTTTTGAAACCAAAGTTACGCCACTGGTTAATTATGTGATCTAATTTTACCTGTTAACCCTGGAGTGGAATGGCCCCGAGAGGTTATATCCTGAGTAAAAGTTTAAGAAACATGCAATGGACCTGAACGCCTGTGGTATACTGATCTGATAATATGGGGGTAAAAATATGAACTGTACAAGATAATGTCAAAGGATTTTAATACTTTTGGTTTATTGGACCAGAACCAACAAGCTTAGAATGAAATCCAGATATGAACACCGTGTGGTTTCACAGACCCCGTGCATTACTAATCTCATATAACTTCCTTATCGTTTATTGTGTAACTTTTTTCAGCTCTATACGTTTTCTTAACTTTGAAGCGTCCCTGAAGGCATCTCTAGTAGCACTTTTTATGAGAAATAAGAGGAGTAATTGGGGGTGGAATTCATAAGAGTCCACATATAATAAACTGCAGTAGTAATGACTTGTAATGATACATTACTCACGAAAAATACCACATAGTTAAGGCTGGTTCATACTTCTGTTGCAGATGAATGTGATGCGTCAGACGCACAAATCTGTTTCAACATTATCCGACCCTATGCGCTCTCAGGTCCCAGACGCATGAGGAAAGGCCGTACGACTTTCCGAAAAAGACGCACGTCTCAAGAGTGTGGATGACGTAATTCCGACCTGTCGCACAGGGTCCCACGACTTCGACCAGAAATGATGTCGGAGTCTGAAGTATGAAGCAACCAAGATGTTTTGTACTCCCTTGTTAGAGGCGCCGTTTATGGTTCGTAATGTAGCGTTTCCACATGAGATATTCCGTGACGGTTGTGACCCGTGACCAACTAAAGAAGCATTCATTTCAGTGTGAATTGTTAATGACCTCCTGTATAATAAACAGAAAGAAAGTAAAGACGGACACACACACACACGTACGCACACACACGCACACACACAGATCCCAGACTCTCAACTTCAACAACATTACTGGGGAGTTGGTTCCAGACCCTCACAATTCTCTGTGTAAAAAAGTGCCTCCTATTTTCTGTTCTGAATGCCCCTTTATCTAATCTCCATTCGTGACCCCTGGTCCTTGTTTCTTTTTTCAGGTCAAAGAAGTCCCTTGGGTTGACATTGTCTATACCTTTTAGGATTTTGAATGTTTGAATCAAACTGGAAAGTCGACAACAAACTAAATATTTTGGCACTTTTATTTTTTTAAGGCATATTTAGTTCTTAAAAAGGTGTTTTACAAAGTCGTTTTTTCAGGGGTTACTATCTCTGTGGGGACATGTTCTCAAATATGCACACAGAGCTGAGAACACCAGGAATGACTGGAACAGCGTGGCGTACTGAGGGGCAACACTGGGCGCGGGTGTTTGGTGGTGGGCCACAATCGTCTGTGTCAGGAATCAGGGAAGAGAGAGAGAGAGAGAGAGAGAGAGAGAGAGAGAGAGAGAGAGAGAGAGAGAGAGAGAGAGAGAGAGAGAGATGAAAAAAGGAAAAGGGAAAAGAAAAAAGCGCCTCCTTCAGTATCTGAGGGTTTATATCAGGGAGGGAGGGTGTGAGCGAGAGAGCGAGAGAGAGAGAGAGAGAGAGAGAGAGAGAGAGAGAGAGAGAGAGAGAGAGAGAGACTGCAATCAAGATCGCCCGCTATAGGACTCAATACAGCAGTACGTGAATACGATATACCATGAACTAGGGGTTGTGTATTCATTTTTTAAATTTAGTAAACAAGAAGGAGGAGGACACGAGGGAAGACAGAAATCGAAAAGTAAGGTGGTGATTTTTTTTGGTATTTATATATTTATTTATGATTAAATTGCAATAATAACAGCGAAGCTATAGGCGTGCGAACTGTGATGCTGTTGTATGCGTTGAAATGCTGCCCTACTGCAAAGATTTGTCATCACTGGCATGCGTCTCTCTGTGTGTGGAGCGATCCGATGGACATTTCAGTACTGACACGACAACAATGCAATAAAAAAACGGTATAGAGCGAGCCTTGAAAAGCGCACAGACCGTGAGAACAGCGGCGTGTGGTGTTGATAGAGCCGGTGACTGGAAGCAAAGGCGGGCAGCGTGGGGTGAACGAAACGGCTGCCATAGCTATTTAATCATATTATTACATCTGCTTAAATACAATGCCTGTTAATCATAGCTGGAGGCGTGCTTTTTCTGTGCTCGCTGCGCAGAATTGGGGAGGCCGGCTGTAGTTTTTAGAAAGCACGCACAGGAGATGCGAGTTAGCAACGGCGTTGGCTGTAGGAAGTCTTCCTTTAAGATTGCGGGCTCCGCGTTTCGTGTGAAGCGTGCAGTGTTGCAGCGCTCAGCAGATTCTTACATCAGCAATTACTGAGGTTTTGATAGAGTGCGTGGTGCTGAACGGACAGCGAGCGCGGCGTTAATGTCAGTAATTAGGAGGAAGCGTGGAGTTACGCGCGGATCAGATCCGTGTAATTAGCAGGACACATTGCCTCATGCGCGCACAGCCAGGTTTGGGAGGGAAGAAGGAGATGATGATGGTTTGACAGGCAGGAACTACAATGAGCAGGATTCGCTGTGTGCGGCTTCTCCTCCTAGATGAACACGTTTCGATCACTTGAAAACGTGATCACTGCATCACAACTCTGGACGATAGCAGGAAGCCACAATATACAACGCCGTCGGAGAAACAATTATATTCTGCAACACACACAACATTGGCACACATCCCCATGCTATACAAATACACAGTATAGTCTGCTGCCCGCTGTTTAGCATAAGCTCCATTTCAAAATCCTACACATATGCACCCATACTTGCCTATAAATGCATGCATTTAATAGCTACATTTTGGAGTAATATTTATATACTATAATATCTTTGTTTTTAAGCTATAGATAGCACAGGTGTGTCCACCCTGCTGTATTAACACACCTAAGGACATAGACGCATTTATATAAGTCGTCTGTATAACCATAGGCGCTGTAAAAAAAAAAAAAAAAAAAAGTTGAAAGTATCTATTGTTCGCATTGAGTTTTACCATTTAGGATACATATGCATTGCAATCAATGTCTTATTGTTATCTGAATGCTCCACACTCAGGGTCCGGTATATCAGGGGTGCAATGGAAGCAGGAGATCATGTAGTAATTGCTGCCCGCTGCCATTACTGAATGTGCATGAATATGTGCTTATGGGATATTCAATTATGAATAATTAGGCTACTGTCGGAGTGTTGTGGTGGAGTCACCGACGCGAGTCCTTAAATCTCTAATGTAAAAAATGAGGCATCTGACTCAATGTGCGTGACTCTATTTACACGGTAAAGAACACATATACAGTTTATTAAAGGGCTAATTTGTCTGATCTTCATGTACATTCTTAATCAGTTTTATTGTGCGTTGTCTATAGTTCTCTACTGCTGTGTCCACTTACATAATTATTTACCGTGCTTACTAACTATTCCAGAAAATGTGTTTTCAACGGCAGGTTTGAAAAATGACCACTACGAGCGTACTGCTCTGATTCCTGACCCCTTCTGCACCGCATGTGTCAGAGACTACAGAGACCCCACTCTTCCGCAATTACAAAGGGGGGAGATATTACAGCTGCGGGTTAATTTCTTAAACCACAGCACTTCAGAACAGTCTTTTCAGAACAGCCCCATGTGGCTGAAAAAAGACTTAGTAAGCCTTGTCAGTAATAATCAGAAACAGTAATACAGAATTGTACTTATTACACAAAACAGGATATTAAACAGGCAAGAAATGAAATACTCCGAAAACGCAGGACAAGCCACGTAAAGGTAAAGCTATCACTAACTCAATCTAACTGAGCCGGGTTTGCAGGGATCAGAGCTCCTGAACCTGTGTGCACTTCAATCTGATTGAAGCCCCAAGCCGACTCCAGCTCCAAACGGGTTTGCATTCGGAACATACAGAAGGTTTGGGAATCACAGGGCAATTAAGAAACAGCCAATTCCTTCATAAAATCCAAATGTAGTTTCCTGCTTACAATAGTTGTATTTCTTTGCATTTGCAATTGCATTGGAACCTCCCTTTGAAACAATGCTGCTGCGGGATCAGCCCCCTAGCTGTGCGTGAGATCATTTTAATTGAAGGCAGGACTGGAGAGGAGTGCAGTGTGGACATTAGAGAGGGCTCCTTGGTGCCTGTGTCCCTAGACAGTCCTCTAATGAGCTGGCTCATGAGATTTCTGAGATAAATAAATAATGTCATGGAGATAGACAGAGGAAAAAAACAAACAGGGCAGGGTAGAATCCGACTGGCCCAGCTGCCATAACATCTGGACAGCAGGCAGGGGAGGACAAGTCAACCCGCAGCTCGTAAAGAAGTCTTTACGGAGTTCATGAAGACATGAAAGCATTTGTCGAAGATTTTCTTTTTTTTTTTTTTTGTAGAGTGATTGTGTTCAGAGTTATGGCTGCAATGAGAATGGTACCCAATGACACGTCCTTGTCGATTGCCACTTCATTTCATTTGACAGTGATTAAAGAGCTGCTGGGGCACGATTCCCCTTCCTGAGCAGATCTCTTTCAGTCAGGTTCTGGCCTCTACATGACAAGTCAATGTGAAGCCTCTCACGTCGAGGTCGATGGACAGTGAGCTGCAAGGGGTGAATTCAGTCCAGAAATACTGCGCTATTTGCTGCGTTATGGTAACATTCAATGAAACTTTCCAGATTTTTGAGCCCTTTTGTTAATGCAGGCGTGTGTCTGGGGGTTTGATCGCATGATACAACAGGAAAATACCTCAGGTCAGGAAGCTGCACTTTCTGATTGAATCTTGCGTTGCCATATCCTACAATCATATTCCTTTTGACAATACAACACCTTGGTGTCTGTTTATATTGTGTAAGGGTGGGTGCAGCAGTGACATCAGTCTGGGATTTGTGTGCAGCATACATCAGAGGTTATGCAATCTGCCTGGAAATCCTGACCTCCCTTTGCAGATTCACCCCGGGGCTCTATGAGAGGCAGCGTAGCGACCCTGACAAAATGACGTCTTCACTACAGACAGAAGTCGTCCTAGCAAGCATATAAAACTCTATAGCAGCAGCTTCAGCCCTTACACTAGACATCCAGTGTGACTTTGCCCTAAACCGAATTGAAACTGTGCGTCTCCACCTGCCAACCTGGCTTCTACTGTTGAATCTGAGCTCCCTGATGTAAGAAACTGCTCCAATACCCGAAAGATCTGCATGTGTTTCCACATTTCCACATATAACTTTCACAGTATAATTCTGTCATCATCAGCTGTAGCGATCAGTCCAGTGTGCAGCAGTGTGTATGCTATCCAGTCTGACCAAGAACCTGCTAACTCCCCTGGCAATCGCTGAACGCAGGAACTTCAAACTAATTTCTTCAGTCCAGTAGCGCTTATCAAGTACTTTCACTGATATGTCCAATTGTGTTTTGTGTCACAGTCCTCTGCATCCGTCACCTTCCCCCTCCGCACTTAGATATTCCCAATCCCTAAAGATCCTAGACACAGTGGTTCTTTATTTTCAGCATCTTTTTTACAAGCATGCCTCTTTCTCTAATCATTCTAGTGTGTGTATATGGTGGTAAGTCACATTTGTTTTACACAGCCCTTTGTGTGCATGTATAAGGTTAGTGAAAGTGGAGGCTTTGTTTTCAGCAGCTGAGCTGCTCTGCATTGTGAAATTCGAAATGTCACAGTCTACATGCGCGGGCTGCCCTCAACACTGCAGCATTCTGAATACGACTGCTCAGTATAAATATCCTTCAGGAAGAAGAAACTGCGTGAGCGCTGCAATTAATATCCAGTGATAACCCCACTGCTGTTTTACCCCCTTTCTGATGTACCCCTGATGAGCATCAATAAGGGGTGGATCTGATCAGCCTAGACCCTGATGAGCCACGGCTGGATTTAAAGCATGTTCCAGTAGGTGGGGATCCCCCCGGATTGCATCACCACTTTATTTATACAGGAAATCCCGGGATAGCACAGGTGGTGATGCAATGCAAGGTGATTCCCCAGTGCTGTAACATACACAAAAACATCCAGCTGCAGCTTATCCTGCAGGGCTAGAGATGAGCCAGACAAACCCATAACTAAACAGAGGAACATGTGATGGAAAGTGGAGCTGTTTTCTGAATTCACTTTTATTCTGTTCTTGCAAAAGGGTCTAAGCTGTCTCACAGGGCTCCCCGGCGCACTCAGGGGTGGATTATTTCTATAGCAGCCGAGGCAACCAAAGCTCTGTGGGAGAATCTGTCTGGCTGTGGTTTGCAAAGCTGCCTTGTGACAGTCTCACCAGAGACCAGCATACCCTCTCAGCTGCTTGTTTATAATTCTTCAGATAAGTTGCGCAGTTCATTGTTGTGTCTATTCTAAATAGACTATGATGAATGTTTGCACAGCAGTAATTGCTTAGACTTCAAAAGTTAGATGAAAATATCAAATCTGATGGAGATAATTAGGTTGGTCTTGGACTTGAGAGACAGTGCTGTGCCTGATCAGGCAAATTATTTGTTTATTTAGCAGACGCCTTTATCCAAGGCGACTTACAGAGACCAGGGTGTGTGAACTATGCATCAGCTGCAAAGTCGCTTACAATTACGTCTCACCCAAAAGACAGAGCACAAGGAGGTTAAGTGACTCGCTCAGGGTCACACAATGAGTCAGTGGAGGTGGGATTTAGTTACAAGCCCTTTTCTTTAACCACAACATGTTGTGCACGTGGCTTCCTCACCTAAGATAGATGAAAGGGAGCAGGCTTCCTCTATTGCAATGCCTGCCTTTCAAATACACACACTTGCACTGTCACATTTACCCACGTTCCTCAGCTGTCTGCTTTTGATAGTCAGACCTTGTTAATAAAATTCGTCAGTCTGTTTCTGCATAATTCAATAAATAATGCCCTGGCTGCGACAGACATATGTCCAATACATCACCCACACACACTCCTTTAGGGAAGAAGTTTACATAGGCACTACAAGAATAACTAATGAATCTCATACATTTTAAGGTGCTGATGATTTGAGATATAAATAAATTAGTTGCCTTTAAACAGCTTCAGTCAAATCTGGACCAACATTTAGTTATTTTGGTTAACAATCGTCTGCTTTTAATGTGTTTGTCTCTTAAAAAAAATGTTTACCTCTTATTAACACTAGCAATATTATCACAGGTGCTCCTTTTCTTCTGTTTACTTGTTCTTTTTAGTTTGAGTAAAAAAAAGTTGCTTACTGCTTCCTGGTACCTAATCACTTCATGTTCTGCAGTTTACTCCAATGGTCAAGCTGCATTCAGACCATGTGACCTACAGCAACGGAACCAGGATGCAGCCGTTCTACAGCATTGTATTTGACATATTTGCACGTCTTGCATTAATCTCAGCACTGTAATACTGGCAATAAAGCCTTTAAGTGGTAAGAAAATGGATGTGAAAGCATTGGCTGGCACTCCATACATTTCTCAGGGGAGTGATTTTAATAGAGTATGATAACTGGAAAGCAGAGTGGAGAGTGGGAACAGAGAGACGTGATGGACAGGTGGAGAGGTCGTCATGGTAACGGCGAAGCAGGGAGTGAAGGAGAGAGGGAGGCTGTCAGCTTGTCAGCAACAGAACTCACCTCAATGGGCCCTCGAATTTGAACGTGCTGCTCTCTCTCTCTCTCTCTCTCTCTCTCTCTCTCTCTCTCTCTCTCTCTCTCTCTCTCTCTCTCTCTCTCTCTGTCACAAACACACATCTCTACCAGTCAGACTTTCCCTGCAGTGCTGTTTCCAAGGCAACCAGAGAAATCCCAGAGAAAAGTGGAGCATTCCACTCGCATAGTGAGCAGGGCAGCAGAACTCTCTGAGTCCTCTTAGTATGCTAAGTAGTGCATGTGATTCCTCATGTTATTCCTGGAATCTGCAACCAGATGTGATGTACCATGCACACAGTTTATTGGTAAAAACCTGCCTGCCATAACACTGTCAGTAGGGTGAAGGGACTGTATGGTACAGGCGTTCAAGACGATACTGAGTTAACGTGGCTGGTCTATATGGTCTTTACTTGTTCTGGAGTTGAATTATTGCCTGAACTCCTACTAGGACGTTGGGGTACCATCAGCACCATCAGTAATGGGCGCAGGCTTGGATACTCCAGAGTGCAAACCCTCACTGCCCCACAGGCATGCCCTGGGCTGGGGGAGAAGTTCAGTCTCCATGTCTATTCAGCCTTGAACTTTATCATCATGGGATATTATAAAAACCTTCTATTGCCAACTTTTCTTGCCTTTCCTGGGGGTCAACTGCACCACCAATGTAATACAAGAGAGCCAAGATAGGGCCTTATTATCAGTGACTGACTGGCTTCTAATCCAGTCAATCTCACACCCCATTTGCAACTCACTGATGTTTCTGCTATCGCCACTGCCGTTCCTGGCTCACCTATAGCACATCGATGATGCAGTTGACTCCAGCTAACAGATCTTTCTTATAGTTTCCTGTAAGTTGTGGACGGAGGCTCTGGAGTTGTAGTGATAGAATAGATATGTTATGGCTGAAAGGTGATGAAATATTCACATTAACTAGAGCAGGCACAGACAAATGCCTAAAACAACAATTCCATTTACTGACTGACTTACTGGCATCACAGCTGCAGACACAGGCTCCGTTTGTCAATAAAGGTGTCTGTGTTTGTCTTTAGCCGGAAGGGTAATCTCTCCAGGGCTGCCAATTCAAAAAGAGCGCTTCATCATTCATCTGTGCAGGGCAGCGTGTTCCTAACTGTCTTTAATAAAAGTGCTTTCAGCAACTAAGAGCCCAGTCAGGCCCTCCTTTCATCAAGACGATCTATCAGTTCACAATCCACTCAGAACCACCTTGCTTTATTACTTCGTGTTTCTGACTTGTTATTTGAACCCTTTCATGCATGATTTTTTTTTTAAAACAGCTGAAAAAAGTAGTTTTGGACACATAATATATTTTTCATTGAAAATGTTTTAGGCGGGCTCCCGAGTGGCGCATCCGGTAAAGGCACTCCGGGTGGAGTGCGGGATGCACCCTATAGCCTGGAGGTCACCGGTTCAAGTCCAGGCTATTCCACTGCCGACCGTGGACAGCCAGGGTGTCCTTGGCTAACTGCTTACCAGCGCCCCCTGTGGACTGACCAGGCACCTGCGGGCCTGCCTGTAAGTTTCCCAGAGCTGCGTGGTCGTCCAACGCTGTAGCTCTGAGGTAGCTGCATGGCGGGTCTGCAGAGTGAAAACGGCTGACGGCACACGTTTCGGAGGACGCGTGTGTCCGTCTTCGTCTCTCCAGAAGCGGTGGACCAGGCTGAAATAAAAATAATTGGGCATTTCAAATTGGGGAGAAAATCTGAAAAATAATTGGCGATTAAAAAAAAAAAAAAGAAAATGTTTATATAGGAAAAATGGCATCCTTATATTATGCATTTGTGTCTTCTATAAGTCCCCATATAAAGACTAGAAGAGAGTTTTTTTATCCATCCACTTATGAGGTCGCCATAGGGTTAAAGCTGTAACAGAAGTGGACCTACAATCAGGTTTCATTTTCTATAACCTAAAGGGGAGCACCCACAATGCAGAAGCATTTCAAACTAAATATGAATTATTTTGAGAACAGCGTGGAAGAACAAGTACATGGCAAGTACATTCAGTTGATATCCTCTAGCAGATTTTTTGGTTGTAGACTTTGCATGTGATCCACTGTACGAGTCTTGTTTCCAGTGTGTGAGGGGCTGTAATACTTTATCCTGGACCTGCTGGTCTGAAAGAATGATGCTGAGTCTGGTAGATGAATGACTCGCTGATAGAGTTTGACCGTTTTGCTGATGGCAGCAGCAATCACACAAGCATGCTGAGACCCCGTTCTGTTCCTTCTTTGTTCAGCTGCAGACTTGGTGGATTGTGGAGAGATATCAGCACTGTGTTCTAAACAAAACCATTTTCAACTGGACAGGCTTTCTAAAGGACAGGCATGCTAAAGTGATCAATACCAAGCTGATCGGTATAGGGTTCAGAAATCACACAAAGAACAGCATTAATATGCTTACAGCAGTAATCAGAAAATGCACATGCAGTATAGGAAAACAACATATTCATGTAACCATGAGAATCATACATACACTCTATAATGTCAAAATAATATACTATGCCAATTGTTACAATCCTTTCAAAGAGACCAGTGTAGCGCTGTGTGAGAAAAAGACAATCACTTCCAATTCTGCACAGGTCATTTACCTAATTAGCCAGATGTGTGTTGCCTAATTAGTTTTGTTTGTGTCTGAAATCATGGCTCCGCTCCATATCCCCCATCTTACCCCTTGGGTTTTTCTCATCCATAGAATCAGTCATCCCTCAGCCAAGTGGATATAGACTAAGTGAGGCACAAAATATCTACAGAAAATTGAATGCTAAATCATATAGATAAAAGCATTCCCTTAATTTAAGTTGTGTGCTATTGGCTTGGTCTCCTGATTTTATTGAGATGTCTGAGAGATTTATGACTCCCGTCTGGATTTAAAGTATTCTGAAGACCATGACATTCTGGCAAGTCATGGTTCTGAAGGACCTCTATTGTCCACTGGCGTGCTGTTAAACCATTTGCTTAGATGTAAATCATAAACTGAACAACACACTCAGCGAAATTCCAAGATCACGCCAAAAAATGACAGAGAGCTGTCCAGAACATCTCCTTCGATAGAACATCAGCCTTCGGGTTGTTCTGGAAGTCCTTTTCAAGGTGAATCTTGTGCAAAGTCATGTAAAACTTGATAAGAAACTGAGTGTGAAGGAGTTCGGGGTTGGTTAGCCACCTATACCCCACCGTGTTAAGCCACAGATGGATTGTTTAAGATCACAGTAACAGGATTGCATCTCACGCTTGTTTTTAGGGGTAGTCACTGGGTAACTCCGGATAGCTGGTTGATGCTATCCAAGCTCTAAAAAAATCCAGCTGTGGTTTAACCCAGTGGGGTTAATGATTGGGTATTTTTGAAGTTCTAATGTATATCGCTCAGATGTTTTCATATATGTACTAGCTATAGTCAACATTTCATACAGTTGGAAAAAACAGAAAGCGTCAGGCAAGTGTGTTTATTTACCATTACCCATGCATTGTGCATCAAACTGAGTGTCAAACTGGTTTGCAGTCTGATTAATCTCTCCTGTCCTTGCAGGTCTGAAGAAGAAGAAGAAGAAGAAGAAGAAGAAGAAGAAGAAGAAGAAGAAGAAGAAGAAGAAGCTGCAAGATGCCTGAGCAAAGCAATGACTACCGCGTGGTGGTGTTTGGGGCGGGGGGAGTGGGCAAGAGCTCGCTGGTGCTACGATTCGTCAAAGGGACCTTCCGGGACACCTACATCCCCACCATCGAGGACACCTACCGGCAGGTGATCAGCTGCGACAAGAGTGTCTGCACCCTGCAGATCACCGACACCACCGGCAGCCACCAGTTCCCTGCTATGCAGCGGCTCTCCATCTCCAAGGGCCATGCCTTCATCCTGGTCTACTCCATCACCAGCCGGCAGTCCCTGGAAGAGCTCAAGCCCATCTACCAGCAGGTCCTGCAGATCAAGGGCAGTGTGGAGAGCATCCCCGTCATGCTGGTGGGCAACAAGTGCGACGAGACCCAGAGAGAGGTGGAGACCAAGGAAGGGGAGGCCCAGGCCCAGGCCTGGAAGTGTGCCTTCATGGAAACCTCGGCCAAGATGAACTACAACGTCAAGGAGCTCTTCCAAGAGCTGCTCAACCTGGAGAAGAAGAGGAACATGAGCCTCAACATTGACGGCAAGCGCTCAAGCAAGCAGAAGAGGGCGGACAAGATCAAGGGGAAGTGTAGCGTCATGTAGACAGAGCCAGGGGCTGGGGTGGAGTGGAAATGGAAGTAGGGAGGGCTGGGGGGAGGGGGCGAGGAAGGACACATCCCATAGCATAGCCATCATCACCTCCTCCCCTGATCCGCATTAGGGGAGCTATATTTCAGTACTGAATATTCTTCCCATCAACCAGGCATCTAATCCCAACTCTGAAGCAGTTTCATTCTCGTTATTTCAGAGGAGTGCATTGCAGTAATCTCTCTACACAGGAAGGAGAGGGAGGCATGATGTACAGGAGGAAGGTTACGAGAAGGGGGACTGGACAGGGTTAGGAGGAATCAGGGAGTCTGGGACGGAAGAATCACCACTGCATAACCCAAACTCACCTCCAGCAGCAACCACTCAGCCACTGACCTTGCATCCAGCTCCAACTAAAGATGCTTATACAGAGGAGATCCAGGATGAGTTGAAGAGATAAGAGGTGGGTGGTGAGGGAGAGGGGTGGAGGGATAGGAAGATAGGCAGGGAGAAGGGGAGGGGGAGGGAAACCATGGGAACCCATTAAATTGCACTTAGATGGGAAGTATATATTGAGATCTTTAGAGATGGAATCACAGGATGAGAGCTAGCATACAGGATTGCATTACGTGGCCCAAATAGTAGATTTTTGTGGCCTTGTGGCAGATTTCTCCAACTATTTAGTCAATGAAAGAACACGTAGTAGAAGGGATTTCTACTAAAATAATTAATTTTGATCATTTACCGTATTCCTTCGAATTTAAGACACACTTTTTTAACCATTTTTTGCTTCTCAAACTTAACTTGCATCTTAACTTTGAGTACAGTAGTGATGCGTGTATTAAAATCTGCAATAAATGACATGACTACCAGAGTACACAAAGAGTAACGTGACTGACTGCTGAGAAAAGACGAACAAAGACGTCACCGTCTGAATACACAAGCAGCAACGTGACTTACTGCTGAGAAAAAACAACCAAAACGTTACTGCCCGATCTCGAATCATCCATGACACACAGGCAGCCATTTTCAAAGAAGCTTCATTAGCTTCCTGAGGAATTCAAAGAGAAGCTTTTACAATCTCAGCGTTTCTAACATGCCAAGCAATACCATAGTTTACAAATTGGGAGAAAAACAGGTGTGAGTAATCACGGCTGGAAATGAGAAGCAGCACATAACTGTAATGCTCTGTGTGACAGCAGACGACCGCAAACTGCCTCCATATGCGTAACTGAGGTTGTATCTTTGTAAATGCAGATTTATTTGATGTTTTATTTTTTCCTTAAATTGAGGGTGGGAAATTTGGACTGCGTCTTAAATTCGAGGGCGTCTTAAATTCAAAGGAATAAAGTATGCTGTGTTGAACATTTAAAACATGCACCCAGATCCATTTTTATCCACCATATCTCCCCACTGGAACCTCATTGGTTGCATAAGCAAAATATATGGGTTTATTTTTTATTTTTTATTGCAGTAGAGGTAGGAAGCGGGGTGAATCAGTTTGGTTGGTTTTGTTAAGGCACAGTACATTGTCCTTTCTGCTCTGGCACAGCCTTGTCGTTAGCATCCAACACAGAACTCACTTACTGGACCTGTTGCAGGTTAGTTGCTGGAGGTCTTTAGGAGAACATCTATCTTTGATGCCCTACAGTGCATGTGATATATTGCTTGAATAGACGAGACTGGTTGGGAAGGACATTAATCTTGAAGGTTGAGTCTAGTTAGTTGGTCATGGATTAGTCACTGGTTCTATGGAGTCATCCAATCATGTTCACCCAAGGACATACACCCCTCCCCCACCGTCCGCAATACTCTGCCCCCTGTCGCATGCATGCAGATGGTAGTCAATTATTTTGCATTTTCATTGTTTGTTCGAGGCCGACTGCAAGATAAACTGGACAAAACCAAACCAGAAGTTTCTTATTGAGCATGCCTCCAAGAAAATATAGAGGGTATGAGGAGAGGAGGGCATGGGTCCTCATGGCAAGTGTACCTTCATTTCTTCTCTGGACATCTCTCCACTGTGAACACCAGGTTTTTTCAATGACCAGCATAAGAAGGACCTGGATTTGGGCTAGAAGGTGGTGGTGGTGATGTTGGTGTTGGGGGCGCGGATTGTGTTATTCCAATTATAACTCTGTTAGAATGTCTTAGCAATGATGCTTCCTGACACTTCAGTCCGAAGATCTCCTAGCAACCTTGCTGTTCTGAAAAAAATCCTGGTCAGTGCAGCTAGAAATGCTGGGAGTTGGAGTCCCCAACTCAATCTCAAACAGGATCATGGGAGTTGTAGTACACATTTAGCATGGGATCTTTCTGCCTGTAACTGGACATACCGAACCTGGACATCCATAAAGACATAGAGCATGCCTAAGGCAAAGCAGTGCATCTTGACTGCACAACTTAGTAGTTAGAAATACAGGAGTTTAATATTAAATATGGGTGTTTTAAGTGTTTTTTTTTCTGTTGATAATGTTCCCATCAATTCATGGCATGGAAACAATGAGACAGCAGATATATTCAGCCTCTTGCAGTCGTCATTTTGGAGTGATCAGGACTGCCAAGATCAATGACGCTGTTACCAAAAATATTCTGCGTGCAAAATCCTGTATTGTGATCTCCATCTCCGGTTGTTTACACCAATTCTTAATGCAGAACTTAATTAGAGGAAAACTGCATCACATGACAGTGTGGACACACCAATCCAGCATGGGGCAGAACCTGTAAAGAAAAAAAACAAGGGATTGGGTCTGCATATTAATTGACCATTTGGGGGTTGGGCTTGATGAAAGACACTCCCACTAGGGTGGGGCTTGCATAATTATATGAGAAAGGGGGCGGTCTGCATAGATAAATCACATGGTGATGGTCTATCCAACAAGGGGAGGTTCTGGGAGGGGGAGTGTCAGTAGAGAAACACCCACCCATTTATAAAAGTGGGGTTTAAACTGAACATCTCAACCATGCATGGGTTTGCACAAATTATGAATTCAGTTCAACAAAACATGCCAGTGAATATGAAATCCACGGCTATACTGGGCCCCCTGAATGGGGACTGAGCATTTTACCACTGTGGCAGTGTTTGAGAGACACACTTTGATACAATGCAACATGAGGGTCAGTTTCAAAATTGGCTAATCATGAAATAATCCCTTTTGAATGATATAGGTGGGGCAGCAGCTCATGGACAATAGGGATAACGGAGAGTCTTATGCAAAAGTCTACACATTTGATTCCCTTTTAATGTAAAAGTGTTTTTTGAGGTGAATGGTTGTTTTTTGTACTCTTCTCTGAAGAATGAAGCTGGCAGCTTAGTTTTACAATATTGATATGCAGGTGAGGCCGTCTCAGTGGTGTGATTGAATTACAGTCTAAGGCTCAGGATGATGGAGAGTTAGATGCTCTGTGAGTTCCTGGTACAAATAATTAAAAAGTAAAAAAAGACCTATCATTTCATAATCTGACCAGATTTTTACCCAATTACAAGAGACGATTGCTCGTACTAGGAGGCTTAAGCTTTGAGTCTGGGGTAATGGGGTTTGGGAAAGACAAATCAAATATATTGAAAACTTTGTACTCCTATTTACTAGTAAAAGAAGTATAATTAGAATAAAGCAGTTCCATTCTCTCCTATTGCCTATATGAGCTGTTTTAATGGTTAAATAATAATAATAATAATAATAATAATAATAATAATAATAATAATAATAAACCATTAGAACATTCTTTCACTGCAATACATTCCATTATCAGATTATTCTTCTACTTGATTTTTCGGTTTCTTTTTGTAAATATTTCTAGATTGTCTAAAAATGTAATACTAAATCCTTTTATTTTGCACAGGATATCGAAAATAACCAAATGCACTTAAATCTGTAGTGATGCAGCATGCATGTTTTACCACGAGTCAGTTTGCACAGCAGTTTATTTTAAGTTATTGACCCAGTGGACTTTATTACCAGGATGACGTCCAGTTATTTTTAATACCGGTATGCAACACATTTCTTTTCATATGCAAATGTAATTGAGTTCATTTTCTACATGAGTCTATTGATGTATATTGATTTGCCCTCTTACACTATACATATGTAAAATTATGGCTACTTCACTATATTCCTTAAAATATATCAAAGAGTGAATTAAACACAATATTTGTGTAATTGAATAAGAATGATTGGAAAGTGTGAGACAGTGTAAGAAAAGTAGATACAAATGGAATTTTTCACCTTCCAATAATTCATTTCTTTTTCCAATAATTCATTTCTTATTGCAATTCGTCAGATATTGTGTTTTCTTTTTAGTCTGTGCTAAGGAGCTTTGACTATGAGTTCAGGAGCTGATCTTCAGTTTAGGTTGCCTGCTAGACATAATGCAGGCTGGATCAGCCAATAAGTGTCTTTATGTTAGCAAGTGCCGGCGCCATCTAGTGCACAGCTGTGTACTCCCAATAAAAACAAAAGGAAACCTGATTTCAAAGTGGGGGCTCACTAGATGACGCTGGTTCTCAATTCTAAGACACTCTTTATACTTAATCTTTCGACTCCATATAGAATATAATCAATGCATTTTAAATGGGATATTGACTGGCCTCCTAAATGCTAAAATCTGCTTTCAGCTTAACCAGCTGTCCAGGTTAAGCCCATTCAAGAGGAGACGGTTTTACTGATGCTGCCAAACCAGCCCTTAATGGCAGGCTTCCTCTCCAGTGTCGCCATATTTTGCAAACACCACAAGCTCTTGTTCTTAATCAAAAGCAAAAATACAAATAGGGCAGGCCTTTCTGTCCCGACTACAATGAATCTTAAAAAGCACAACTGTGAGCGCTGTGGTCCCGGTGGCTTGCCATTGCCCTCGTATGCAGCTCTGCTTATTAATCCCACCTGTCTGCTGTCAACCGTGCTGCACTCTGCTTGCAAGGAATTCTGAGCAGGCTCGCAACTCCACAATCTGGACAGCAATGTACTTGCTGTTCCGAACACTCCCAAACTGCATTCTAATCCTTCAACTTGTTCAATTGTGGGCACATTTTTAGGTCTATCCAAATGGCATATATTTGGATCAGAGAATGTTTTCTTTGGATTATGGCCAGTAGGGATGCAAGATTAGCTATTTCAGAATAAACAACATGAAAATCAATAGGGTTTGTTTGGTTTTGTTTTTTTATGATATTTGCAAAGTTTGGAGTTACAAAAAAAAAAAAAAAAAAAGCCTCACCAGACTTCGTGCAATGATGAAATCAAAGACAATGCCAAGACGGTTATCTTTCTCAATGAAAAGTACCTGCCAATAATTTCACTTGAGCTTTTGTTAAGTCTGAAATTGTGAACTAGTTTTGGGCTCAGCATAGGATTGATGTGCAACATAGGGTTGATATATACTTGCCATTCATTGCATTACGTTGATCACTTCCCGAATGTACTGTGTGTTCTACGCAATATTCATGTTTTGCTGGTTGACCTACTGGTAGACCTATATCTATAAAATGTCTTGAAAAATTGCTAAAAAATAGATTACACTGTGAATACAGTTAATACCGCAGAGCAGATCTGATGTTCTGTTCAGTTATAGAATGGATTCTGTTGCATCACGCTCAGCGATAAAGAAACCCCCAGCTGAGTCACTGCAGTTGAAGAGGAGTGTGGACCGGGGCAGCGCCTGTGAGTCGGACAGCAGGATTGAGGCTGCAGTCACTTTGAAAAGTTTTGCAAAGCACACAGTGACACGTGTTCAAGCACGGCCCACCCACAGTTCATTGGTTTGGGATGTTATTACCTTGACATGCAGTGCCACCAAATGGTCAAATACTGTAATTGCAGAGACTTAAAGGGAGTAAGTTTCTGCTCTCCTGAACTGCATTTTCTACTCAAAGGGGATTACATTGTAATTTTGATGTACATGTTCCGATAGTTTAGCTGCTGTCTAGCAACTTGTCAGTTTGTTTTCTTTCTTGGAGTGCTTCATGAGACTAAGTCTAAGAGGAGCAATACCGATACGTGCAAAGTCACCCCCAATGATCCCGGATACGCTGCTTCCCATGTTTACAGAGACTGGCTCCATCGCACCCGGGGCACAAGAAATAAAAAGCGCTGTTTCAATTCAGAATATTATTATAGATGATAGATATTAGTTATTAGATTTATTTGTGTATTCGTTTTATTTATGGTATAGGAAGCACAGACATGTTTCACAATGGTGCCCTTATTATGTCACCTTTGCAATAGCTCTTGGTTGGTTTGGTTCCAGTTTTCCTGATTTCTGTTAAAAGTTTTCATGGTTTCAAAAATCTAAAAGTTGGTGTCACATCACCCATTTCAGATGTAATTGCCATAAATAAAATAACAAAAAAAACTAAGTCAATACTTGCATCAAAATGAACAGAATTTAGTCTCTTTAATAACAAACCATACCTTTTCCTCTTCAGCGTCAGTAGCTGAGAAGTACAGTTAACCAGGCTGCAGGCTTCAAAGTGCTTGTGAGCATCATTCATAATCCAGGACATAATGTCATTTTGATCAGGGGGCAGCAGTGGACAGTGACACAGTTCTGGTACATTAAACACAACCTGCCTTCATTTAGCAGGTGTTTGTTTTTAGTTAGGGATGCATCCTGAAGGTTTGTTTTACTCCTCTTCAGGTGTACTTGTGACTTTTGAGCCAACTAAAACCCTGATTTAAAAAGTAAAGAAGCCTGTTAGAGGAGTGCAGTGCCTTCACTTCATGATGTCATCGTTTGTCAGTGCATTTTAAACTATGACGTCATACTAGGGAAAAGGCAGCAGTGTATCAGTTACCTACTGAGTGGTTTTTTTTCTGCCTGTAAATTTGCCAAAAATATAAACTATGTGATGAAAAAATAACAATACATTAGGCTGACACTGCAGCGTTTTCTGTAAATGTATTGAATTCTGGGTCATTTTTTTGAAGCGTTTACCCCGTATTTTATTTATCTCCTGTTTTTTGAAAGATGGAAATTCAACGACAGTGACGTACAAAACAAAGAAACAAACAGCCTGGGTGAGATTAAGAGGGTCTGGAACCAACTTCCCAGTAATGTTGTTGAAGCTGACACCCTGGGATCCTTCAAGAAGCTGCTTGATGAGATTCTGGGATCAATAAGCTGCTAACAATCAAACGAGCAAGATGGCCTGAATGGCCTCCTCTTGTTTGTAAACTTTCTTATGTTCTTATATTCTGATGTTCTTAAGAGACCTGCAATCACACGGCCTAGATGTTTGAGACTAGTTTAGTAAAGTCAAGAGATGTTTTTTCTCCTTTTCAAAAAACAGGACTTAATTACAGAATGGAGTAAACGCTTTAAAAAATATGGCTCTATCTTTTTAATCAAGAATCAGTCAAAGTTATGAATTACAAAGTGTACTGTGTAAACTTTGTGGCCGTCCCATGTAGTAATGATCAGGAATTATTTAATATAAGTGACAAAATATTCAGTGATTCGTTATTTTATAGGGAAGATGTGACCTCCCTGTCTGGGAAAAAAAAAAGCACACAGGGAAAGAAATAGCAGAGAAAAAACGAACTGGGGAAACTGCAGCAAGCACGACAAACTCTACGGTAAAAAACTGTTTAATTTTATATCCGTGCTATCCAACTCCAGGGACTATTCTTATCATGATATTAATATACGAGCCCCCTGGTCCCTGCATGGACAGTATAAACACATCTGCTTTTATTTGTTTTTAATCAGAGTGCAGGAACGGCCTCTTTTCAGTCCTGTATGCTATCCTTTGGAAGGTCTTGTGAAACAATGTGATTTATTTTTGCATTACGCTGTTGTATATAAATGTAATACATACTTGATCAAGGTAGCAGTGTCTCCATGCTGGACGCTCTTTGCCTGGGCTTTGGGAACTGGCTGTCGTACAGTGGCCTTGTGGGGATGACTGCACACGAATCCAGACTCCCACACCCTCTCTCTTTCTCTCTTAGTAACACCTGCTGTCACGGCTGTGCATTCACACGTAAAGCCAGCAGTGTAATGGGAACAATCACCATGACCTCCACTATCATGCACATGTAAAAATGACAGACTAACACACAGCTCCTCAGATACACCCAGATCCCTTCAAACGACAGAGAGTGGGGGTGAAAAATGAATACGCTGCAGATGGATGTAGTGTCTAAAGTGTGAAATGCATGCTGACACACAGCCAGCGTTGTATCCACTATGTAACTCGCCCCCTCCCCAGTGTTAAGGGAACAGGTGGTCATGTTGTCCTAAACAATTTGTGTGACAAATGGGCATACTGTGCTATATACCCCTCCACTGTATCCTCAGCAGGGATATTCACTGCTCACTGGTTAGAGTCCTGTTTGTGTTGGGTTGCCAGTGTTGGCTGGGGACCCACAGGGAGTGCTGCATTAGCCTTAGTGCTCCTGCAGGATAGGGGAGGAAACACCTCATCGGGCTTCAGCAACCCCTCACAGGCACCCCATGAGTCCAGGATGAGATTTTCCAGGCTGGGCTCTAACCTCTGGGGCTGAGAAGCTTGGTAACATCCCTTTCTTGGGGGTGCTGGGTGAGAGGAGGCCATTCATCCTCAGCCCTGATCAGTAAATAGTTTGCAGATGGGGGTCGATATAGAATCAGGCATTTCAAATGGGGTATACCACAAAAAAAAAACAAGAGGGAAGAAAGATGATTTTAGAAGCCTGTGATAGGGGATATTTCAAGGGAATAAAATGTTATTCTGCAAGTCCCTGGGCAGAGTTCTGATCAGCACGAGACACACTGATACCAGCATGCAGGCAGGACACAAACTGTGAAGCATCTTGTGTTTTTTATCTTTTTTTTATTTCCAGGTTTGTTTTTCTGTCTTTTTTTTTTTTGTATCTACAAGAGGTGATGTAGCATCTGATTGTAGCAATAGTCTTCCTATTACAAATATACTGTGCTCATGCATCCCATGAATAAAGTCTGCTAAATGATGATTTTTTAATAAATAAAAAACAAGAAATGAAACTGCTGAAACCGATGTCTGTGCTCATTCTTTGCATACAAAAGTGATTTGTCAATCACCATGAAACCAGTCTGCAAAACTCCATCTCCTCTCGGTTCCCAGTATCAAACTGGGGCTGCAGCCGGTTCCATCGGCAGTCTCCAGTCCAATCTGCAAACGGACACATTACACAAGATCAAAGATCCCCTATTTGCATTTGGGTTTTGTATGATATTATTTATAAATTAATTCATCAGTCTCTGAATTATGACTGTTAAGTGGAAAAAAATGTACAAGACAAAAATCAAAAAAGATTTTTATGTAAGTGATATTGAGTCTTCATACAAACGATATTTACTTAACTATCCATGCTGCAGTAACGTTCCCACTCAAAAGAAAATCAAATCAAAGTGGATCAGCTGGTTGCTCCGAATACAATAATGTGGTAAAGAGCAGACCGATTGTGAGCTGGTAAATGATTCAGAAGGAGCTGCAATCTCACACTGCCAGCAGTGTCTCAGCTCTGCAGAGCCCAGCGCTGCGAGGGTTAACAGCAGACTGCATCCGGCAATCCGTCATGCACGACAGTTTTCTCAATGGAAGCGCACAGCCAGGCGGTTTTTTTACTTCTAATCTGACCTTCAACGAGGCAGAAGGGGAAAACATGATCTCTCACCACATGAAGTGTCTATATATCATTCATAACTGCGGAATCGTGACTAGGAGTCTATTACACACCTCCTACTGAACCCCTCCGACACGAGTTACTCTCTCCCCTTCTTACAGCCTCTCTCACCCATCCTCACCTCCTCTCTCTCTATAAAACCAGGGATGGAAAATAAGACTCCCACTGCATAGCTGTATTACCCTGTCTATAGTTCTGTGTGTGTGTGAGATAGGGCTGGTAAAGAGAGACCGAGACTATAGCATACCATATCAGTTTCCCCCATTCCAGGTTTTAAGACAGTCTTGATTAGCCGCAGTGTGTAGGTAACAAGCTCAGGTGTGTGTTATTAAACTCATAGTAAAACCAGCAACGGATTTAACTATTATGCAATGGGAGTCTAATTTCCATCCCTGTTAACCCCACCCCTTCCCTTCGCTCCTCTCTTTCTCTGCCTGTCCCTCCTTTCTCTCCCCGCCTCCCTCCTCTCATTCTTCTCGCTCGTCGGTGACAAAGTGTCCTGGAAGCAGAGCAGCAGTAACGGTCTGTACAGCTTTATAGTACAGTGCTGCTTCAGTATATCACTGTGAGCCTTCCACATCACAACAGTGAGCTATTGATAATAGTGAAAAAACAGTAAAGTATAGTGCATGTGCAATTCACTGTCAGCATGGCCTAATCAGGAATTAATTTGCTTGATTGAATTGGTGAAATATCAAGAAAAAACTGTATACGGTTTTGGACTAAGCTATAGTACATTGTTTATAAAGGACAGGCATCCTGCCGCCTTCTGTTTCACTCTCTCCCCCCCCCCCCACCATACCCCTTCCTGTCCTTGATTACCTTTAATGGATTGGAAAAGTCAATGGCAGTCTTAATGACCAGTCCCCTGCCGATCTGACAGAAGGAAAGCTGTAATCTCTCTAAATCAGAGACGCAGCATGAGAGCATTGGCAGATGCAGGCTACAGTATCACAGGAAACGCCTGACACGTGAAGGGCTGTCAAGTATCTCTCATTTGGAGCGAGGCTTCATTTTAGGAACTTTACTAGGCTGAGTTTTAGCATTTGCACTCCTAAAAGAAAATAAATGGCAATGCATTTTAAATAAGCATCCATATTGCATAACAATAAATCAGTCATGGGAGGGGAAGCACGTGTACACAGAAGTATGTGCTGCATATTGCAGATGCTTCTAATTGTTTGGCCAGCCTATATTTCCAAGGTTAAGGTGGTTTGTTAGAGCTGTCAGAGAGCATCTTTTTCACAGACCCTCCTTAAGTCACCAGCAAGGATCAGCACTGTATAAAGCAGAATAATTTTAAATGGTTTGAATTGTGATTAGATTCACCGCGTCCCGGACTAACCGGCTTTGAAAACCGGGGCAGTTATCTCATTTCCACGGCAGAGAAGCACTCTGACAGCCGTCTTCCTCCAGGGACTGTAGCTCTCCGATCTGCGTCACACACAGCAGGTTACCACAGCAACCGTTAACAACCCTCGGGCTCCCAGCAGGACCTGCTAAGCGACTCCGACGTGGCCAGTGAGTATAATAACCCACACTCTTACCGTCACATGCGTGTTTATAATCTTTATCATGCACATTACTAACAGTTTGTCTTCATTACTGAAAATAAAGACCGTTCAATTGGTGTTGGTTGACTGGCTTTAAATGTTAAATTGAGTTGACTTGTACAATTAATCAAAGGATGACGTCATATAAATTTTTTAAAAAGTAGAAAACGAAAGGGTAATAATTAAGGCCTGTTAAAAGTGGTCATTATAATTGCTGTTAGTCAGAATTGAAAACGGTAAAGAAAGACAAGAAAGTTAATAAATACAGTATAATTATATTGTGTAGTTTTTAAGTTTAGTGGTCATCCATCAATTGATATATTATTATTATTATTATTATTATTATTTAATTATTTATTTCTTAACAGACACCCATATCCAGGGTGACTTACAATTGTTACAAGATATCACATTATTTTTACATACAATTACCCATTTATACAGTTGGGTTTTTAAGAGAGCAATCTAGGTAAAGTACCTTGCGCAAGGGTACAGCAGCAGTGTCCCCCACCTGGGATTGAACCCACAACCCTCTGGTCAAGAGTCCAAAATTTTGTAATGTGTTAAAGGGGATCTGAAATTCTGCAAGCAACAGCACTAGACTACATTAGAAGTAGAGAAAAAAAAAAAGTTACAGTGCACAGTTATTCTGTAATTACCAAAGCTTGCCTAATAAAACCTGATTAAAGCCCAAAGTGGTTTGCTCCACCTGGACAGATCAGAGTCGCACACATTCCCAGACTTCACTCAGTTTATTCCCTTCTTGATTAGACTTGTGTTAATTATGCCCCTACCGCTCTGGCACACTGTCTAGTTTTTTTTTAGTGCTGCTAATTTGATTTTTCAAGTTCAAGCTTCTTTAGAGTTAAGAATCCAGAGTGATCCCTGGGTTCCATCAATCATAATTATCCCAGCTTAGTTGATTTAACTGGAGACTGCATACATATATATATATATATATATATATATATATATATATATATATATATATATACGTTATGTCATATCAATAAATATGTCATGTTCAAGTCAATAAATATACCACTCCACAGACAATTGAAGTCAATGGGATCAAGCTTGAAGAAGTCAATAACTACATATACTTAGGACAGTTAGTTTCGGCAACGGAGAACCAAATGTGCGACAGAAGAGTAAAAATGGGTTGGAGTGCCTTTGGAAGATTAAGCATGGTTCTGAAAGGGAAACTACCCTTATGCCTCAAGAGGAAAGTCTTCGAACCTGGACCTTCAATGCAAAAATGACTCAAAACTTACAAACGACTCAATGGAGTATGGAAAGATGCATGCTGGGAATAACAAGAAGAGACAGGAAGAGGAAGGAATGGACAAGAGCGCAAACAAAAGTATGGGATGTTATTATAAGAGCGAAAAAACTGAAATGGCAGCGTGGGGCGGACATGTTGCAAGAAGAACAGACCATCGCTGGACCAAGGAGATACTAGACTGGATCCCAAGAGATATAAAGCGACCAAGAAGAAGACCTCCAGGAAGATGGCAAGATGAAATTAGGAAACACGCCAGAGCAACGTGGATGAGGGACGCGGCAGACAGGCTTGTGGAAGAATCTTGGGGATGCCTTCATCCAGCAGTGGATTGAAAAAGGCTGAAGATGATGATGATATAAATTATATATATATATATATATATATATATATATATATATATATATATATATATATATATATATATATATATATAGTTTGTATCCAATGGAAATGACATCACATTAAGAATGTGTTTGATATCAGCCTTATTCTATATGTTATTTTTCTTTCTGTTAAATAATAATAATAATAATAATAATAATAATAATAATAATAATAATAATAATAATAATAATAATAATAATAACAAACCTCTCTCTTTGGTTATTGTTGCCAGGGATATGTAAGTATAATACATACACAGACAGCAGATACATCTTTCAACATAGAGTTCCTTGGTAATTGATTTTTTCCTCACAGCACTGAGCCACAAGCACTCTCACTAGCTGACTGAAAGAAATCGTTTTTGGAAAAAGAAAATGCTTCGGGATCAGCATAATTTCACGCATGAGAAGAAATGAGGGCGATGCAGTAAAATTCCTTCTATAAATAACACCATTGGCGAATTAGTCAACATAATAACAAGATGTGGTGCAATGAGCGCCCATGCAACTCGGTCCAGACCCCCAGCACACAGCAATCTCCCTGCAAGACTGGGGAGATGGCACTGGAACCAGTCAGGCCCCCACAGGAGATTCTAGCCCCTCTGAAAGCGGAGACTCACAATTCTGCCAAATCGTAGCCTATGTCGATTTTACTTGAGCTAGATTGAAAACCCAGACCTCCTTTAGTAAAGGTATAAGAAGCTATTAAATAAAACAGCATTTCCATCTGCAGCCTGAAACCAGCATGTAGAAATCTCATCTCGTTCCCAGTTTCAAACTGGGGCTGCAGCCGGTTCTGTCAGCAGTTTACAAAATACAATCCAATCTGTGGATTACTACAATCCAAATGTGCAACCTACATTTTCTTCTGCGGTCAGAGATTTAAAAGCTGCCTCTTGCGTCCTTTCTTGGATGCTCATTAGGTAACCATTGTGGAGAGATGGAGTTCTACCAATCCTAACTGGGGCTGACTGACAGAGTCCCAGTTGAAATGGATTTGAAAGGAGAGGGAAGGGGGGCTGTCTATTCTGACCCGAGTCTATAAAGTTATGCACCAGCAGAGATCTGAAACAAAGCACAGCGAAGCAGATGCAGCTTACGAACAGCTAACTGCTTGAAATAATGTCTCTTTAACCAGCAGGGCGTTTGCAGTCTTTCTGAGTAGTTCTGTTACCACTTTATTACACGCTCTCCTGCTGCACCTTTTCACGACTTTACAGCCAGCTGTGGCCATCCAGTCTTTGATTTCCTCATTCCAAAACATAACGTGATCTCCGGTGGCTCCACCTCCTCTGCGCTATACTGACTTTTCCACCGTTGGCCATTCAAGGTCCTCCCTGGGCTTGCTGTTGAATTAATGTCCTGAACATCACACCTAGTGTTTTCAGAGCAATCATACAATCACATAATATATACAAGTCCTTTATCTGGTGTTGAGTCAGATTCCTTCTTTCACTGGAGCTGTTGGCTCGATTCACAGAAGCTGGCATGCCCACTTATCTACACTGGAACCCCGTTGTGTGCATTGAAAGGTCACAAAATCACCCCAGGAAACCGAAGACCACTGTGTCATCACGAGTCATTAAGGACTGGTCTGGCGACCATCAGTTTACTCCAGCATGAGATAACATGGGGGATTAATGGGGATCAAAATCTAGGACCTAAAATAGGATCAGATTAGCCAGTCATACCCATGGAACTCAGTTTGGGGGGAAAAAATCAGCACACAGCATGACAAACCATTGCTGAAGCACGAAATGACTGCACTCGTGCATAATGCATCGTCTCTTCCCTGGGAATCTGACAGAAATATCTCAGCTTTCCAGCCATTTACGCCATTGAACACGCTCTTGGGCCGCGGCGCTTGTCATGTGTGAGCAATAGGCTTGGGACGCGTCGAGTACTGCTCAGCGCGCTCGGAATACCGAAGGGGCTCTTCCTAGACCGCGCGGCCCCAGCATCACGAGCCAGCGGCGGGGTAAACAAGGTCGAGCACAGCCAGGGCTGCAGAGCGACAGCCGAGATGCAGGAGATTAGCTGGGAGACGTTAAGATCAATTGCCACAATAGTTTGCTATAAGCAAAAAGGTTGTTAATAGGATGCGGTAAGACCTCAAAGTTTTGCTCGGGGTCACATTATCTGCAGTACTAATGTATGTATCGGTAAGGGAATTCAAGTCCTTACAACCTAACACTGCTCTGAGCTTCCAGTCGCAGCTTTCATGCCATTTGATAAATCTTGATTTTAATGCATTTTTATTCCATAATTTGGAATAAGTCCGTTTGGAATAGTTTGTAAAAAGAAATGATCATGCCCTCGACCTTCTGACAAATACAATGACTCTGAGGGTTACTGAGTAGGTATATATTTGACGTGATAAATTCGCAGGGGATAAAGTGATCATTTCTCAATGATTACATTTTACAGCCAACTCTCTCAGAATGACCCACCAGTAATTACTTTTGAAACAACTTTAGTGAAACATCAGTCATTGCTGTCGTATTAGATACAGAATCATCGGTCATGACTCATGACTAAAGACATGAAGCTTTAATATTATAGAATGCATGTCAGGGATGCCATTGGTAAAATAAAAGACTCGCGCGTGCTGTAACGTGCGTGCTAAAGATGACTGTGTTTATATATATTGTTCAAGCCCTGCACCTCATGCTCCAGTGATCTTGCATAGTACTGCATTAAAAAGCAACTGCGTCCAAAATACTGCAGCTTAATGCAGTAAAACTGCAAAAATACTGACGTTTATTGTAGTTATTCGAGAGAAAAAAGTATTGTATTATGGTAATTTGACCAAAAATACTTCAGTTTTTTTTTTAATTTACTACAAAAAAACGATATCATATATTTTTTTTAATTATTATTTATGTCTGCTATATGGAGATATTTTGCAGCACTACAGATAAATCACTGCGACAAAAATACTCGAGTCCGGTATTGGTAGACTTTAATAGCTGTTGCTATAGATTTCATAAGGTACTGGTGCTTTAAATTTAAACTGACGTTTATTTTATGCTTCAAGATACCCGTGAGCACAGGACTTGTCTAGTCTCGGTGGGTCTTTCCAAGTAAACCCTTTAAATAATTGAAAATAAAAATACGAAATAAATTACACTGAGAGTGTATCACACAAAACATTCTTGAAAGGGACGTGAGAGTATTATTTTTTTTTATTTAAGGCCTATATAAAATATCCAGATTAGTTACAGTCTCGTGAAACCTGCTGATTACAACCTCAGATATTTACATTTTCATTTCATATTACAGCACGTGCGGTAAAGACATTTAGCAGTACAGTGCTTTTTCCAGACTCATTGTGTTTCATTACAAATGTAGTGTCTACAACACATTCATTACACAAGCCTGTATTGCAGGTTATATTTCAACCCCAGTGTCTTAGGTTTTGTAAAAAGAAATCGACATGTTAATGTGGACACCCAAAATTTTCTCTGCCACGGGCTGATCACAGCAATGAATCCCGGCGAGTGATTGCAACCCCAACCCGCGCTGTGACAGCCTGAGCGTCGTTTCAGCTCCAGGTGTACTGCAGATCAATGCTTTCGCGCACTCACAAGTCTTCGCTAAATAATTACATCGTACGAGAGCTGAATTGAGAAGCACAGCTAAGAAAAAGCAACCCCCGCCGCCTGCCTGTCCTTCTCTCCGTTTTTCGTTTTATTTCTCGTCAAACTAATATTCACAAAACGTTTTCTGCAGCTGGTCATTTTGAACCGCAGGGTAATAAAGCTTATGTAAGATCAATGTTTGCATGATCAACATATGATTGCATTTACACTCCATTCATTGATAGGTTCTTAATTCAAGTAAATGAACCAATGTTGTTGTTTTCTTTGTCTTATAGGCCGTTTTAATAATTTAGGTCAGATGTACCCCTCTTTCTAAAATCGTGTTGACCAGCATTGCAGTTTTTGAAACTCGGGACCTATGTACTTTTTAAATAGTTCAATGGTGTACAACCCCTAACAGGATATCCTCTCAAGAGACTGTCTGGGTCTGAGGCAAAAGCTGACAAAGTGCCCAGAAAGAGCGAATTGTTTTTTTCTGGGCAAAAATGCTGACATCAGTCCCGAAGACAAACTGTTTCTGAGAATCTGAGAAGTGCCGAATGCTTTTAATTCAAACCTTATAACCACAGACAAAAATGCTGGTGTTGATTTCTTACAATGGTTCTGCGGCTGCCTTGAAGCTCAACGAACACGAAATGTAACCCAGCTTTGTGTCTCAAACATAGTCTCTCCTAGCGCTGTGTTCAGGTGCTTTGCCTCTGAGTTCAGGAGCTGCTCTTCGGTTTTAGTTTCCTGTCATAGACAGGTGTGTAATGCAGGCTGGATCAGCCAATCTTTATATTAGCACGCGCCATCACCATCTAGTGCACAGCGGAAAAAAACAAAAAAGAAACTTGATCCACAGTGGCAGATCACTAGATGGCGCTAGATCTTATTTCTATATACCTTTGCTGATCTAGCCTAAGTTGCATATATCTATGGCACGCAACTAATACCGAAGATCAGCTCCTAAATGCACAGAAAAGCACCACGACTTTAAAAAAGCAAAACTAGTATTTTGAGTAATTTCACTCAGAAGCGCAGAATGATTGCAAACATCATGCAAGGTAAGACAGTGACTTTTGAAGTTTCCTACACTTTGAATATAATCCTTCTTCAATAACAAATCCAAAAACAGCAGCATCGTTAACACAAGCAGTGTTGTACCGGCATGCCTCCTCTGTAGGAGAAATCCTGTCCCTGAATGCTCTAGGTCCAGATCAGGTCGAAGCCTCTCTATCACATCACTGAGGTGGCATTGAGGACCGCCCGTGGGGCAGGGTTTTATATTCAATTATTTGGTTTATGGTTTCACTCTCCCTCCTCGGGGAAGCCATTAGAGACTCTGATTTCACTCCCCATACCCCCTGGTCTTTCCTGTCTGAAAAGGCACTCAGAGCAGAACGCAGCGGCAAGCCAACAGAGCCCACGGCACAGGTCTGCCTGTTCATTCACACGGGGGAACTGTCTATCAAAGCAGACAATCTCCTTCCTAAAGACTTCCTCATAGCACAGGCTGGTTAACACAATACAACATGCCATTATTCATCCAATACTGGAAGGCTCCCACAGCCTTATGCAATACATGGGATTTAAAAATGCCAATGCATTTTGTGCAGTTACATCATTTCACTGCCTTTTGAATGTGTAATGACCCTATGAATAAGAATACAGTATAATGACACGCACACCTTTACCACAGATCTATCATATTGAAGTGATGTTTCTGCAGCTGCTATCATACATTTTGTTATGACAGCATGGTTCAGACTACAGGTCAGGTAGCGAGAGTCTACTGTATATGGCCACTTTATTATGAGCTCTGCCCATTATGAGGATTGTATTTTCTTGGAGATATTAACGGTACCTCCACTTGGGTTTACATGAAGTGGAAATTAGCCGTGCACTGCAGAGCATTGCCTCTAGAGGGCAGTGTTGTTGTTAAGTGGAGATTCTGTGAAATGCATGTTCTGCCTTGTACTTGTGGCTGGACCAAGCAGAGGAATCATCGATCTATCTATCTGTCTTTATGCCTGTCTGTTATCAGACGGTCTGTTTCAATGTGTATTATATTTTGTGTATAATCATCAGTCACCTGTTGTGTGTACACATGCATCTTTTGTCATGTTTCCAAAACTACACGACTCTTGTCTTGGCAATTATTAACGTATCCAGTTGCTATGCCTACCGTTAGCCCCTTAGGGCCACATAAACAAAGCATTAAACCGCTTTCAATTAGAAGCAATTAATATGCACGCATGAACTCTTATTTATTGGAAGCTTTTAAATATTTTTTTTAGAAATAAAACAGATGTAGCATGGTTGGAAATGCTTGTAAATATCAAGTAAAGAAAGTAAGTTTGTCAACTTAGATACCCTTTCGTTTGTAAATAACATGTCGATCACTTTCACGTGCAGTCGGTCATGACATGGGGCAAGTTTCACAAAATAAGTTGCTTTTTTCATAGTCGTGTCCTATGGAAACTATCCACGTCCCAACAAGGACGCAGCACACCTGTAGCAATACGACCACTTTGTTAAATAAACTATTGCAACGTGACCAAACACCTCAAGAACTCCAACAGGTCGGCTTAGCTTTAACCCCGCCCCCACATCGTTAGAAGGGACTCGGGGAGACGTCACTGGCAGCTCAACCTACCTCGCGGCTCCACTCGATGCGGATAGGCTAAGGAAAACACTGTTTGAGTATAGATTGGTCAAACGATCTGAGAATCCGCCTCAGCCTCCCAGCCACGCCCTGTCCCTTCTCTGCTACGCGAAGGAAGAAAACACGCCTGGTTGAGAGCGCGCTGTCACAGGGGGAGGGGGGAGAGAATCTGGCTATTTAAACTACATGCATTCGGGGGTAAGTAGACTACACGGTGCTGTTTATTTTTCATTGCACAGGCGTCAAAAAAAAAACATGCATTTATTTCGTTATTGTCATCGTATTGACTTGGGAAGACGAGGCAGTGGGTTGTCGATGTGAACGGTGTAAATCGGGGGTCGCGATTCGTTTTTCGTTTTAATGTGCGGTGGTGCTGTGTGAGTAGGGGAGTGTTTCACATCAAGCGGTCATATGGACATTCACAATGTACCTTTTATTTATTTATTTTTTTAAGAAAAGAAAAACAGCATTTAGTTTAACGCACAGGGGAATGCCTACCTGTATTTCAAGCAAGAACCGCTTCCATATGTGTGTGTGTGTGTGTGTGTGTGTGTGTGTGTGTGTGTAGGTGCTCACAAAAAGAAGTTCATTATGTGTGTGCAAAGATGTCTGATTGAAATTGGTGAAGTGGGGGTAGGGTTTGTTCTGTAGCGTATGTGGGAGAGACATGATCGAGAGTGGATGCAATATACACACAGGCATTGCTTCCCTGGGAAAAAAAAAAACCCGAAATAAACACGATAAGGTCTTGGACAGAGCTAGGCCACTCAAGAATGATTTAAGATGCAGTTTTGTACAGTACCTGAATCAACACACGAAGCGTGATGTAATAAAAACGCCCTACTGCAGCTAGCTGGTGGATTATAATTTTAAAAATGGTTAGATTACATCTATTCACAATGTACTGTCAATAATACTGTCGAGCTACTGTAATATAGTCTTCTAACAGTACTGCTGCAGAGATGGAAACGAGACCCATTGCACAGCAGTTTGATCCATTCCTGGTTTTACTATGAGTTTAATAAAACAACCCTAAGCTTGTTACATATACACTGTGGTTAACCAAGCTCGTATTAAAACCTGGAATGGGTGAAACTACTATGCAATAGGAGTCTTATTTCTATCCCTGTACCCCAAGGCTATATCTGTAATGATTTATATTTTTAAAAAATAACTCTTAAAGGGAAGGCATTTTAGCCATATGAAGCAGGAACATCTCCGTTTTGTATTATCATATAAATAGACTTTTTTTATATAATGAAATGCTACTGTATATAAAACAATATAACAGATATTTAGCTGTGTATTTTGTGGGGGATTACAGGTGTGCTGGAATTGGCTGATATTTAGTTATTCAGCTTTTCTGTTTAGTTCTTGGTATATCAGCGGGTATATCTCATATTTCACTGGTGCCCTTATTGTAGCTAATGTATAACCTGTTATGTCATACCAGCAGTGTTTACTGTAAACTGTTATTGATATAAACAAACAAAAAGCAAGACTTTTAGTGTTACCCTGAGAACTTTGTGAGTTGAGAGCTGTTCAGCAAGGGATGTTGGGTTTTCAGCTGCGTACAGGACACCACACCTTTCATTGAACTGCATGTGTGCGCTGATGAGTGTGATCCCTCTATGGCTCTTGAATGGTGCTCTGCTAGGCTTGGCTGCTGTACAGTACTCACTGTCTTTAATTAAACCACTGTTGCACATGCCTGCCACAGGGCTTGCACCCTGCACCTTCTAATAGAAAACAAGACCCATGCTGCTGGAGCTAAAGGAACTATCCTGCTAACTCGGGTCAGCACACAAACTCTTAACCCCTGGGAGATTAATAGCAAGGTCGCAGTCTGCATTAGTTAGCTTGCTGGGTTGTCAGATTTTTAAAAAAAATAATTTTTTTGCTAGCTGATTTCGAATTCCCTTTTAAAAGAGTTTTATAGTGCTGGGAGAAACATTAGATTTTCGCGTTTTGAATATTCTTTCAGAATTCTAACTTCTATTTGAATATGTAGTTCATATCATGTTAGAGAAACACTCTTCTGTACTGTAGGGTGTGTTCTGCAGTATTTATTTCAGACGTCATGTATGCGTTGGGTTTTGTTTTGGATGATGTCTTTGAAACAGTCATTTATAAATTATTTTTCTAGGAGTGAATGTGAACATGCTAATTTCTGCCTCAAGCTGAAGTAAACTTTTATAAGAGTGGTTCTTTGCGTAATGGTTGAGACTCTTGCTTGCAGTGCAGGGAAGGTAATAAGACTCCTATTGCATCGCAAAACCCTGTTCTGGGTTTTAAAATGAGCTTGACTAGCCCTAGTGTGTAGGTAACAAGCTCAGATGTCTTATTGAACTCCTAGTAAAACCAGGAGTGGACCCAACTGCTATGCAGTGGGAGTCTTCTCTCCATCCCTGCAGTGTTCACAGGTCTGCACGAAACCTCTGCCCTGTCCACCAGCATGAAGAGGACGGCATAAGCCACAGCTGGATTTTAATAGAGCATTTTACAGCACTGAAGGCACAGCTTCGACTGCGTCAGTCAAATATCTGGGACTTCATTGGGATGTAGTGTACACTTGTCTACCATGGAAACGCATGCTTGGGTTATCTGAAACCACAAGGGGGCAGTACACATTAGCACCACCAGCCCTGGTGTGAACAGAGCCTTCAGCCCAGCAGTGGGTTAACGCTCCGGATGGCTGGTGATTTGACTATCCCGAGTATTGAGAGCTTTCCTGGAGGACACACTGTGGATTCTTTCTCATTTGCTTGATATTTACCTGCAAACTGGTTTCAGAGAAGCTTTGCTTCATAAACGATGAATCATTTGTTTGGAGCCTGCGACTGCTTTGTGCAAGGTAGTGGAGTTTGAGGAGCTTGATTGATGTCTTGTTCATAGGTTGCGGTCCTCTGCAGCCGTCCTCTTCCCTGTCAGTCACCTGATCCTTCTGACTCCGCTTCCACCTCCCGGACAGTTTTCCGTTCCTTAAACCCACAAGCAGGGTTGTTAGTTTCCTTTAAACGTGAACACGCTGGGAATGTTTGTAACCAAGCAGGAAAGCTCCAAAGAGAAGCCCTCATTTAAAACCATGTCAGTGTATATGGAAAAGACAATGTATTATTAAGAAATACTGAATAGGAATAAAATCTGGCTTACACTGAACACTTAATACTATGTCAACACTAAGGTGAACACCTACATTTAGCCTGCATGTTTTTGACAACAATTGAAAGATTAGGCACAATTTGAAATGTTTAACACTTGGCTACTGACCCCCCTGGCCCAACGGCTAGTGATTGCCTCTTTAAACTCTGATAGGGTTAACAGCGAATGCATTAGCCCTTCTAACTCTCAGCATCACATGCTCCTCACATGACGTAGCTGTGCATTTTGTGTACATGAAACAAGGGTCTGTGACTGCATTAGTCTTCGTCGGCTGCGCAGTAATCAGACGGCACGTCGAACAAGTGCTTTGGACCCAGCGTTCCTGTGGGATTGTTCAGTATATGTGGGGTCTGCATGTGCGGCAAGGCTAGTTGTATTTTTTAAAACCGATCCTTTTCTGATGAGAATGACATTTACACAGAGCCCCTGTGCTATCTGAAGTATTACCATAAGCTGTCCTCTTTTTAATATAATCTGCTTAAGCTGAAAACCAATTCTGTTAGGCTGTGGCTAATTTTCTTGCGATCTGTTGAATTGGCTGATGCTCCCAGCTTGTTGCTATCTCCCAGCAGCTCCATACTGGGTAGACACTCTGGTATATCTCTCATATGTATCCCTGAAGGGTTTCTAGATTGCTTTTCTGTGAATTTAGCCAGCTTGGTGCCAGCAAGGAAAGCTTCCCCTCACTGTCCTGCAAGTGCAGGGATGGAAACTCCTATTGCATGGCAGTATGATCCATTCTTGTTTTTACTATGAGTTTCACTGTGGCTGATCAAGCTCGTAGTAAAACCTGGAATGGGTGAAACTGATATGCAATAGGAGTCTTATTTCCATCCCTGGAGTGAGTGAACCCTGACTTGTTCAATGAGTCCATGATGAGAAAGAAGGGGCTGGGCAATGTCCCTCTGAAAACTACCCTGCCTCTAGGTGCATATTGCATTTGGCAATTAGTATTCTTATATTTATTAGTAGTTCCTGAGTACCAGATCTGTCTTTTTTTTAATACATTGTGTGTAGGATGCCTCTTGTTATAAGACACATCATTTCACACAGTTTTGGACCCCCAATTTATTGTGCAATAAGAGACCCTACACAGAATTTATTAGCTGCAAAGAAATTGCAAATGCAAATTTATACATACCAAGCAATAACACAAACTTTGATACCTCTGTGCAGTTTATCAGTGCAGCATACCTGCTGTTCAAACACTCTCCAACATGTAATAAGGCATCCATTGCCCCAGTTTTTGGGGTGCTGTATAATTGTGCATGCTATCTTTTTAATAAGAAGACCCAAGTGATTTTTTGAGTAAGTTATTTTCGTTTTCACTCCCAAGTTGACCTCCGCTGGGAATACCTCTGTCCTTTAGAGGTATGTTAATCTTTAATGAGCTGAACGATATCAGAACTCTTTTTAATAGGAGCGCTCATCTTGGCAACGCTCAAAGCAGAAAAAGGATGGAGAAAAATGATCCTTTTTCTACTGCTGGATCACAAATTCTGCAAATATTACAGCTACTTCGGGTTTTACTTAGACACCATGAAGTAGTGATGCAACAGATAATGAACTGAATCGATTACTGATGGCCATGACATTGTCTGATCGATTATTCACCCTGGTGTCCTATTTGGAGCCTCGTATAGATTATAATTATGAGCACAGGCATGTTTTGAGTTGTATTTGAAGACTTTCATGATAATATGTTTTTGCTTCTTGCTTTCCCAGTGCGTAGATTCCATTACTGCGTATATTAACCCTTTCATGCATGGCGACCTCGTATGAGGATGGATAATAAAAACCTTTATATGGGGACGCATGGAAGACGCACATGCATGGCGACCTCGTATGAGGATGGATTATAAAAACCTCTTCTAGTCTTTATATGGGGACGCATGGAAGACGCACATGCATGGTGACCTCGTATGAGCCGGATGGCATTTTTTCCCCATAGAAATCAATGGAAAAAAAAAATCAATGAAAAATATAATTATTATGTGTCCCAAATGATTTTTTTTGTAGGCTGCTGTGGAGAGCCTGCAGGTTTCTTCTTGGTTTTGAATATAAAGAGTTCTCGATCGCTGGCTGCAGCTCTGCCTACAGTGCTGTCGAAGTCTATGACAGACTCTGTGTCCGATGAATCTAGACCAGCGTTAAGAGTTTCACGGCACTCTTTCAAAGCACCAGCCCAGCAAGCTAAACGCCTCGAGTCGTGTCTGACAATCAAACACCGGAGTGGGTTGGGGTCAACATCCTGGCATTGTTTCTCGGGGGCCCTGGGGGGGTGAAGGGTCAGCAGTAAACAGGTTTCTGAAACTAGGGTTCATGGGACTAGTCTTTCATCTCTGGAGGCCTGACCTTGATCAAAGTAAAAATGTGTCAAAGCCAGACACAAGGCATCGCTTCCTTCAGTCTAGGAACTAGTTAGTGGCTGGTTGTAAATCTGTTTCTTTCACGAATATTCAAATGATTGAAGCAACTTAGGTTTGTGTAAATGTACTTACAGGGACGTACAGTAACAGCTTAACTGTGTAAGCTACTCCAAACTGCCCAGCCTCATTTTGAGTGGACCCGGTTTGGTCAGCTTTTCTAAAACGAAGCCCTTATTTCTGCGTGGTAAACCCACAGTTTTTGCTTGCCATTGTCTGCAATAGAAACAGCTCAACTTCAGTTCAGTTACAGTCATTTAGTATTAATTTATCAACTTTAGGAATATCAAAGCAATCATAAGTAAGCCTCTCAAGTTGCTGTAATAACTGGTAGGGTCCTTCATGGATGAGGAACCATCCTGTCTCCAAGAACTAGCTCTGTGTATTCCTATTCGTTCTTTGAGATCAGAAGATGCAGAACTCTTAGTTCATCATAAATGAGCTCTGGGGTGCCTTGGCGTGAGGGTGCTATATAAAAAGGCATTTGTGGTCAGGAGTGGCTCCTCAGTTCTGTGGTTCTGCAATACAGTATAGTTCACATGCACAGTTCCAGGCGTGTAAGGATACCGTTTAAAACCCTAGCCTATTCCGATCAGTCAGTCTGTCCCCCTGCATCAGTAATCATAAGGGTAATAGCAGCCTGTGTGTGTAGGGAATCCCTTTGCAACAGGGGTGACAACAAGACTCCTTTCACCCATTCCAGGTTTTATTACGTGCTGGATGATCCACTGTGTCTAGGTAACAAGCTCAGGTGTGTCTTATTAAACTCCTGGTAAAACCAGGAGTGGATCAGAGTGCTCTGCAACAGGAGTCTTATTGCCATCCCAGCAGCGATACTGTTTGTCTCTCTGAGAACGAGGTGCTGGAAAGAAAGGAAGGCAGGGTTTACAATGTGAGTTGAATCACAAGCTGGGAATCCCAGACAGTACAGTGCTGGCCAGGCGCCACCTGCTGGAAGCAGGTGGGTGCAGCACGATAAGAGGGTGTAGTAGACCTTTGTTTTATTCAAGCTGTGTGTCTATCTTAAACTTAAATTGAAGTGAAGTAAGCCAGGAAAAAAACAGCATTAAACAGACTTTGGGATTTGGCAGCAATACAGAGCATTGTGCCTTCAAAAATACATGAAGAAATACTGCTTTCCAGGCTTGCCTAGAAGGCGGCTCTATAGCCAATGTTGCTGCCTTATCATTTTTCTCTTGCTGAAATTTAAATTGATCCACAGAAGCTGATTTTCATTGATCTCAGTCCTAACAGCCCAGCCTGGAGCTGCAGTTTGTGAATGCTGTCTTCTAAGTGCAGTGGAAACCAATGCAGATTTCAAACATTTAGTTCCTGTCTGAAACACCCGGACTGTTGTCTAGTCTAGAACAGGAGGGCCGGTGCTCCAGATCCTCTCCAGATATGAGCGAGGTATTGTCCTGTATGTACTAGACAGATCCAAACTCCTCATCATCTTACTCCTGTCTGTCTGTCCCCAGGGGAGCTCCTGAAGTCAGTAGCCCAGCTGAAGACAGATCTCCAGAGCAGTGCAAGATCCAGGTAGGGAAACAGCTAAGAATCCTGTTCAGAATGCGCGACACAATGCAGTGAGCTGTCATTGCAGTTCAGTATGTCATTGTTAAGCATGCAATTCTGTCACAGTGATTTTTAGTACATGAAAAGGCCACCAAATAATGTAGGTTTAGCTGCATTCATGTTCAAAATTAAACAGAATATTTTTTTTTTCATCAATAATAAGAACGAGACGTTTAAATTGGTGGTTTCTGGGTAGCCTACAGAGCACTGCCCCTTTAAAAATAAAAACAAACAAGAAAACAGGGAGTTGAAAGGTCAAATCACACAGGCAGTGTCCAAGAAGCGGGGCATCGCAAAGACCAGAAACAGATAAACCTCTCGTTTTATCTACAGTTTGCAGGAATCTGAAATATTTTGTTTAGCAATGATAAGAAGTGAGCATTTATTTTCAACAGACTACTTGGGTAGCTATGAAAAAAAAGTTTCAAGAAATGTCATTAATATTTTTTTGAAGATGCAAGCCCACTTTGTTTCAAAAGATAAATGAACAAGCGCTGTATGCATGCGAAGATCACAACCAAGAGTTTACAGGAACATACGATCTGTTCATTTATATGCTTGCTGAGCTACGAAATACAAATCTCATTCGCTGACCTGCACAGCCACACGTAACTGCTGCGTGCAGACACAACCAGACAATGTACAGATCCTCGCAGGTTTTCAGTGCATGAACATGCTGCGTTTTAAAGGAAATAAAGGCAGTGCCTGACCAAATGTGTTTTTACATCCATTTCCAAGATTTCACAGACTTTTGTTCAAATTCACGATTTCTTTGACAAAATCGTGTCCGTGGTCATTGTAAATGTGTCGGGAGAGAGCGTGCTTGGAGTTGCAGGAAGCAGTGGATGCAGCTTGTTGGAAATGCCACACTTGGGAATTCACAGGGAATGCTGTCGGTTTGAAGAGTGTTTGATAAAAGCTGCAGGAATTCACCTCCAACAGTTTCCTGTTCCCGAGTTCAGTAATGTTACTCGCTGTTAAGTCGGGTTCTGTTTGATGCATAAGATAAATAAGGCGGCACCCTTATAAAAGTTTACCGCAGTAAAAGCAGAGCAGAATGTAATAAACCTGGTGAAAGCATTGTAAAAAAGGCAAGCCATGATTATTATTTATTTCTTAGCTGACGCCCTTATCCAGGGCGACTTATAATTGTTATAAGATATCACATTATTTTTACATACAATTACCCATTTATACAGTTGGGTTTTTACTGGAGCAATCTAGGTAAAGTACCTTGCTCAAGGGTACAGCAGCAGTGTCCCCACCGGGATTTGAACCCACGACCCTCCAGTCAAGAGTCCAGAGCCCTAACCACTACTCCACACTGCTGCCCTGATACATGCTTAGTGTAACCATGATGCATGGTAAAACTACACAGGTACCATGGTAAAGCAGGCACTAGTGACACTAGTGTCTATGAGCCTGTGGACCCCAAGAAACCGGACCGATCAACCCCCCCTCCTTCCCTTTCATTCAGTCCCGGGTCCAGTTTATTTGTCCCTGAATTGTATGGCTGGGTTTGCTTTAACCCGCTGCATCTCATGGCATTGCTGTTGATAATAGGATAGCAACGTTGGTTCTAGGATACCCTCGTGTTGCTGTGGATTCTCTCATCAATAGCTCTAGGTTAATGGACTTTTTTTTTTTTTTAATAACCCAGGCTCAATGCACCGAGTAAGAAAAGCATCTGTGATGCTTTTACACCTTACCTGCAGACATATTTCTTGCCACACGAGGGCACCATTGCTCTATGAAAATATTAGATGCCACGTTAGTAAATGAGCTCAAAGTGAACCCATGCCTTGGTATTATACTCCTATAGGCACTTGTTGTTTGTGGATCCTACCAGTATTTTAAAATCCACTTTTTTTGGCAATACAATCTGGTCTGATTTGTATATCCTTTAATTGTGCATGTGCAGCTATTTCAAAGGCAAAGCTGTATACAGAAATATGTGTGTTTGCTTTTGGGTACCAATTTACAAAGACACTCTCAAAATGACCCAGAGTGTCATCACTTTTGAGACAGTTGCTTGTCAAATGTCAGGTCAGTCATTTTGTGCAGTCTTGGATTGTGCTGGAGAAATGTGCGTGTTTGTGCGTGAGTGTTTCTGTGTGTGTATGCTTGTTGCACTGCTATGATTTATCATATTTTCATATACACCAGCATGGGTCTGATCTGACGTAAATAGGCAAGAGCCTGCATGCTTTGCAGAGCCCACAACGCCAATTAAAAATGATTAATTTTGAGAGATGTATTAATTTTGAGAGAAAAGTTTATTGTATTGAACCCACCCTTACTCCCTCCCAATAAACATCATTCCATCTAAAAGTGCTTGAACTTTGCACAAGAACCAAAGATGTTTGCAAATGATTACTTAATGATGAATTATTAGTGAGGGTGGCAATGGAGCCGCTTCCCTGCTCATTACTGCCTGTGTCTGTGATTTAGCGTGTTTATGTAATGCACCACAGTGGAGGATAATTAGTGTGACATTAACACAACAAACACCCAAGCTCTGAAAGGGAGATGCTTTTCCAGCCCTGTGTGAATGGGTTCTTCTCTTCCTTATTCTCTGTTTCTCTGCCTCTCCAGTCTAGTTCATGGTTTCTTTTTTGTATAATGGTGACTAAGAAATCTCTCTTTGCTGTAACATTGTGTTCTTATCCTTTTAAAAGTGCAGGGCCCTGTTAAATTATTGATCATCAGCTAACAGTTCTAGAGATGTCCAGTTTAATTACTCTCTTTATTGACAAATCTAGACAGAAGTGCAGTTGATCCTTTGTAGCTTCACTGCCAGTGACACCATTTTTTCCGACTAGTACGGTTATTAATAATCATTTTTCAGTACAATAAATAACCCAAGCTTAACAAATTGGCACAAATATCATTATAGATTATTGTTCCAGTCCTATGCTACACTGCAGATTTAGCTCAAAAATAAAATCGCTGTCTGTTTTATTACTTTTAGCCTGACTTCCGTACACTCTACTGTATCAGAAAGCAGACTAGGTTACCTGACCAGTTTGTTTACATCTGCTCCACCCCTAAACATGAGATTCTATATCTCAAGTTTAAAAAAAAAAAAATTTTAATCATGGTTTAAATGATTTCAAATAAAAGGTTTTCACAGCAGGAAAGTGTTCTGTCTGACATCACGTTTTGTTTGTTACAGAAGGTACAGTCAGCTACAAACCCAATTTTAAAGACATTTACAGGCAGAACACTGCCATTCAGCAGCTGAATAGCCTTGCCGTTTTTTTGAATTTGATGACGAATGTGAGCTTCAGGAAGGTGCTGAAGATTCAACTCCTCCTGATGCTGCGGTGCTCTGAATATTTCAGCATTTCAGCTTTTGTATTTGAATGCATTTGCTTCAGTCCTTCTTCCAGTAACTCTTTCCATTTAATCCGGGAGTACTGTAATTGAATTGAGTTTTTAGTCGGGTATCGTAGTTTGATACCGGAGAACGCAGAGCAGTAACCCATTTGCACAGCCCAGCATACACGCTTTCTGTAGGGTTTCCATATGTTTTGCAATGAGGTCACATTCACAGATTTGAATGAGATCATTTGTTCTCAAATATGGCTCAGTTTAATTCCTCACCAGAATTAGCCGATATTTAGTAGCTCGTGGCTGAGCAGCTAACATGACAACAGATTCAAGGTCATGCTCTGTTTTTTCTGTTTTTTGTAAACCTTTATGGCTGGTTTCACAGACCTTGATTAGCAGTAAACCAGCCCTAATCCACGATTAGTGCTGGTCGGGGTGTGTGAAACCAGCCGCTAAGGGTTCGTGATGCTGCATTTTCTGAACTGCGTGCTGGGATTGGAATAGAAGTGCAAGGATTTGAGAAGTCCCGCTTTGTAATGGAGAATTTGGTTGATTTTTTTTAAAAACCGGGTTTTGTTTTAAATGGGATTCATAGAACCTTCTGCCTCCGAGGGTCAGAGGGCTGGATGCCTTGATACAGGATACAGGTAGTGAATCTCTCTGCCTGGACTACCCTGTACAAGAGATTTGTGAAGCCCAGGCGTGGGTTAAATAATAAATGTAGTTGCCCATGCACTGGCTGGCTGGGGGCCTCTCTGTTGTTCATTTGTAATACAGTTAAAGTTGCTGGGAGGAGTACCTGGAGTACAGAAAGTGAACATAAATACATTATTGAGATTCTTGTGTAGAAAGAACAGGACTGAACTAGACCCTGACAAAAACAAGCGTCCTCGCCAGCTGGATTCATTCTCAGCCCTCGCCCACCCCCTCCACACACTTTTCTAGTAAATTTACAATATATATATATATTGCACAAGACTGCCCAGAGCCTGCACCACTGCGAGCAGCCAGCAGAGGGACACTTCCACGAACTTGAACAACACAGCATGTTCCAGAAATGCTTGGTGTAAACTTAATAGGCTCTGATTTGAATACAGTGAAATACAACCATTTTTTTAAAACTAGCAAGAAATGGCTCCTTTCTGCAACTAAGTTTTTTGTTGCGAGTTTAATGCCATTAGTATCGTTTTCATTGGCCTCTGCTATCGGCTGCTAAATATGTTTTAATCATAGTAAAAATTGCATGGAGCAGAAACCATACTATGATAATAGCAACACAGTTCTACCTTGTGTAACTTCTGAACTGTCATTCAGAAGCTGCAGCGCCCCACGCCTTTGTTTAATTGAACATTAAAATATAATTCATTGGCGTCTGTTTATATTCCATAGCCTCCTTTGAAATGCACTTAATCATAAAACTGGTTGATGGTCTAGTTTGTTTAAATCCCCCCCCCCGAAGATGTTTCAGCTGTAATGCGCTGTAAGCTCCTTCCCCTCCTACCTCACTATGAGCCCAAAAGTCATGCAGCAGCAGGAGGTTATAAAGGACACCTATATGTACTGTTTAAGTAAAAGCCCGCCCCCCCCAAGTGATCTACCCAAAAATGTATTTGCAAAAATATTTATTAATTGCATGATAATCACACAATGTTGTTTTCAAACTAAACCTTTGTACTAGAAAAACAAAGTCAGTGTGTGCTTGTTCCAAGCCTGCTGTTTCTCAGTGTGCTTTCGTTTGATTTGTGTAACTCAAGGCAGCTGGGAGCATAGCAGGCTGGGTCCCACACAGCACAGAGTTGGGAAAATACTCCAGAGGTCAGGAAAAGGACACACTTGTGTTGTTTTGCCTTGTAAAACCCTAGAGGCCTTTACCACTGCCCTGAGAAATTCTCTGCGTCTCCTCAAAATTTGAAAGCAGCCCTGCCCTGGTCCAGGTCACGCGATGAGCTGGTTAGGAACAGACGCACAGGACTGACGCACTGAGACAGCTCGGCTGGCACAAGGGACAGAGCCCGGCTCGGCTCCGACTGGTTCGAGGGGTTTATTTTATGGGTGCTTGGTGAAATGTTTTTACAACTTGTGCAACTCCAGCCATAAAAGCACACTGCATCATCCGATTTGTAAGAGTTTGGAATAAGACATTTGTATTGTAAGTGGAAGGAAAAGAGAGGGCTTCTCCCCACCTGCCACATCCTCGTTCTGCAGTACTGTCACACACTCCCATTTACATCAACTGAACATGCAGCGCCACGTCTGTCAATTCAGACTTCAGTAGCTGAAGTCCATGACGTATTTCTGCACTAGGAACAGAATAGTGTTGAATAAGAAATGGCAACAAATTGTTTAATACACATTGCATTTAAGTGGTATTTAAGACCTGCTGTAGGTGTTGGTGTCATGGTAAAGTATATTAAAATGATCTACAGTATGTGGAATAACTTCTTCTCAAGGTACATGTGGGACAGACTGACAGACGCCTCCATATATCATCACAATCTGATACTCCCAGTAATGGCTACTAAATAATTCTAATACCAAATGTCATCGCAATTAAATAAATGGTTTTTCAGATATATGCAAAAGTGTGACATCCAGATGTCAAGTACAAAACTAGTCTTCAGATCACATACCGTATTGTGATATACATGCTGTTGTCATTTACTGACCTGTCTAACCAAACAAGGAAACCAAACCATGAAATCGGACTCTGGAGACAGGCTGCGTCTTTGCCTGGCTGAAGCTCGTCATTCCCGACGCAGTAAAATCAGTTTACAGTGCGAGATGAGAAACAAAGTGGTGTCTGCAACTTGTAAATGTGTGGCTTTGGCATGCCCTTAAACTCTCTCTAAGTGGATCCATCTTAAGAACAGAAGCTGTTGATTACCCGCTGTAGTCTGGGAGTCCTTTTCTGTTCAGACCCACCACGCCCGCACTCTTGTCTGCCTGCAGTTCATGGCTCCTGCATTAGCAGTTAGCTGCTGAGTTTCAGTTCTAGTTGGGAGTCGCTATCCCCACATGAACAGTGGCGGAGACCCCTTTGTCATTGTGCACTGTAGAATTTCTTCTTGTTACAATTACAATGATAGTGACCTGCTTTTTCATAGCCACCCGATTGGCTGAGTAGGGAGACACTTATTTTTCTTAAAACTATGCAAGTGTAGGGAAAACAGGCTGACAAATAGTTTTTTGATCAAAAACACTTTATATGAAAGAAAGGTGTACCCCCAATACAATCACATATTGCTGTGCTGTCTTACACGCTGGGGGCGTGCTGTGCAGTCTGTGGTGATGTACTCTTTCATGATACAAAATACCCAAATGGTTCAGCATTGTGTTGCATTACTGGTGTTTTGTAATGAGTAGAGTAAGGGATAAGCTTGACTCTTGCTGAGTGGCATGGGGTGGGAATAAATCCAATTATCTTATTCTGCTTCACCCAAATGTCTTATTTTTCCTTTCATTAACTTCGTCTATCAACATGGGCTGGAGGGATCTGGCAACATCATTATTCTCCTCCCTGACTCCCGAGAAGCCATGTGTTATTGTGCTGAATTCCAGAACACTCCCGAGTCCCGGCTTCAGCCAGTTTAAATCTGGAAGTACCCCTGCCCTGCCGCAGGGTTACGTTACAAGCATGCTGATGACACTGCGGTGCAAGACCATCGCTGCTAACCACCCTCCCCATCCCTCCCACTGAACCGATGCATTGAGAGCACTGTCGTATTCCAAAGCAAGAAGCAAAACATAGGCAAAGACGAAAAGCCTTCAACCGGAAACACGCATCAGCATATGATTGTACGCGCCTGTAGTAATAGTACAATATATGCATTTCTCAATGTTGTTATCCCGATGCAAGAAGCAAAAATATGTTTGTGAAAGCCTTCAAATACAACTGGAAACATGCATGTGCCCTCAGTATAATATAATATAGCACCAGGACGATTAATCGATCAATCAATGTTTAATAAAAGCCATGGCGATCAATAATCGACTACCTCGATTATGTGCTTTTAAGGTGTGGGCTATATCATTAAAACAGTTTTCTTTTATTTCTTTTTTGGAAGGTTTTGTAAAAAAAATATGCATACCCTCAAAATACTGAATGACTAACTTTAAGTGCATGGGTGCATTCTAAATATAAAGCATGACCTTTCGGTGTATCACAATATTGCAGTTAATAAAAGCAATGCAATCGTTTTTATTTTCAACACTGTCGTTTCCTCTGTGCTACAGCTCAAAATGAATTCTATTTATATACAGAACTATGATTATTAGCAACTCTTAATAGCACTGAATCCTCCAAAGGACCATTGCTCTTTGCTGTTCCTCTGCTGGCTGCTAAAATCTTCGTCAACACGTCATTGATGCTAATGCAGTGTAATTATCAGACGTACTCCTTTTCCAAAGAGAACAGAATGGTTGAAAAGGTTGAAGATTCCCAATGCAACTCCGACTTTATCTTTTAAGCAATCTTCAGGGAGGAAAGAACCAACGTTTGAACTATTAAAAGCAAAAAATAATGCATTTGCTTTTAAAATAGAAATGAAAATCACTGCGTGTTGCTGGGGAGATCAAGATTTCAACCAGACTAAGACTGGTTGAAATAAGACCGCAGCATTAACGAACACTGGGGCTCAATTCATCTGGCAAAATGGCTGTAGATCTAACTGCAAGTCAGACGTGATCGGCATCATTATTATAATGTTGCTTGTCTCTGTGTTTCTTTCATTTGTGAAATGTCTTTAAGCAAAGTGGATTGAATTGAGATCACTTTGATGTTCCAGTTAACAGGGCGTGGGCGCCCGATTTAACAGAGAACATCCTGATTGCGTAGGTGTGCTTTTCACTGCCTTGGTACACAGATGCCCTTCATCTAAACCTCAGGGGTGCGAGCAGTTAACTGCTGATAGAACATGGGCTCCTTCCACCCCTGTGATTTCAGAAATACTGAAAGAAACTCCATCAGTGCATGTCTTCATTGAGACATCTAGCTGACTTCTGGTTGAAGTGTTTGTCATTGACTTCATGACGTTTCTTTTGTTGTTTCTGAGTTCAGCCCTGCTAAGTATGTCATTGCTGTAGATGAACCCTGTGACTTGGATCCAGTTGAGTCAGGCAGGGTAGCAGCCCGCCCCAGTGATCACAGACTTGGGTTTTGTTTTCCCCTCAGGGCCCCTGCCATTGTAAACATGTTTATTTGTTTGTACCATTCTCCTCGGCTCTGAGAGCCCCCGGGTGGGTGGGCCTTCTCAGCCATGTGTTCCCTTGGCACTGCGTCCGTGTTTACATGTGTGTGCCGGCTGTCTGCCAGGGTGGGCTCCCGCGCAGGGGGGCAGAGTGGGAGGGGCTGGAAAATCTCACTTCACTGTTTCCCTACTGGAAACTTGACATGAATCCATTATCCAAGAGAGCCGTGCCACACCCTGCTTATATATAACACTCAGCCTGGGGTATAAAACACGCAGCTGTGCTAAATTTAGAGATGGTGAAAGAAACGAAAGAATACTTTTTCAAGTCTTAGACTGAATGTCTGTTACTATTTCTGTATCTATAACCCCTTCGTAACATACAGTACTAAGAGACGGGGTGATGCTGTTTTTAATATTGCACTTTTAACACTGTGCTTCGTTCTGGGTAACGAGTCAATGCTCACATGATCGCTGTTGGTTGGGGTTGTTTGTGTTTGGACCAGCAGCTGTCAAATTGTGCTTTTTTTCTGTTTTGTTTTTTTAAACAGGCTGCTTATTAAGTCCAGGATTGATTTTGAAATATTACTGCTGATATAGAAGGCCTTGAATGGCTTGGCATCAAGCTACATCTCTGATGTGTTAACTGAATATATTCCTGTGCGAAACCTGCGATCTGCTGAAGCTGGGCTCTTAAGAGTCCCAGAAGCTAGGCTGCAGTGTGTGGGAGGGCATTTTGCTGTTATGCACCCAAGTTATGGACTATGAGATGTGCTGCATGGATTGCGCTATATAAAATAAAGATTATTATTATTATTATTATTATTATTATTATTATTATTATTATTATTATTATTATTATTATTATTATTATTATATTAAATATCAGTATAAGTTATATCTGAGCTTTATGTTATCTTTCACATAGGGTCCTGTCTAACATGCAGGACAGGCTGCAGTACAGTGTGTGTGTCTGTGTGTTTGCAGTACAGCCTGTGTCTGTGTGTGTGTGTGTGTGTGTCTGTGTGTGTGTGTCTCTCTTTGTGTGTGTGTGTGTGTGTGTGTGTGTGTCTCTCTTTGTGTCTGTGTGTGTGTGCGTGTGTCTCTGTGCGTGCGTGCGTGCGCGTGTGTATGTCTGTGTGTGTGCATGCGTGCGTGCATGTGTGTGTGTGTGTGTGCTGTTTCTGTGCAGATGCTTTTCATACTCTATCTTCTGTGAGAGCAGTTTGCCACAGTCCAGGGTGTGCCTGCTGACAAGTCGGATCGTTTCCATGGTGTTCACTGAACTGCTCAACCTGTATTGCAGTGCTCCTTCCCATCCCCCAGATGCAGAACATACCGTGCGTCCTCTTCTCTGCTGAAGGCATTGTGACTGCAGGGAGGATGGCATATTACCCAGCATGGTCTGTGAAGTCAGGTGTGTTCCCAGACCCTCTCTTAATGATGTGTGATCAGGCTGCTGCTGCAGCAGGCACATTGTGTCCTCTACAGCACTGCCCGGGAGAGTTCCAGAACTCCCCCTCCCTCCTGCCCTCTGATTGGCTACACTGACGTCGCACTGTGCATGGAGAAGCAGTAGAGCGCCTCATCATCAGCTCCTTAAGGAGCGTTTCCGGACAGAGGAGCTGGATCTCACTGCTGGGAATGACAGCCACAGCTCACTGCCTGCCAACCTGCCTCTTGTTCCGAGAACCGGCATTTTTCTTCATGCAATACTTCCTGGCTTACCATAAGAGAGGCAGAACCCGATGCTTTGAAATGTATGAATAAATGAATAAAAAATGCAGTTCCCAACAATACTGCAGCAGGCTGAGTCATAGCACTGCATTCTCTCCTCCTTGTGCTAGAGTGTGTGGTTACCTGTAGAGCAGGGATTTGTACTGTATGATGCAGAGTAGCAATATACAGGATATAATACCATATATTGTAGAGTTTCCTTCATAATCCATTCAGTAAATTGTATTACTTATCCCTGCCGATGTAGATACAGAGGCAGCGCTCCTATTTAGTCATATGTATGTGTATGTGTGTGTGTATATATATATATATATATATATATAAACTTGGTATGGATTTCTGGCTTCTAATCATTTAGGCTAAAGAAGGCTGTATCGTCAGTATCCATTGCCTAAATTAATCATTTTCCACAGACATTTGTTTTAAGAAGTTAATCTACAAATTGTTGGTGGATCTATGGAACAAATACTAAATGAAGGAAAATGCTATATTTTAAACAAGATCGTGGCAAAGCATAGTGAAAGCATGGTAAAGTACAGGTAAGCACGGTGTTATCATGGGAAAACCGTGGAAAAAGTGTAAATTACCCTGCATTTTCACTGTGAGCGACTTGTGTAAGAGAGTCTCCTATGTGCTTCAGCCTCTGCTTTGCAGGCTTTCAGAATAGTATGAGGCTTCAGCGTCTGGCCGTGTCCCTGAGTGACCTGACTCCTGGCTGGCACTGTCCCAGGGTTTTGAGACAGGTCAGTCTTGTATACCGCCTTCCCGAAATCCCAGAGAAGGAAAGAAACAGTAAGAGCTAAGATGCGGAATTGGCAGAATTTCCGACAGAGCACAGGGTGAGCTTGGCAGAGCTGGCATTGCGGTAACAGACGCCACAGTGCTGTGTTCAGTTGTCTTAAACTGGTTCCACGTTCCAATGCAGGGGGAACTGATGCAAGGACAGCTTCCGCTAGCATGTTTCACCTGCCTGCGATTTTTTGATATCATTTTTTTGTAATAAACACTGAAAAAGATGTTGTGCAAAGGAAACCAATCCATCGATGACGTACAGAATATCTAGCACACATTCTACTGCACAGGGAGCTTGCTTGCTTGAATAGGCAATTTGAAGGAGTTCCGTATTCAGAATGACTCATTTAAATATTCAAAGAACACAACCTTGGTTCATCGCAGCATGGATGCATTTTCTGGAATAGTATATGAAATAAAAAACACCACAAATCATGACGTTTAAAACTGTTCTGAGCTCTAGACCAGATGAGGGGGGCGGGGAGCAACCTTTAGGAGGAATTTAATTAAACTTCACTGCCAGCAGGGTCTGTTGTCTAAAAGCAATTTACACAATGGCTAAACTATGCAAGAACGTAGTAGAAAAAATGACTAATTCACATGATTTGTAAAACACCTGCAGCTTTAGTATTAAAATACTGTGCCATGCAATTGACATGCAAAGCCACTAGATGGCAGCACCAGACCACATACGAGCTGTGCTGCTGCTCTCCCCTCGTCTCCCTGGGCTGCAGTCTAGACTGGCTGAGCGGCAGAATTCTTTCAGACTTACATCAGTTTGGCTCAGACACTGATTCACTCAGCAGTTTTAGACAGTCTAACGTCTCCAGACTAGCCTTCAAGGAGTCCAGTTCATGAGAGACTTTTGTACCCTTGGCAAAAAAAGAAAACATGATTACATTTTTAAAGAATGTGCATTCCAAAGAAGCAGCACCTTTTTTTCTTGCATTGTATGTATTCAGTTGGTCTAATCCATGCATGACCTCTGTTTTACTGATCTGCCACCAGAACAATTTCAGATACTTGTATTACAGTCTAACCTCACACTTGCAAACTCATTGGGAGTGTGTTCATCAAACTTTTTTTATTTTCAGTAATTTCATGCATTTGTACTAAATGAAAAGAAAGCCTGCTCACCTCTAACCCGAGGAAGAGGAAAGCAGCATGTATAGATCATGCCGGTGTTGCAGCTGTGTTCGTATGGTAAATGCTCTTTTTATGCAGCAGCCAGGATCCTGCTTCATGTTTCACCTGGTGTGCCTGGTTGACCAGTCTCTTCACAAGTGTGGGGTTTGCATCTGTCTCTAGATGTATCCCATGGTTGATCTTTAGACAGCTTGGATGTGGACGGTACTGTAGAATCAGACACGTGTCTGTTCGATGCTTGCTTCCAGACATACTGTGTGAGAGAGTTGGATTCTAAGGGGTTATTAATAATGATAACTATCGGTTCTGAACGTGGTCTGCCACGTGCTGCAGGTGGCTTCTTATAACTTCAGCCTTGGACTCCCAGAACTGGTGCAGCTTATGAATGAACTTTCCTATGAGAATGCAAGCGTATGAATGCAGCCTGCTCCTTCCAGGGCGGTGTGACACTTTCTACACCAGCTGCACAAACGTGTACTTTCATAAAGATTCCAAATGACTGCTTCCATATTCATGAATATTTTGATTGAAACATTTACAAAAATACAAAAAACAATCTGATCAAGTACATATAGGTTCTCTGCTTTTAATGCACAGTATACCTTGCATATATATATATATATATATATATATATATATATATATATATATAGATATATAGATATATATATATATATATAGATATATAGATATATAGATAGATATATATATATATATATATATATATATATATATATATATATATATATATATATATATATATAGACAAAACTGTAAATAGAAAATCTGCTGTATGCACATATTCCCTTGCAACATTCGCATTTTGCTTTTGAGTACCTGGATATTTTGAGTAGATGTATTGCAGCCTATTATTTGTACCAGAATCAATAACCCACCAGCATTCCAGTACTAGAAATATGTAGTGCTCAAGTACTTGACTTTTGTTTGTGTTTTTTTTTTTTTATTATTTATACAGTGAAACTTGAATTGATCGCTCACCAGGACTAAGTCCTGCTTGCACAAGGCTTCATTCAAAAGAAAACCACTACATCTGGAATTAAATACTGTGAATTTAAACTGCTTTTCAAATTAAGCAAAGGATGCTGCAAGAATGGCTTGCTAATGCTGAGTTGCATTTGCCTCCCTCCCTCCCTCCCTCACACCCACACTCCCACCCACACATGTAGCGTAACCTTTTCTTCCAGTCCTCCGTTGAGTGCGGACCCCTACACACCCGCACACTCACACTGCACAGAGAAGGAGAGACGTAAACACATCGTGGTTTCCTTGTTTCTGACCTTTTTACTGGGACCAAGACAGTCTAGATGGAGCTTCTTGTTATAAGCTGAGTCATGTTCTAGGATAGTAAATAACCTGCTGTGCACATCCGGACAAGAGCAGCAGCACAAGGTCTGTTAAAACTAGCAGAGGGGGGGTAGGGGGGTAGGGGGGTGGGGGGTTGGGGGTAGGGGCGGGGTTGTGTCCATACAGCAGTTTGGGGAATTCTAAACAAAACTATAAAACAGGTTGCAAACTAAACATCGAAGAATTCTTACAATATTTGTCGTTTTTTGGTTAGTAGGCTGAAATGAAGGAATGCTTTATTGTGGTGTGTATCTGGTGCTAGTGATATTTCCATACAGGAATATTTTAGATATACTGTATATACTTTTCCAAATGGTGTGTATCCAGGTTTGCTTGCCCCCCCTCTCTTCCTTGCTCACACGGTCCCAGATATACCCTAAACAGAGAATTGTGAGGGTCTGGAACCAACTCCCCAGTAATGTTGTTGAAGCTGACACCCTGGGATCCTTCACTAAGCTGCTTGATGAGATTCTGGGATCAATAAGCTACTAACAACCAAACGAGCAAGATGGGCTGAATGGCCTCCTCTCGTTTGTAAACTTTCTTATGTTCTTATGTTCTTAAATACCCTCAGAGCAGCTCGGTGGACATCACATTCCTTCACACTGCTAGTATAGCGCCGCCTAATCTCACCCTGATTATAACAAGGTTAAAAAAAAAGAAAAGTCACTATTGGGTTGTATATACTATACACTTTCATACCAGAATCCAATTCTTTCATAGCCAGATCATGCATTCAATACATTCATTGCATTCCAGGGATCATCTATAGCACCTGTGATGTAGAAATATGACTACAGCCTTGTCTGGAGGGATGCATTGTACAGTTCCAGGTATAGGGAAGTACTGCGTGCCGTATCTAGAACACCCTCGGGGGCCCCGTGCCTTTATCCCAGTTAAACCATTTCTATAGAAATCCCTCTGCCAGGGAGAGTAACCCTGCTGTCGATACCTGCTTGTGTTTATTGCCTGGGCGCCGCTGACACTCCTGCGGTTGTTTGTACTGAGGGTGGATCGTACGTACTGTACCTTACCTGGACTTTGAAATCCCTGCCAGCTCTCCTGCATTCCAGCAGGCTGACATCTACATTCCTGAGGTGCAGAGTCTCACCAGAGCAGTGCTGTTAATAAGTAACAGCAACCCTGGGGTCTAGAAGCCAGAAAAACAGAAGTTAGTGCACTGAAGCCCTGGCGTCCAAAGTGGAACACCCTGTAATAAAACAGATACAGGGACTATATCTGTTATAGCCCCATTGAATTTGGTTATGATCATCTTCTTGTACCATGCATATACTATACATTTTTGGCTATATCTCGTGAACTATATTTTTCCCCCCCAAAAAAAAGATTACTGCTTTGGGCAATCAACAGAAATTTACTTGCCAGGAGAGAAACTAAAGCCCTGTTTAGAGCTGGCTATTAGACTACAGCTCTGGTGCAGCTGGTTAAATATGTTCAGTTCAGTTTTACAGTGCAAAACAAGACTTTTTTTTAAAGGATGTTATTTTCAAAACATGTACTGTGGTCTTTAATTAGCTCCTGCTATTCAAAAGGAAACAAATTCCCTGTCACGGCATTAAAACAACTTGAGAGTGCTTCAGAGACCTTGAATTATAGTGCTTAGTTGTTTGGTTCGAGCCTTGCAAGATTGGAATAGATGTTTTTCATTTGCAAAGAAAAAAGGAATATATTAATAAACGCTGAGCTATAGATATTTTTCAACATTGATTTTCTTTAAATAGTTTTTTCCACACATCATGCATGGGTCATAAATCAGCTGTTTATGTAATAATAATAATTTTCTGATCAACACAAGTAACCCACCATGTCACTATATCCTGTCTTTATATGACAAAATAAAACAGGTAGAGAAATCCCTTCACGATCAAAATGTGTGTGCTGTTGTCTACTACAGTACATTGTCCTTTTACACGCTTAATGATTTTTTTGTGTGTCTTGTTTGTGAATTCCACATCGATGGGTACTTTGGGTGAACTTTGAAAACGTAAAATTAAGAAACAAACAAACTAGGATCTGCATTAACAGATTTGAAAAGCCAACAGCCCCAGCAAGTTCTGAATCCTACAGTTCATCGGCCTTGAGCTTGATATCAATCAGAACAGATGTACCGTGAGGATCGTATCACTTTGCAATCAGTTGTTACTGACAACAAAAATGGCATCTTGAATAGTTTGAAACGAAAACAATCTCTGTGTACAAAACAGGTCTGGTAGGGGTCGCACAGATTAATTGCTGAATTTCCTATAGGACTCCAAGCTCTTGGAAGATGCAGTTAAACCTGAACTAGTGCTTGAACCTGCCAGTTGAACTCAGATCCGCAGCGACCGTGTCCTGTCGTTGCTGTTCAGTGTACGAAACCAGAAAATAGGGATCTTGAAAGTCTGACATATTTTCCATTATCAAATAGGTCAGCTGTGGTGTGCATATAGTGTGATGCAATGTATGGTTGTTATGCATTCAATATGTATTCCTGCAGTGTAGTGCGTATGTAGTCTTACCCACATCAATGTTGTAGTGCAGAGATTCATTACAAGCTAGTTAATCCTAAAGTTTTAACTTTGGAGCCTGTGTCAGAGCTGCAGTGCCTGAGAGTTTGGGAATACAGCGCACAAATAAAACTAGGATTAAAATACTCTGGAATTGGTTTCATAACCTTTTATAAAACAGTTACTGCAGTAAAATCCTCCCACAGTAATATTGGTTTCTGTTTATTTTGCTTGCTGGCATTCAGTAAGAGAACAGGCAACATGCACAGCCATTCAGCCCAACCGCAGTTAAAAGCATGCTCTAAAACCCAGCTCTCTGCTCTTTTAATACGGTGGTCACCTTTATTAAAGTTTCCCCTAGTAAAAGCACAGTGCAGTGTAATAAAGCGTAGGTAAACCTATGGTAAATGCATAACCATAGGAAAAGCATGGGAGAACTACAGTGCAAATATGCCGTGGGAAACTTTTCCAAGGGCATTTAGAGCTCTCTGCAGCTTGAATTCCTCACTTATCTGTTTATTTTATTGGTCTGGAAAAGGAGAAGAAGAAAACTTCACTACACTATAACTTCAGTCCTTCACCGCCTCCATTAGTTACAATAACAAGTACTATGGCCCACTGCTGATTCCCACTGGCTGTATGATGGGGTCCCATCAGGACTGGAGCTGTGTTGTGTATTATTACCCACCCCTACCCCTCTCTCTCACACACTGTCTCCCAGGTGTGATACCCACGGGGGCCTGCCCCAGCACTGCCACCCAGAGCAGGCTGTTAGATTTCACACCTTGCCTGTCTTGGCTGGGCGTCTTCCCAGGGCAGTTCTGAATCCATGCCCCTGTGAAAGACATTAGGAGATCAGGAGAATGGGGTTAACCAGAGGTGAGATGACCCTCAGCAGTTCTGTGTATAGGTCAGGGAAAGAAAACTGCAGAGTGCTCTAGTAGTGTAGGAAAGAGAACTCCACTCAACACTGCAGACCAGAAAACTAATATCATTTACAAATATGGATATCCCTGTTAATTTTTTTGGTGCTTATTTTTCAGTGCGAGACACTGTTTTGTTGGCATTATAATATGTAAATAGATTTCCGTTTTAATATCAGCAATTTGAAGTCGCTCATCGCAGTTCAAACCAAATTGTTCAGCAGTAAATGTAGGGACTTTTTTTATAAATCAAATAAAAATATGCAAGCAATAAGAAGAGCACAGGCTGCCCCAGAGTTCAGAGATAACGCCTTGCTGTGTGCAGTCCCAGGACCTTTCATTGTGCAATGTAAAAACAGGCCTTATCTTCATTTGGGACCCCTATAAACAGGAGCTGGCAGTGTCTATGCTTCCCCTATCCACTAACCCACTACTCAGCAAAAACACTCCAATGAATAAATAATAACAACAGCCTGTATATTGTATTGTAATACACAAGCAATGTTCAATACAAAAAAGATGTGGATTCATTTAGTGAGGTGTCAATAGAACCCCAATCCATACTACTCTTCATTCAAATGCAGTGCCTGCTGAAGATGCACTGAATTGGGTCCCAGGTCATTGAATGTTTTGCCACGTGGCTGGTAATAATGCTTTTGAGAATGCACATTGGGAATGTAAAGGCAACACTTCTGCAATAAACAAGAGGGATCTGGAATGTCCTGCCCAATTTTTCACACCTGCACCCTGACTGGTTCACAGCCAGAGGTCTGAAGGGGTCACAGAGGTTAGCAGTGTGAATCGCCTGGGTTGAAAGTGGAGGGGGTGTCCTCGCACCAGGAGGAGGTGTGAAAACTGTTAATGTGTTATTATGCCAGCTAATGACACACTGAGTGACTGCGCTGCACTGCTGAGAACTGGGCTGCTGTGTGTGCTTGCACAGTGGCGCTCTGGTTCACTTGTGTTTGCTGGCTGTGTATTTGAAGGTAGGCTCGTGCCTGCTCCTTTCCTAACATGTTGCGGCATGTCCGCTCTGTGTGTCACCTGACTCCGCCCCCCTGTGCTGGAGTGAGGATCATGGGAAAGGCACAGAGTCGGCACCGTGCTGTTCTTTAACCCCGTGACCTCTGTGTGATAATGCACTGCACGCTGTGTGTCTTTTTATTGCGATTACTCAGATGCTGTTTTTTATTGTTAAGCTTGTAGTCTGTGTTCAGGTGCTTTCTCATGAGATCAGGAGCTGCTCTTCAGTTCCAGTTGTCTGCCACAGATATATGTAACATGGGCTGCGTTAGACAAAGTGTCGACGGCACTGAGAACCAGCACCACTTTGGCTCAAGTTTCCTTTTGCTTTGCTGCCAGTACACTGCAGTGGTGTAGATGGTGCAGGTGCTGATACAGTATAAAGACACTGATCTAGCCTGTGTTACACATGTCTATGGCAGGCAACTGTTATTATTATTATTATTATTATTATTATTATTATTATTATTATTATTATTATTATCATTAATTAATAATTAGCAGACGCTTTTATCCAAAGTGACTTACGGATACTAGGGGGTGAACTATGCATCACAACTGCTGCTGCAGAGTCACTTACAATAGGACCTCGGTTTTACTTCTCATCCAAACTAGAACTGCACTCTCCTGAACTCCGATGAAAGCACCTTAAAACAGATTTATCAATACATAAATAAATACAGAAATTGCAATTAGAATTACTCAGAATGGTTGTAGACATCATGAAAAGATAAGGGCATTAATAATTTAAGTCTAAAAAACACAATTATCAACAATGAGTTATTGCAAAAAAATATATACATATATAATGTTGTTCTTTTTTATTTTTTCTTACTAAAGAAAGGTAATACTGTAATAAAGTTCATGTTCTTTACTTAATAATTTTGTCCGATGGGACATTTTGGAGAATTTCTGTCCTTTTTCAAAACCAATGTCCCAAGGTCAGGGTGTGGGTTGAACCCTCCTGCACTGCTCTTGTGTAAGCAGGACCTGTATATATATATTTATAGACCAGTGAACAGTTTGTACCTTTTTATATGTCACGGGAGCACTATTCACATGACCCATATTTCTACTAGAGGTGAACTGATACTTAGCCAACATGTCACATGCAGTGTTTCTCCATGAGGCTAGTGGCATTCCTCTCCTGATCTAACCCCTGATCAAGGTGTCCCTGATATGAGAGCCCTGCTGTGATTGGTTATGTTTACAGAGGGCTGGTCCCCTGGTTGCAGTCAGAGCAGTTCATTGGCTGAGGCAGCTCAGCTGCGTGAGAGTCTCCTGTTCAGGTCTCTGTGTGCTGGCTTGTGAAAGTCCTTGGTTTTATAGTGGGAGGTCAGGTGCATTTAATCTGTGAAGGTTGCTTTTACTATCATAACGCTTTGCAGTGATAGTGCATTGTTTCCTCTCTGTTGTCATTTCTGTATTCGTTTTTATTCCTGTTTGAAATGGACAAGCCCACAGTTCAGAGGTGTAAAACATCTTTGTCTTTTTATAATGTGCAGTAAGGACTTGCATATGAACTGCTGTCACACAGTAAGTGGGTTCTGAAGGCTTTATTAGGAGAGCCCACAGTATCAGGAAGTGTACAGAGCAAAACGAGCTGGTGCAGCTTTCAGATTGTTCCCCCTCTCCCCAACGTTTCCCTCTCGCACTCACTAAACGAGCTGGTGCAGCTTTCAGATTGTTCCCCATCTCCCCAACGCTTCCCTCTCGCACTCACTTCATTCCTCCCCCTGCCCAAAGGTCAGTGCAGACATGGCAACCCAAATAGTCCAAATGCAAAGGCAGCTCAGACCTATCATTTTAAAGGCGTGGTGGTCATGTTTAAAACACAGTGTAACAAATACAAGTCCCACAGTAACTAGCTTGTTGAAAACAAACAGCGTTGCACTTTTATAGCAGGGATCGGATCATGTGGAGAGCAGTGGGGACGATACAGACGACCGGAAACTGAGTGACTGAGCCTTATACAGTACATTCAGTTTAGCCCTTCCTATAGCGGCAACGGCAGACCCTAAACCTGGCTGCCACACTCCCCCGAGACCAGGTGGCTCCTGGCTGCTGCGGAGCTGCAGAGTGTTTGCTGAAAGGGAGAGGGGAGAGCTTGTGGGGTGTGTGTGCTCCACTGAGCTGTTAATGAGAGTGCAGGCAAGAGTAGACTGGTGCGAACAGGAGGCCAAGTCCCACTGCACACTCAGAGAGGAGCCTGTGACTCACGTAACCTTTCAGTTCACAATGACACACCGTGGGGGAGAAGGGGGAGCCACGTGCAGAGAGCCCAGAGAACGGCTTCTTCTGCAGGGACCCGTGCTGCCTGTGATGTTCCTGAGCGTGCCCACACGCAGGGGCGGCAGGAAGCTGGTGGTACACTGCAGACTGCACATGCGAAGGGGGGCTGTGGACACAAGGATCATGCAGTCCCCAGGATGGACACTTGCCTAGATTCCAATCATGTTCACTGTTTTGTGAGTGTTGTTTTTTTTTTTTTGTCTGTGTAATGATCCTGTACTGCACCAGCAATGTGTGCAATCAGGGCTCTGCATAACTAGAAACAAACACATTTTAAATGGGAATAATAATAATAATAATAATAATAATAATAATAATAATAATAATAATAATAATAATAATGCACTTATATAGCACCTTTATAATAATAATAATAATAATTAATAAATTTATATAGCGCCTTTCATCATGATGCCAATGTAAATAGGTAAACAGTAGGAGCTGATGTTTCAAGCTGGGGGGTTTACATATAAGACAATGTCTGTGTACAATATTGCAACATGGAACATACACAAAAATGACCTGCTGTTCAGGATCTTGTGAGTTCATTTGTTTTGTTTTAATGAAGTGAATAAGTTTAGAGGTTCCCAACATGTGGTCTGTGAGCAAATTCAAAGTAAAATACTGCGACTGCATGCCCCCCCCTCCCCCGTACCACTAATCTACTAACGGCACTTGAACAAACAACATGACCTTCGAGAGCACGCTTGTGGTTCTTTATCTGTACATTGGGAAGGTTTGGAGATGTTTCTCATTGCTGATATGTAACCACAGGCCCTGTTCTCCATGTGCTCTCATGACAAGGCATTTACTGTTTTGATTTTACTAAGGTCACAGGATGATGTTAATCACTCTTTCTGTAATCACAGACGTTTTTACTCCAGACCCTTAATGTCATTTTCAATGACAATGTGCAGAAAAAGAAAGCTTGCTAATGTTTTTAAAACTCTTAATATTTCCAATATCTTAAACTGGTATCACAACTGTATAGTCTTAATATCCATAACTATTAAAATACTCAATAGAAGAATTTGTAGTAATACTAAAAAAAATGTTCTGAGTACAATCCTTTGACAAACGTTTTGACTAGAAGTTTTCCCAAATGACATTGAAAAAGACTTCAACTTTTAGTATTACTATAAATGCATATACAGAGTAAATCAGGCATACGCAGATTAGGGTGTCCCCTGTTAAATCTGCAGCACACATCAAAGTGATATGAATTGGTTTCTCTTTGCTTGAAAACAGTTTGCACCTGTATAATGCTCTAATGCTGGTAGTGGTTTATGGGAAAAATCCTCACTGAATTAGAATGACATGTAATCTCGTTCTTAACTGATGAGACGAGGCTGTGGGTTCACTTTCGGGGCCGGAATTTTAAGTTGACTCACTGAGGTTTAGGGTGGGAGTCTTGCAGCACAGACTTAGTAAAAGTGAACCTGAGATGGGCTTGCTGATCAAAGGAGGCTTCAAGCTGGTGCTGGGGGAGCAGGGATTTCAGAGTCCCCCCAGCCTGCCCCAGGCTCACCTGGCGATCAGTAAACCCACTGTTTATAGAAAGCTGACACTTGTGAATGCAGTGGCATGGTAAATTACCAGAAACATTTCTGGAACTGGAATTCACCGTTAAACCAGGATAACCTGTCCAGCTTCAGCCTTGTCAGCACATTGGGGGTACAGCGTGGCCCCCAGGACTTTAACCAGCATAGCCGTGGGAGCTGTCACCACCACATTCTAACACTGTCAGCGTGCTTACAGGACATGCTGCAGGATTGAATGGATATACTGGCATTCCTTCAATCAATAGGTAATGAACCATTCCGTGCCAAGAGGACTGAAGGTGTGCTGGCTCAGTCTGCGCAGTTTTCGGGGTACATGAGAAAATGCTGAATACAGTATTACATCTGTCAACCACAGGTGGTTCCCAGCAGAACCTCATTTTAAAAAAAAAAAAATTATATTTCTGGTTTCCTGATGGTGATGCTCAGAATCAAAGTTGTGGTAATTGGTTTGTCCCAGTGAGCGTCTCCATACGTCTTGCCATGTGTGATGCACAGTATCGGATGAAAGCTTTTTCAAAGGTCTGTGCTATCAGAAGCAGCTGATTCCAGGGGTAAATCTGGACTGTCTAAAACAAAAATGTAGCATCATGCACAGCTGCTTGGGTGTCTATAGTCTTAAGCAATTGAACTGAGTGACACGTGCTACCCCCTGAGACACTACACCCTTACAGACTCCTCATATATATGTTATAAGTCAAGCCCCCATTGGAACCTGTTCGCAGAACACTTATAATGTTGCTGAGTGTAGCTCTCGCACTCAGAATGTCAAAGAATTGTAAACGTTTAAACCACAACAGAAGCTACATAAACAGATGAAATAAGTTAATGTGAGCTTTTCAAAGTGTGCACAAGAAATACACTGTCAGCTTGATTAGAGGAAGCCACCCAACACTTAGGAACATACCTTCTGAAACCCTCAGTACCACCAGGGCAAAAAACTGTGCCACAGCTTCTCTGTTCTCAGCTTCTCCAGGGCTTCTCAGTTTCTATTGAAAGTAAAGGCTGCCTTCTTTCCAAGGGAAACCTAGAGTCTTTAAGCACACCTTTCAGTTACTATATAAAATAACCTCTAAGGACGGACTACAAAACCAGGTTAATAAGCTCAGGAGCCGTCACACGTCTCTATGGCAGCAAGACAAAGGAGACCAACACAGAGAGGCAATCCAGGTGACAGCATAGTTTAAAGACCAATAAAACAATGCTTTAGCGCTCGGAAAGCAGAGCAGTATTGCATGCACACTTTGCAAAGCTTACGTGAACGCGCCACTGCTGTAAGTGCCCACAGGCCGGGCCCGGTACAATAGTGTTGGAGGTGGTATGGAATGTGTGTATGTGCCCCGGCTAGTGTTACTACCTATTCACTGGGCTTATCACCTGGTTCAGGGCTGCAGGGCACGCTTGTTATCACTGACAGGTAAAGAAAGGCCTTTGTTTGTTTTTTAAATTTACAAGCTCATGGAAGATTCCTTTTTTTTTATTAGTTCTGTAATCTGCCACCTTCCCGCTCGTCAGCAGCGGCAGGTCTGGGAATGAAGCGGGCCTTCCCTCCCTGGCTCCCTCTCTTTCAACCCGCTCCTCCTCCCTCCCTTTCTCCCCTCTCCTCCTCCTCCTCCCTCCCGTCCCCAGGCTTGCACATTGTGATACAGGCGTTTTAGATTTGCATAATGGATAATGTCAGTCTAACAGCTTTTTTTTGGCTCCGGTGAAAAGTTTGCGCAGTTAAATGTTTCAAAATCTGAAATACTGAAACAAGCTTTCACTGCTTAGACACTTTTTTTTGTTTTGTTTTGCTTTTTTATAACATTTAAATCCAGTTCAATGCAGACTTTTCTAAAGTTTAGTAAATCTGTCACTTTAACCATGTTGTATAACTTTCTATTTATTTATTTGATGTTAAATCTCATTATAATAAAATAGACAATCTTATAGGAGCAGATTAGTAGGTTGGAACGCTCACATGCTCACACACACACACACACGCTCACACACACACACACTAGTGCAGAGTAGACACGAATTGCCTGTTATTACGTGTGTTTGCTTACATCATAGTTACTGATTTTAAAAACGTTCTTGTATGGCAGGATCTTTTGGATGTTTTGGATGTTTTTGCTTCTGTTAATCTTTTGAATGACTTGTTAGATTGATTTGAAATGCGTGCATGCCTTGGTAATCTACACAAATGCAGATTGTTAATACTAAGCGTTCTCCACAACACCCATCCTCAGACTACAATTACACCTGGTAGCATAATTGCTTTTGAGGTCACGCTGTCGTGATGTACTCCACCAGGCAAGCATCCCTCTAGTTACTAATCTTGTGAGCACCTCAGACTCAAGTATGAATGCATTCTGCACATTCCATGCATCACAGAAAACCTTGCTAACAAAAGCTATGCAGTAGGCTAACCCGTTTCTATGCAAAAATCACCTGATATCTTTGAATAACAGAAAGCGGCGGGCTGTGCGGTACACTGTATTATAAATAGCCTGTTCCATTGTTAGCGAGTAGATTTGCACTCCACACTAAAGAGCCATTCAATTCAGGTCTACCCTGCGTTCCTTTCTGTTCCAGTTCATCTGGGAATGAATGGTTCTCAATAGAGACCTTATTGACGTGAATATCTGTGTTATTTCTGTGTTCTGTACAGCAGCTGCTTTTCCAGGCAATCGCTGATGAAGGCATCAACTGAAACCGATTTGATCAAACCACAGCTGGATATTCGTTGAGCATTTTATAGCACTACTAGGTATTCCCCCCTGGATTGCATCAACCACCTCATCCCGGGATAACCTGGCATAGGTGCCTGACGCATTGCAGGACGATTCCCTAGTGCCTGTAAAATTCTCTGAAAAAATCCCCAAAAGTCCAGCTTTGGCCCACCCCGACTGGCCATTCGTAGTGAAATCAGCCTCCTAGTTTCTTCTGGTAATTGACTCTCTTTTAAAGCCCCCTGTATATGTGGATCCGTATCCCATTAGCACATTAATGTCAACCTGTTGAACTGCCCTACAATGATGAGCACTGATCATGATGTGTCAGTATTATATGTAAACAACACGGCTGTTAACAGAGAGACAGGCGCCTCTCCCCTACCCCTGCCTGCCTCGCATGAAGCTTTCTGCAGACCGCGTGAACAGGAATGGATCGAAGGCTTTTCACCTTGATCAGGTTGAGGTTCTAGATAGGCGGTGCGCCTAACAAGAGCTGGTCCCCCCTCGACACACTAGGCTTTCACGGAAAACAATCACCAGCAGCTGATGCTCACTTTCAAAGTCAAGGCAGACCCAATTAATGGGTTATGCAATACACAAGACTGTTCCTCAATGCATTTCAGCTGGGGATGGTTTTCTGTTATTGTCATGTGGGGTTGGATGGGGTGGGGAAGCCCATTCGTCCAGCCAGTAGATCTTTTTTTGATGTAAAGCTAAATGCAAATAATATGTGAACAGCAACAAACTAGCAAGAAATCACTCTGAAAAATATCGGAACTGCTTCTTCCTGCAACTTCCTTATTTCTGAGTAGTTAGCCTTATAAGACCCTCGTATTGTTACCCTTGGTTTCCTGTTGAAATGTACTTTGTGTGCAATGTGTGTGAAAGGATGTAGTAGGGTGACACTTATTGTACAATCAAAGTGAAGACAGTCTTTTAGTGTAAAGACAGGGTCAATTGTATCAGCTGCTCAGAAGAGCCATACCGTTTGAAGGTTAAACAGAAAACGGGGTTTCAGTAAACTAGTAAGGCGTTAGTGAGGGCTGCATGCATACAGCATGAGCAGGCTGGGCCATGCACATGGCTGATGCTTTATGAATACAACCCCACCCCAGCCTGTTGAACCAGCACAGCATCTGTGTGTAGCTGCCTGCTCTGCATGGATCTGAGGCAGCTGGAGCATCTGTGTAGGGTTTCTTTTAATATGACTGCAAGAGATTTGCATGTGAGCCTTCTGGCGATCTCCTGGGTCTCCCACGCTCCCTTGAAACCCCTTTGGCGTGCACCGTGCAGATGCCAGCAATGATTCGTTTGCATTTTATAAAAGCACAAAATGCACAATGTTCTCCCAAACTACCATTCTGTGCAGATCAGTAGTTCTCTGAAGTAGCCGTTGGATTGCAATTGCTTGCTTTTGGACAGTGATTCTGCATACAAAACATGCACAGAGCGTAAGGGGTTAATACCGTCCAGCCTTCCCTCCTCTTCAGCAGCTCAATGAAATGATCTGATATTAACCTGGACAGAGCAGGCAGTGTGTGTACAGTAGGTCTCTCGTGTGTGCTATTGTATGTGCAGCAAGTGGGCTGTAGAGAAGGGGTGGGGGCTGTGTCACTATGAGGCATCAGAGCAGTGATATCTGTACAGGATCTGTGCATCTCCCTGTTACATCAGCAGTGTGGAGGTGGGCTTGTGCTGATGGTAAGGAGAGTAGGGGGGCTGTGGGGTTTTTTTTTCCGGTAAAGGCATGACGTTCTACTTTTTATATTGCTCACTGGAAGAATTCAAATGTTTGTGACAACAAATGCCAATGCTGCCCGCATCATTAATATTCAAGAGAGTAGCTCAGTGGTTAGGGTGCTGGGCTGCAGTGTGGAAGGTCCTGGGTTTGAGTAGCTCAGTGGTTAGGGTGCTGGGCTGCAGTGTGGAAGGTCCTGGGTTTGAGTAGCTCAGTGGTTAGGATGCTGGGCTGCAGTGTGGAAGGTCCTGGGTTTGAGTAGCTCAGTGGTTAGGGTGCTGGGCTGCAGTGTGGAAGGTCCTGGGTTTGAGTAGCTCAGTGGTTAGGGTGCTGGGCTGCAGTGTGGAAGGTCCTGGGTTTGAGTAGCTCTGTGGTTAGGGTACTGGGCTGCAGTGTGGAAGGTCCTGGGTTTGAGTAGCTCTGTGGTTAGGGTGCTGGGCTGCAGTGTGGAAGGTCCTGGGTTTGAGTAGCTCAATGGTTAGGGTGCTGGGCTGCAGTGTGGAAGGTCCTGGGTTTGAGTAGCTCAGTGGTTAGGGTGCTGGGCTGCAGTGTGGAAGGTCCTGGGTTTGAGTAGCTCAATGGTTAGGGTGCTGGGCTGCAGTGTGGAAGTTGTGGGTTTGAGTAGCTCAGTGGTTAGGATGCTGGGCTGCAGTGTGGAAGGTCCTGGGTTTGAGTAGCTCTGTGGTTAGGGTGCTGGGCTGCAGTGTGGAAGTTCCTGGGTTTGAGTAGCTCAGTGGTTAGGGAGCTGGGCTGCAGTCTCTGAACTCTGTATAAAGTTGTCTCACTGTATAGATGAGCAACCCTTTAATTAGTATGACACATAGCAATTATCTTGCTCGATAATGATGCCTGAAGTCATTTTCTCCTTTGTTATGTTCCCTATTATTAGTCAAAGATCACCCTGCCTATGTATCAGCTACACTGTGTAACCAATCAAGCAGCTCAGTTACATTCACTGAAACTAGGGCTTTTTTACCAGCATTGTGCAAGCCTGAATTGATTAATCTGCACAGCTTTGAAGAAGAGAGACAAGCAAAGGTGTTAAAAGGCTGCAGCTGTCTGTGACAAGCGCGTTTCCGTGGTAACAACAAAGGCCCTATCACTTGTGCAGAGTGAAGTGGAATTCTCCTCTTTGATGTCTTGTACGTGTGTCAGAACCGGACGCACGCTACGCTGCGTGTGTGGGAGAGAGGAGGGGGAGGCCGGTGACGAACCGACGTCGAGTTTCTGATTTGCACATTTTGTAAGTGGCTGCCTCGCTCGCTATGGGCAACAACGCATTTCACTTCCGCTTGTCTCCTAATTACCTGTGATAACTACAAGGAGATCCTCTGAAGGGATCCCATCAGAGTCAGTACTAGCGAGGGAGGGAGCTGTGTCCTGGTGCACTACATCCTGCATCCTATAGCAAGGGCTGCTAGTGTATGACAAGTGCTTTGATCTTTGATCCTGATTTTGTAAAAAACAAAATTAATAATGTAGTCTGAGTTAGATCGCAACCGAATGAAGCATTTGGAGGCAGGTTGCTCTGCTATGCTGTGCCTGTATTGTGAAGTGCACAGCGTCCTGTACATTGTGGGAGATACTGATGAACTTTGGCTGGGCAAGAGGACTGTGAAGCAAAACTGAGTCCATCCAAAGTGCAGAGAAAACACTCTGAAACCATAAGAGACATGGGTCAACTGTACATTTTGAAACATAAAATCCCTTTTATAAATCACGCTTTAACACAAAAAAGATCCACAGGGAATCCCATTATCCGCGTTACTCCTACGACGCGGAATGGAATGTTCTGAAATCGGGTGCTGTCATTGGCTGAGAGCTTCACGATTTATAATATCGGATTCGTTTCACCTTACTAAACAAATAAATAAATAAATCCTGCCTTGTCATTACAGCGCAGTCGTGGGAGAAAAAAAAAAAGGCAGCAGATTAAGTGGACGTTCTGAAATGAGGTTGAGGTTTATTATCATAGCAGCTGCAATGAGAAGGTCCTGTAGTTCTGTACAGTAGGAAAGTGTATCCACTTGAGAATGTGCAGTCCAGGGAGCCTGCCTGCCTGCCTGCCTGCCTGCCTGCCTGCCTCACAGAACAGAAGGGGATGCTGTGTGGGTGAGTGCATTGTTCTGTTCTCGTACACAAGCTGCTCTTTGCTTCAGGCCGCTCACCCCACCGTCGTGCGTAAGGAGGGTCTTGTAGTGCGTTACGGAAAGAGGGGGGGGTGTTGTCATGGTGATGCTGTGGGGGGGGATTACCCTGCGTGTGGGTGGAAGAACGAGGAGAGAGAGAAAGAACCAGAAACTCTACACTGTACAGGAGAGGCGTGTTGATTGGGCTTGTGAAACGTGTCTTTGTGCTGATTTTTTATCAGAGGGGGAAGACCGCAGGAGTGACATTTATCTTAAGGGTAGCATTGTTTTCATTCTGTGTCAGATTGGCTTTGTGGCTAGTGTGGTACACCTGCGTGTAGGTGTGGTACACCTGCGTGTAGGTGCTTCTGAAGTTACGGGTCAGGCAGGGACTTGCAGGACAATGATCTGGGGGAGCTCCTTCACTCTCTGGGCTGGGTTTGAATCAGGCTGGTGAAATTAGTTTGACAGTGTTTACATTAGAGGACAGTGGTCCATGTCACATAACCAGCACGTAATTCAGGACTGTAGTATGTTTTTTTTTGTCCACTAAAGCATGTGAACGTACAGATTTATACCAACAATTTTTTTTATATTTGGCAGATTCATAATTTACTACAGGTCAGCTTCTCCAGTTTTACACAGACAGTTGTTTTCTTTCATAGCGGATAGAGGCAGGTGTGGCCCCCAGGATTACTTCGGATATTCGATTGGAAAACAAAGTCTGTATGAGCAAAACGATTTACAAGCACCACAATTAAAACAAACTAAAACCAAATCATAAACTGAGCCCCTGCAGTAGATAGTGATGTTGGAGACGGGACTGGAGCCTCCTGTTCTCTCTGCCTGTCTCAAGGCCAGTTCAATCTCAGAGTCCCTGGACTGATCTGCCTGCAGCAGACAGGCTGTGTTGGAATAGCTGGGTACAGCAGATTACTGCAACGTGCTGCGTCACTCGGCTACGTCACACCTGGACACCCAGCCTGCTGTTTCCTACTGGAACTCCCATTCTCTTAACCCTTTCAGTGCACGAGCACCTGTGAACACACCTTGCCCTCGAGCACCACGTTTAAATGCACAATCTACTTGGACTCAAGATCCCTAAAGCCTCTAGATGTGTCGCGTCCTTTCAGAGGAAGAACCGAACCCTGTCTCATTTACAGTTTCATTAGAGCAGGGTGGCACTTAATGTTTTAAATAGAGTTTTAAATTGACATGGAAAAACAGTACGGGGGACTCAATACTGGTAGTTCAACTGCACGATAATAAGGGGAGCAGTGAAAATGGTATTGATGTTTATAAAAGGACTGCGCCTGTCTAATATCAGGAACCTGATGCAAGGTCTCTTTAAGTAGGGCTATTTGGTGCTGGAGGGCAGAGATCAAGTATTTTCTATTGAGATCGCATTCCTTTCAAAGTGATTATCTGAGTCTTTGAATATTCCTATCCCCTTCTTACACCAGGAAAGCCCAGACTGAAGCGCGTATTGAAAGCTGCACGTTTCCACTGAACTCACTGGCAGGTTCCTCCTCTGCCCTTATTTGGTCATCCTGTAGTTTCTTCTTCCTGAAGTAGGCTGCCGACACTGTGTGGCAAGATACTGCCTTGGAGTTATGTTACGCAGTACAGTGCCTATCAAATCTGAACCATGCTGTGTATCATAATGAGAAGCATGCCGAATGCAGCTGCAGAGTCCTAGTGCTGCCTGCTTTTATTGCAGATAGAGAAAGCTACAATGACGAGGCAGATTCTCAGGAAGGCATTGGTACAGATTAGGAGCCGTTCATTACAATCACTGATATGAACGAGGGCTTCTTTCCTGCCATGTGATTCTGCATAGTCAGAGGCAACTGTGTCTTCACAAATGAGCAGATAAAGTGGCCTCTGAATTGAAATCTTGTGCCTACCCCTAATCTCATGCAAAGAGGTTTATACACTACAACCCCCGTGCTTTAGTCCTAGAATCTTGTTGCCAGTTTAATTGTCGCTGCAGTGTCCTCCAATCAGTTTTACACAGGCCTGTCTTAGCTTGGTGTATGTTTTCTGTCTTCTGTGCAGTAGATCCTATTGGCAAACAGGCGTTTCTACAGGAAAACGGAGCTGGTATTGTGAACATAGGTTTATAAGGCAGCAACCGTCTAAATGTTATATGCAAACTGATTTTTAAAACTGTTTTAGGGGCACTGGCCTGATTTCATTGACGCTCTCCGCATGACCTTTGAATCTAACAATGCTTTCAACCCAGCAAGACTTGTACCAATGACAATGCACCTTCTGACCTGCTAGCATTTCTATTAATGCCAATACACTTTACCACACTGCAGCAAATACAAATTCACCCCCCTGTGATCAGTACAGTGCTCTTGGAATGAAGCTCCTGGGCTCTGAATCTCTTTCTTTCAGCCTGTCTGGATTCTTGGCACAGGGCAGGTGTGTATTTCACGGACACTTGTGGTGGCTGTCAGTTAACGGCTAACTATAGCGAGTTAGCAAGCTTTCCCTTTCCAGATAGCTGTGTGATGTGTTTCCTTCTGTATGCCTGCTAATTGAAAAGTGGAGTTTCAGTGATCTAATCCTTTTCCACGAAGCCTTCCTAGAAACCCAGCTGCCCCCAGAGGACTGATCCCACCCGCTCTAAAGCTTGGCTTGTGTAATTTAATAAAGTCAAAAGATGATGCAAGAATCCCCCTTTCTGGAATTTTCCTAATTCTCTTGAATGACATTATTTTATATTGCATGCCACTTAATGGAAATAGAGGAGCATTTTAAACACAACCTGAAGAAGTTTCTAGCTAATGAAATAGACTTGTGCACTGCTCTCTCCCTCTCTCGCTCTCACCCTCTCCCTCTCACTCTCGCTCTCTTCCTCCCTTCCTCCCCTCTCTCGCTCTCTCCCTCTCTCTCTCTGTCTCTCTCTCTCTTTCACTCTCACCCTCTCCCCCTCTCTCTCGCTCTCTCCCTCTCTCTGTCTCTCCCTCTCTCGCTCTCTCCCTCTCCCTCTCATTCTCTTCCTCCCTCCCTCCCTCCCTCTCTCTCTCTCTCTGTCTCTCTCTCACTCTCACCCTCTCCCTCTCTCTCTCGCTCTCTCCCTCTCTCTGTCTCTCCCTCTCTCACTCTCTCCCTCTCCCTCTCACTCTCTTCCTCCCTCCCTCCCTCCCTCTCTCTCTCTCTCTGTCTCTCTCTCTCTTTCACTCTCACCCTCTCCCTCTCTCTCTCTCTCTCTCCCTCACTCTCTCTCTCTCGCTCTCTCCCTCTCCCTCTCACTCTCTTCCTCCCTCCCTCCCTCTCTCTCTCTCCCCCTCTCTCTCTCTGCCTTTCTTATTCAATAGGGCAGTAGGCAGCAGTGCATTGTGGGTGGGTCCTTGAGGCTCATGGATCACAGTGTTTTTACTGAAGAGCGTTTGGCGCGCGCGCGTGTCTTTGTTTCGCCGCTCTGAAAGCAGCAGCCCACGTGCTCTTTATCCACTTCACGTCTTTGAAAGGTCAGTTTCCGACAGCCTATGTGTCTGACACTGCACTGCTGCACAGCGTAGTGAGCATTCACCTGCTTGATCCCTGCCCATGATAACGAGCTTCCTTATCCCAGTCAGGGAATGCCTGCTGCAGAGGCTGGGATGGCTGCTACTAGCAGATAATTAAAAAAAACAAAAAAAACCATTTCAAATATTTAAACCTGAGCCGCTCTTAAAGTTTAAGCAGGCGAGATAATCACTGCTGTGATCGGGTACTATAGGAAACTAGAAGAAACTATAGTGTTGCTTAGAATACACACATGCACAATCACACACAGATTCACAGACCACCCCCCCCCCCCACTTAGACACACACATACCTGAATACACACACACACACACACACACACACACACAGCCTCAAAAGCAAGTGCACAGTGTTTAACAGTGGTGGTTTCACTGGGTGGTCACACATCAGACCCATCTGTGTGGCTTCCTTCCTTCCTGCGTTTGTGGCACGCACGAGTGCAGTGCGTCACCAGCTCCACTGGGACAGATTCCAGTGCCTAGCCCCAGTGATCAGGCAGCAGAACCCACTGGGCCTGGTCATGGCTTTGAGCTCCCCCACCCTCCCCTGGCATCACTGCCCTGACCCCTGATGGCTATCGCAGGTAGGGGGGTTGGGTCTGCTCAAAGCCTAGAAAGCTGGCCTATGTTGCCTCTCTGTTTTGGAATATATGAACACCCTGTACTGTACATTTCCAGCCCCTGTTTTTGTTGTTTTTTCAAAACTTGGTGGTCAGTGCTAAAAATAGAACCAGCTTGTTTTCTAAAACTGGTCCCCTCTCTCTGACAGCTTGTGGGTGGAACTGTGTGTGTCAGGTTGCTGTTTCCTCGCTGAGGTGGGGGCCCACGTTGAGTGAGCACGCACAAAAAAGGAAGTCTCCAGGAAATGGCTGAAAATGGAGGAGTTTATTCTTCCACTCTGGAAAGAGCTTTGCCTGGTTTTCCAAAATAGAACCATATAAATGTACTGGGTCAGTTATGAAGTCAGAGCTTACAGAAGGCATGCCTACCCCCTTACTGCTGCAGGTAGTGCCAGGGGGATGACCCATTTAGACAGCTTCAAAGAGGGAGTGATGTAAACAAACTGGACATCCAACAGTGTGTGTCTCTGATGAAGCAGCGAGCCCCAGATATAACAGTGCGTGTCTCTGATGAAGCAGCGAGCCCCAGATTTAACAGTGTATGTCTGTGATGAAGCAGCGAGCCCCAGATATAACAGTGCGTGTCTCTGATGAAGCAGCGAGCCCCAGATATAACAGTGTGTGTCTCTGGTGAAGCAGCGAGCCCCAGATATAACAGTGTGTGTCTCTGGTGAAGCAGCGAGCCCCAGATATAACAGTGCGTGTCTCTGATGAAGCAGCGAGCCCCAGATATAACAGTGTGTGTCTCTGATGAAGCAGCGAGCCCCAGATATAACAGTGTGTGTCTCTGATGAAGCAGCGAGCCCCAGATATAACAGTGTGTGTCTCTGATGAAGCAGCGTGCCCCAGATATTTTCACAGGAACCCATAAAACACCTTGATAAGTAGCATCCTTCAATATTTTTTCTCACAGCGTCCTTTTAAAGTAGTCAGCTGACATTTTTTAATGAAGCTGCGATCATTGTTATTGCAAACCCTTTTCGAAGGGAGCGTTATATTAAGAGGGCTGGGTGAAGGGCTGTATTGACAAGCCACTCTCTTCACTTTCCATAGTGTGGAAAGGTTCCATTAGTGAATAATATTCAGTTCTTCAATAGATAACCATCTAACACCCCGTCACTGTGTGGGGACAATAAGGGAGTAGGCTTGGCATTCTCGCCAAATGAGACATCAGTGAGGTCCCATCTGTTTGCGAATCCCACAGTGCTTTTAAATCTAATTAATACTCTACCATGGGTACTTCCAACGCTTACTTTCAAGTTACTCATATTAATCAGACATTCTGCAGTGTGTAGCCTTCGTAGAAACTGATCCATTTTATTGTTCCACTAAATTACAAGTGTGAGTGTGCGTGGGGGTGGGGTCTGTCTGTGTCTGTGTGTGTGCGTGTGTCTGTGTGTGTTACTATCAGCCCCTGTCTGCTCTGGATGAATAAACTACAGAGATGTATAAGCAGTCTAAGTGGAGGTGCAGCCTGATCCACTTTTGATGCTTTCATCCCTGCACTTTCAAGCCCCTTAGCTTTCATATTCATGTCGGCCCCAAGCTGTTTCACGAGACATGGCCTCGGAGAGGTTAAAGCTCGGGTATCCCCACACCTCCTGTGTGAAAGTCCGCTGATCTCACCAGGGAAGGTGTTGGAGGAAATGTCCATTCTGTGCCAGCTGCAGATGGGGGCCAAACAAAAATGTGTAAAGCCGTTATGATCAGCAGCATTGTGAAACGTGTGCTAATGACCCTTCATTCTCATCTTGTGCTCGCAGCAGGGAAGTTGCTCTGTGTGTGTTTCTCAATGTCAGTTTCCCCACACTGCATGTGACATATTAAGCCTCCTAGGTCTGATCCACCCTGCTCCCATCAGGGAGGCCTGTACGAGCCTGGGGCCAGCGAGTCTCTCTGGAATGTAACATCTATCTCCTGTTTTCTTTCGTTTTTTAGGAACCGTCCGACAACGATCTGACAAAGATCCAAAATGTAAGTAATCGATCTCAATTGAACGTTGTTTCCGGAGTGCATGTGAAGATGCTGAGTGTTTCAAGGTGTGCTCTCGCACTTCCTGTTAGTGTTTCCTGCAGCCAGGGAGGGAGAGTGTGTCTGTGGGGTACAGGGCCTGCTGGGAAAGAAAAGAGCACGAAGACGCCTTCCTTGTTGATACTGACGTTCTGCACGGCTTCCTGTGTGAACTGCAGTAGACAAAGTGCTTTTATTAAATGTGGACAAATAACTCCAGCCATGACCAGAAGCTTTGCATCACCTAGAATCTTAGGATTTGAGACATTCATATAAAACCAAAAAACTATATCAACATAATTTAGATCTTTTTATTTAACATCATGCAATCAAAGAAACTACAAAACGATATTGCGGAAGCCATAAAAGCAGTACAGTAAGATTTCAGAATTTCGAGTTTTCAATTTGTGTCAGTTTTTCGTTAAGTATATGGGAAAACTACAAAGCGGTATGTAATTTAATATGTCAACGTAACATTATTCAGCAGGCTTCATTAGACTTTATGAAGCTAAATGTGTTAATTGTTTAGGGTGATGCAAAACGTTTGGACATAGCTGTACTAAGTGGGTTAAATGCTGTTTAAATACACTGTAAATGCAAGTTACTCTGATGATGTTAAAACAGCTATTAAAGTTACAGGGATCCTAAGTTTTAGGCGGAGGTTCCGGTATATAAACTTGAGGTTAAATTTAACAGCACTGGAAAAGGAAATGCTTCCATTTCAATGCAGATGGCATTAATACAACTATCCATTGGTCACTGTGAGCAGATTGGAAAATGTCATTTATTACAGTCCTGTAACGAAAGCTGCAGAGACGTGTTCGTCTGGAATACAAACAAATCCTTTGGAGCTCGCACAAATAAAAACAAACATGCAGTCAGTCCTCTTCTGTCTCTAACACAGTAACAGGTGTGTTTATTTTTTTACTTGGATGGTGATGGTGGGGTTGCAAACTCTTATCTCATGACACAGGTATAGGTGAGGACCCCTGTTTTTTTTCTCTAATATGCTGTAAAATAAACAGCTGTCCCAACTTCATAGGTCTCAGATTGAATCAATGACACATCTGCTGTTAAGAATAGGCTATATTTAGGCAGAAATAATGTGGACATTAAGGTTAGTTGCATTCTTCCCTGTTATTTCTTGCAGGTGTGCACATACTGGGCTATTTTTAAGCTATCCCGTTTCTAAACTAGATTTTAGGTAATAGGTCAAATACTTTCTCTCGCTTGGTCTGTCTTTATTGTACCTCACGAAGTGTAAATAATAGGTGATGTTTTTAGTGGATCAATCAATAGATTTGTATTTAATAGCCTAAACGTTTTATTTAATAGCCTCACCTCTGCTTGTCTGAGCAATGTAATAAGGAAGAAACGGTTTGTGATATCGGTCCATTTCATGTGCTATACAGCAAGAAAAACGAATCATAATGGAGTCCGAGGTCAAATCCCCATTGACTATCATTGAGCTCGAAAACAGCCTGTTTGCCAGCAGTATCTATGAGGTTAAGAACCACGGCCCAGGCGAGCCGGAACACGCATAATAGTCAAGCGAAGTCACGTGACTCACATCTCCCCACACGGCTGTCTGATTCAGTCAGCAGTCCTCTTGATGTAATGAAAAGAGCATTAGGAACGTCTTCTAATACAAACTGCTTTTTTAAGACGACAGCAACGGTGCTACAACGATGACTGTGTGTAGAAATGTGATAAATGCATTACCAATGTTTTATATGTGTTACTAGACGATCAGTATACAGATACAATGGGAATTGGTATACTAATTCTTGTTTAAGAACATCCTATATTTAGGACTTTGATTTAGGACTACAGCACTGGTTTTAAAGTATATGAATCAAAAATCATTTCAACATTACAGGCATTGAAAATGACTTCTAGTCGAAATGTTTGTCATTGCACTTTAGTACGTTGCTTTTAGTATTTCTATATTTATATCCTTTTTTTTTTTTCTGTTTTTTTTTTTAATCTGCTTGTTTTATTTTACCGGTAGCTTGCCATTCAATCAGACCTTTTCAGATAGAGCTCCTGAAATACCAACGCATCACGGGACACGATACTTCTGTTTTAGTGAGTCACCGCACTTCCCCTGAAATCGGGGTAGAGTTGAATTACAGTGTAATTGGTGTGACAGTTTGATGACACACAAGTTACTGACGCAAAACTGATTTTCACTTGTATTCAGCTGCCATTGTCCTTTTATTTTAGTTGTGCCGTCGTTGATATAATGTAGTTTGACGAGGGCACCTGTGGAAACGAAGAGAGCTTCTCAGTGTGGAATGAAAGAGAAAGCATATGTATTGGTAGTTATTATACACTTGTATGTATTTCGCTCTGAAGCAATATATATATAATATGAGGATGAAGACTATATTTGCATCCTGAGCCATTCGAAAAAAAAGGCATAATACCACAATAGTCAAAAAGTGATAATTCCTCTAGAGGAAAATATACTTGAAGTTTGACCCATTCGACTCCTTGAGACCATCACTTTCAATTCAAACAGTACAGAAATGTTCATTAATGATCAACAAAATGAGAATACGTTTTAAAAAAAAATGATGTAAAGCTGTTACATTCGTATCTCAGAGAAACTGGAGAGGAACGGGAAATTAAAACAAGGTAAAGGCAGTCATCCAAATAAAGCTGAAGCACTAACGGATAACGAGATAGAACGCCTGTACACTGAAACACTACATTTAAAAAAAAACCCAAATGTTCTGCTGAACCTCGTCTTCTTTAAAATTAGCATCACAAGGGTATCCATGTATTATAAAAAATAATAGATGGACCTCTTCAGTGAGTTACAGGAAAACATTTCAAGCTCGGGTTTCTGTGATCAGCTATTCGTCCTTCGGTCTCGTAATTTATGACGTCACAGAAACCCTAGATGGAATAATTTTCTTCTTATATGTGTGTGTGTGTGTAATCCAGAGACCCTCAGTAGCATTTAGAAGCACTGTGTGGATGAAGATTCATTTCTCTGCGTGTCAGAGTGGCTTCCACATGCATGCACATACCTGTGCATCTCACTGTGAGCTGCCTCCCGGGCTCTCTGGCAGCTTACAGTATGCAAATCAGACTCCTCTGTTGATTCTCCACGCCCCGGCGTTTTGCATTTTCCAGGCACTCCTGTGCAGTGTCTGAACAGAGCTGTGCGCTGACCCAGTCACTGCAAGATTTAACACTTCTGTTCTGTTAACAGTCTGAGCCTTTCCACATTTTCCTTTGGGCCTGAATTATAAGTTACCTGCACAAAAGGTGCCTAAAAGCCACTAAAAGTTGTAATGAGTCAAACTGCTCTGCACTGGGAGTCTTGCATTATATGCTGCTTTGGTACTATTAATGCATTGAGTCTAACATTTCAACATTCAGGCTAGTTTGTATGCTTCACTTTTGATTTTTGATGGTGGATTGAAGCTTTTTTAAATTATCATAGTCATTTTCTTTTTTGTTTTATTTATAATTTTATAAGGCATATGCATTAATTTGTGTTGAAATAATTCATTATTATCCACTATGTTTTATTCAATGCTTGATTTCCATTAAGGTTTCTGATATCTGGTACCTGGCACCTAAAAATGTATGTGCTGCATATCAATTAAACAGTAAATCAGTAGAATTTTCTGACAAAATTCCAGTCTGTCTTGTCCTGTGTACAGATGCCATCCCGTGCAGAGAACACCACAACTAATTCCAGTGTTCAAAAATTCATTCTTTCTTAAAATGTTGATGAATTTGACACTAGTTGCTCAATTGAAAATATTACCGAAATTGCTACAAACTCATAAAAACACAGTTTCTCCATCTGTCATTAGCCAGCACGTCACCACAGGGCAGGGCTACCTGTGCAGGTATTTCTCAGCAGCGGACATTTCCAGGGGAGCAGGTGCAGGCAGGCAGGCAGGCAGCTACACCATTCCAGAGAGCACAAAGAAGATGCCCCAGAGATGCAGCCCTGCCTGCAGTGCATCACCACATTCCTATTCAAATCACCTGATGCAAGTCTGCAAACAAACGATCTCCTGAATCCTACACAGAATATCGCTTTATAAAGGCGCCATGCACAACACAAGAAGATATAGTTTTAAGCTGGACAGTCCAACTGTACTCCTGTGTGTCCCGCTGCATCAAGAACTGCCTGCTTCCAACACTGCATGCCTTCTTAAAACCAATGCAATCCACACCATTGGATGCAAAACTTAGATGCATGCAGGAGGCGATGCAGATTGATGGCAAAGTTACTGAATTATGTACAGTAACTCTGTGCCTAAAACTTTCTCCAGCTTCAAACTGCCTTCACATTATACTTAATGTTATACTCAGTGTCATTCCCACCCTATTATACTCCATGTGGAACCCAATCAGCTTGTGAGCCAAATACATGCCTGGTTTTGGACGTACTGTAGCTTCCATGCAGAGTACCGAACTGGTTGAACAGGTGAAACCATGCTTATAGTAAGACCAACATAGTCGCATCATATTCTTGTCTGTTATATATAGATAGATAAAGGAAGCATCCTGGGGAAGAGAGCTTTGCCCTTGTTATGAAAGCCCAAGGCTTGGCTTTAAAGGCATCGCTGCAGTTGTGGTGCTGTTAGTAGGCTGGGCACACATTAAGAAACTTAAGCTCTTGGTTATTAATTCAATGGAATAAAACGTGGTAATTACGCAACACAAAACAATGCACCCCTCGGTTTCCCTTGCTTGCACAATAAGAGTATAAAAACACTCTGGCAGTGCATACTTCTTGAAGGCAATTACTCGGAGAATGCAAGCATCAGCACAGCCCTAGCACGCCTAGTTTGATAATCAGGAAAGCGTATGCTATTGTATTTAAGCCATCAGAGCAGCTCAGGCTTAGGGAATAAGGTCCACTGTGGAGGCTCTGTGACACTTTGTTTCCACGTTCTGGCTTCCTGGTTTGGGATTTCTTCCTGTACAGTGCAGGTCATTTTCTTGTTGCTCAGCTGACAGCCTGGGGTTTCCCAGAGAGTCGAGAGCTGAGCTAATAACCTGAAACTCAAGGTATGTGGAAACTGAAACCAGTGACGCAGATGGGAATCCTGTTTACTCACAGGCTTGTTTAGAGAGGAGGCTGTGTGGTCCAGTGGTTAAAGAAAAGGGCTTATAACCAGGAGGTCCCCGGTTCAAATCCCACCTCAGCCACTGACTCATTGTGTGACCCTGAGCAAGTCACTTAACCTCCTTGTGCTCCGTCTTTCGGGTGAGACGTAGTTGTAAGTGACTCTGCAGCTGATGCATAGTTCACACACCCTAGTCTCTGTAAGTCGCCTTGGATAAAGGTGTCTGCTAAATAAACTAATAATAATAATAATAATAGAGAGTGGGTAGGTACAGTAATCCATGCTGCTGTTTGATGGATACCATCTGTCTTTAGGTGTTGTAACTATAATAAGCACTCGGAGCACTTATGTGTAGGGCCCTATCCATGTTTTGTGTGCCACGTTTTCATGTTTTTTTTACAAAAATTCACATTTCTGTAGCGCCTTTCATCACAAGGATCCCAAAACGCTTCACACACAGAATAATGAACAGTTAAACCATTGCTTTTAAAAACAGTCTAATACAGAATTTGATCAAATCAGAAACCAAACAAGTCATTTAAAAATGTGGTTTTAATTGTAAAATTTGGGAAAACCAAGATAAAAAGCTAGTCTGTAGAAATAGAACAATTAAGAGTCTAAAACACACATTTTTTCAAATTGGAATTAATTTTACGTTGCGAAAGCACGCTTAAATACCCATTAACACTCAAGTGTTGTTTTTGAGTATGGGTTAGAGCAGTACATGCAGCCCTTGTACATAGTGACCAGCTTTAGCTGAGGGGAAGAGTGATTGCTTTATATGCAGGTTTGCATATGTAATATACATTTATATATGAATGACACAGCTGTGTCTTGCACTTGCTTGTTTCACACTGCATGGTGAAGCCCGCTGGTTCTGGATGAGGTCCAGTCTGCTGGAAGCACAATCCAGTCCGAGCTTGCTGCTGATTCTGCTGCTGCTGTGTCAGAAACCTGGCTCCAGGCCAGGCCAACATGACTTTGCTGTTCCTGTTTCCCAAAAATCAAATCATGTAAGCAGTGCTTGTATTCTGACTGCGTTTACCAGAAGAGTGTGGGTGCTGACATGATATCTCTGCCTCACATGACTATGCTGCAAACTCATTGTGCTACCCTGGGGCTGTGATGTGATGCAGGGGGGCCCTGTGAATACACACGCTGCTTGACAAAGTGCAGTGTGTTATCAGACACACAGAGACAATAAGAAGATTGTATGAGTTTTCAGGAGAACGGCAGGCATTGTTGGAACTCCAGATTGCTGACAAGCAGTAGTATCACAGTTTTATCAAATTAACATTTTCAATCTGTGTTACAAATGATAATTTAGGGGATGACACACACACAGACACAAGTGTGCACTGCTATTTGGGGGACAGTGCATTCACAATCTGTCATATTTTTAGGAATCTTAACCCCAAGCCATGTCCAGAGCTTTGTTTTTTCAGGAGTCATTTTATTTGTATGTAATGCTTCTATAACCATGTGACTTTCTTACGGCCAGCAAACTCTCATTACACATCTAGGGGCATTTGAATTGATTCTAAAAATAAGTTATTTTGGAAGATGGTGTTTTTTTCAATTTCAAAACATCCTTCCCAGGACCTCGTGTTTTCAAACAATGCTCTCGCTTTGACCGATTTCCCAAGGAGTGTGTGGGAGTGGGCAGCGGGCCCAGGCTCACATGACTCGGACACTCGCGGCTGGTTGAAAGGTTTGTTCACGTGGCCCAGATCACTCGGAGTCTACACATTGTTCAGGATTTATAGAGTTCTGCAGCATCCTGTCTGTTTTTTTTTGTAGAATGACCACCCCCACCAATATAATGTCCTAAAAAAAGAACTAACAACGTGATGAACTGACAAAAAGAAAATGTAATTAAAATGAACCCAAATAGAAAAAGTCCTTTGCAGTAAGACTAAAAACATGAGACACTGCACAAGCTTGATCATTGATGGTTGATCCTATGCTTTGACAGATCAGTGCATGGCTCAGCACTACCACATTTGAGGTTGATTTTTATTCAAGTAATATAGTCTACTGTTTACTTAAACATTCTTCCACGGTTCAGCCTTCTGGGTACTTTATCAGAAAGAAAACGGACCTGGTTGACAGTCCAGTTTGTTAAATTTCCCTATGCAGCGGTAGTTTCAGCTTCCTCCTCTCTGTGGGATAAACAGGCATGCTGCACCTTCCCAGAGCAACTGCTTGAAAAACACGAGTTTCCACGAGTCTGGTTCCTCTGTGACCAAGACCTTCCACTGCATGCGAGTGAAGATTGTATTGCATTCATTTACTGTCTGTATGTCCCTTAAGTATGCGGCCTTGAAATACACAGTCGCCTCTCCAAATAGTGGAAAATCTTTTCAGTACTTGCTTCTAGCCACAAGCTGAATAGTTCAATGAGTGCAGAATAAGATGAATACACAGAGAACGAACCTCTTGCACACTGAATGTCTTGATGCCTCTAAATAGATCACCATCACCTTGCTTTTAAGATCTGTCAGCCCCACAAGTGCTGTTTCCCCGCTACGCTTCCTGTTCGCTCCCTGTATGGAAGATTTTTACTGAGCAAGAGGGTAGTAAAATAGGGCAACAAGAGCCCCACCTACAATCTAACTGCAGGATATCATAGTTGTTGCCAGTTAAATGCTGTAAATTAAGGTACTTTTGTTGGACTTTGAAACTAAAAGCCCAGAATGTCCCCCTTTTCAATATTTATAATACTGTAAAACATATAAAAGAAATCCCCTAATAATGAAAGCACACTTAGAATCCCTTTCAGTGTGATTCTTTAACATTCCCTTGTGGGTTTCCCCAAGGACTTCTGCATCGCCCTTCAGCTAAAGACCGTCGTTCTCATACCTGGACACAAACCTCACAGTTGGAGCTCTGTTTGGTTGGCATTGATGCAATGCTGCCCAATGCAGTGCTGCCCGGTGCTGGAGCAGGCTGTGTTTGTCTGTGGTTCAGTAGCAGCTGAGCTGGCAGCTCTCAGGTAGGTCCAGCTTATGATCCTCTCAAGCATTGAGGTTTTTGGGGTTTTTTTTGCAAGCCTATGGAAAACAGTTAAAGTTTTTCTTGTGAAGTCATGGCTTTCCCTATTCTCAGCAAACACAGCTAGAGATTGAGATTACACCACAGGCACCCCTCTCTTTCTTATAAATAGTCACTATTCCCTGACGCACGCTGACCCTGTAAAACAGTCGCTGTGTAAAGAGACTCAGGTCTCCACAGGCTGGTTATAAATAGGTTTCATTGTATCGAGTAGCAATGGAGGGAGGGTGTAGGGTAAAAGACTCCAGACAAACCTCCCAAGGGCAATAAACAAGACCTACAAATACTTCAGCACCGGCAGTAAACTGTTCAAGGTCCTTTTGTGCACTTGAGTTGTTTTTCCTGAAGAACAGGATCATGGGGTTAGGGATTAAAATGCAATACCCTTTTTTTCAAACTTCTGTTTTGATTCCTGGTCTAATACAAGTCTTGTATAACCTCCTACTGCTGCAAGTCGGCACAAGAGCATGTCCGTCTCGCAGAGTACTGCAGTGGCAGGTTTCAAGGGGGAGGGAGGAAAAACATGTGTCCCCACAGGGGAATGTAAACAAGGTGGACTGTCAACAAAGGCTGCTTTCTGGTACAGTGAAAAATAATTATATTCATTGTTAATAATAATAATAATAATAATAATAATAAAATATATATATATATATATATAAAAAAAAAGCATTAACTTGTGTGTCATACTCTGTCTTTATAAAACAAAAAGGAAAGTTCAACAGTGTAATGATTACTAAGAAAAGGGTAGTTACCTACAGAGTCACAATAGATTCTTTGACAACTGCCTAAGCAGTGTGGCTGGCTCGGCTTCCACTGAAACTGCTCCCTCTCAGGACTGTGTAAAGCAATAGTAGTTCACATGAAGTCATTAACAATACAGCCCCTTTACCAACTTTGTATATATTGTAAAAGCGTAGTATAAATGTAGACTAGCACCGCTAAGCACAAAGGAGCATAGCATGGTATAACACTGCCATAGCGGCTCCGAGCATGTCTGTTGGTGTTGATTGTGACCAAAACAGAGCTACACTGTACCCCTGTATGAGGCAAAGTGACGAGCAGACACCCTCTGCCCTGTGTGCTGCTGCTTGCCTGTTTCATTTGTCTGTGGTGCATATCTGTACCCTGGACCATACTCCAGGGAGTAAAGCCAATTGACGAACCCATTCCAGATGAGTCAGCTGTCATCTGTCTTCCAGGAACCACAGGGTCCTGTCTGTGACAGTAAAGCCCACCTCTCTCTAGATCTGTAGTTGGCTGTCACCCTGGTGTGGTCATAGCTTATGGTTTACAGTCAGGGACAATGATCTCAGCTACGGAGCTCACATGACTGCATCTGACTAACAAACGACCCCTGACCCCCCCCCCCCCACTCCCCCCCACTCCCCCCACTCCCCCCCACTCCCCACAACCTTTCCAACACAGAACACTTTCCCAGAAAACAAAGCAGGCTGCGGATCGTAGAGTTGGGGTGCTGAGCAGTGTAATGTAAATCCTTTGCCACCATGATGTCACATCCTAGTTCTGTGGGCTGAGCTCAGCTGTTTGGCTGCTCAGCATTTCAGATCAGGAGACGGTTTGTCAGCAGAGTTGATGTCATGTGGGGTGGAGCCACAGGATCCACAGCCCCATTGTTGTTTGAGGGGCCTTGCCCTCTCCTGGTGGGACATTTCACTCGGAAGAAAGTTTTCCTTTTTAGGTCAGAAAAAAAACAAGCAACAGGATTTTTGTTATATAATTCTTTCTGAAGGTATTGGGTTCCCTTAATCAATAAAGAGGCTGTTCTCTAGCCTGTCCTGCACACATGATCTTCAGTAGAGGGGCTAAAACACACATGGAGAGTAGAGACGACAGTAAAACAGATCGCTAGGTTAAAGTCTACAATATACTATTTATTTTTAACTCTATTACCATGCCAAAGCAATCTAAACAAATTAGATTAAGTATTCATGTCAGACACAGTCGTCTCTCATTACCTGCTAGATAATTGACTGCAGCGACAGGTGAAAGACAAGGTCAATCAAATACAGTCTATGTAAATAAATATTTTAAAAAGTCTTTAGGCTGGATCCCTTAGGCTGCTTGAAATTTACATTGCCATTTAAAGATTCTAAAGTGCTGTTAGCTTTTCGAGGGCCTCTGTCGTAGGGTGACTGCTCTGCTGGGAACCTCATTGGCTGAGAGGTTTACAGTAATGTGGGGTGTCCAGGTGGATTGCATTCTGCCTTCTGCTGTATTACTTTATGAAGACTGTAAATGATTTGCATTTTGACCAAGCTCCGGCCAGGCCATGTGACTTCTGGTGCCAGGAAACACTGCCTTCTTATGGAGGGTTGCAGTTATGAGCCACCTTGTATTTACTGAGACCGGGTGCTGGTTTACCCTGGAGACTGTGAGCTTGGGTAGCATCCCCTTCCTGGCAGGTTGCAGGAGTCTTTGGGTCACTTCCGAGAGAGAATTAAAGTCTGAATAATAATAATTAACAAGAAAACAACAACTTTGGAATGGAAACCTTTGGCGATTGAGCTAATCCTTCTGCGATTCGTCATGCCGCCCTGTGCAGAAAACATGCTGACTGCTTGCTTGTGTGTGCGTAACGGAAGAAGCGGTTAGCATTTCACTGGCAGTTGCAGAGCGGGCTCATGGCAACGGTGATGCAGGGAGCACTGGAGAGTGGTGATGGCAGGAATGCTGCTGTACTGTGAAGCCCTCGCAGGAGGAAATTGCTGGGATTCTATGCGGGGGCAGGGAACGCAAGCAAATAATGCAGCAGAAAATGAGCACTGCACAGCACCCCTGACTGAGATAAAGAGGTAGAGCCCTGCTGACAGCAGCAGGAGGCAGTGTGGGCTGCAGGGGCTGCAGGGACAGAACACTAGGCTCTGAAGAGCATCTAGGGCTTCCAAAGGCAGCAAGGACAACAATGAGTCTGCAAGCTTTTGTTCTGGAACTGTAATTCACCATTCCATAAACTTATATACTGCTTCTAATTGCTTCTGGGAAGTCAGGGTGGAGGCTATTCTTTGAAATATCAGCACTTTTATCAAAGTCGGTCACATGTCCTGTCTTGCCCATCCTGATGCAGATTTTATATATGACAGCGGTGCCTTAACATCTGCATAACAAATAATCCAGTCATGGATATAAGCAGGAACTTCAAATAAGACCCGGTGCACATAACTGGCAGGTTGTAAGGAAGTGAGCTCAGCGATGAGACAGGCGCTGCTCTGCTCACTCAGTCAATTATCCACACACCCTGCCACAGTGACTGCAAGATCCTGTTCTGTCAGCAGCAGCTACTGAGTAGTAAAGCAATGCTTCACAGTAACCTGTAATATCAGATTGCTAGCACATTCAGTATGTAAAAACACACAATCCTTTTAACAGCCCTACTTGTTGGCGGAGCCTGTAAATCAGGGTAGCTACTGCAGTAATATTTCTGTATTTTGGACACAGTGGGTTCAGTTTTAATACAGTAGACCCTCGGTAGGGAAAATAACCGTTATACCGAGGAGACTAAAAAGCATGTGCTTTTCTTGCACAAATAAAACACAGTGCATGTTACGATACTTAATGTGTTTCCTGATTCCATTTATTGAACACTGCAGCAAATAGCCTGCATTTGAAAAACAAAAAATAAAGGTACTGTATAACTTAAATATGAAATGCTAAATCGGTATAGAAATATACATTTCAACGTAACACAGCAGAAAAAAATGTATGCAATATGTGGCTTACTGAAGCTGTGTTTTTGCTGTTCTTTTTTAAGTAACCAAAGTAGTTTACACATTATTGATGAGTTGCATGTAAGCTCTCTGGTTCGCTGTTTGCTTACTGCATCGGAAACCAGGAAGAGCACGGTGCAGCAAATCAAATACGAGAGCCAGTTAGTGCGCAGCTGCCTTTATACTCATTAGAGCAAGAGAAATGGTGAATAGGTTACAGTAGAACACAATCCACAGAAAGCAACTTTGTAACCTTGTAAAACCAAATAATTTGGGAGGCATGAATCATGTGCGTTATAGCCAAGGGTGCGTTTAATCTACCGAGGGATTACTGCACTAAATTGAAAGTTTTGCTCCACCTTAGCAACAACTCCTACTACTTTTGTAAATGTCATTTTGTTAAATCCATTTAGACTTTGCACTGGAGAAAACCCTTAATAAATCTGATCATGTAACTTTTCAATACCACCCCAAAGAACCTCTGGTACTGAACCTATTGCAGTGCCTTTTTTATGGATTCATTGCACTGCATTTTACTGAATTGCAAAGTTACTGTGCTCCAAATACTGCAGCTTTTCAGAAGTCCTAGCCCTGTCAACTTGACCTGACCGCCCTGCCGTCTTAGGCTGGTTTTCTCCCTGCTCCTTGTGAAACAGTCCCATGACGTGATTAAACCAGCTTTGTTTCCGCTGCTGTTTCACTTCTCTGTTGCACAGGAACTCAGTGCCACAGCGCTCAGCAGACAGACAGGCCGCTCCAGTAACACCTCTGAGATTGTGGGAAGCACAGGGCTTGAGCAAGGGGGAGCCACAAGAGCAGGGCAGTAAGAAGGAAGCAACAAGAATGTTTTCACACAGTCAGGATGACTGCACACTCTCCCAAGCTGGCAGTAATAAAAATGGAACAAATTAACACGCGGACGTCAGCTGCCTGACCGCCTCTGACAGTGTGGTCTGTATTCCAGTGAGAATGTGACTTCTACGCTGTTGCACATTTATTTATCCACATAAAAAGTAAAGATTGCTTTAAGTCAGGGTTTTCAATCTGCTCAAGTTAATATTATAGTGTGCATTCAGCGTGCACTGTTCTCCCGGAACTTAAACTTTAAATGACTGGTTTCACAGGTCCCAAATAGATGTAAGCAAGATAGTCAGAGATTAGTGTCAATCAGTGTGAAACCAGCCTTCCATGTTACGAAACTGACAACAAACACGATATTGCTTGAAGTTTGCATCGGTACATGAAACTCCACTCTTTACCCAGTTAGGCTGTCTAAAAGAGGTGATCATCCTCATCAGAGCCATCACTACAGAGAGGCAGTGCTGATAAATAAGTGGCCTTTATTACGTCTTTGACTGGATTTCCATGTGCTTTTTTATTTATCTGTCTCAGGGCAGAATTTGTATAAATCCTATTTTGAGATAAAGGCTGCACAGACAAGCCATTACTGAAAGTGACTCATGGTAAAATGCTACTGCTGTTACAAATCAGAGGTCACAATCCCTGCATTTGCAAAACAGAGCGACAGTCAGTGCAGAGATCCAGTGACCCGAATGAGCCCTGGAGAAATCCTCAGCTTGCTGGAAACGTCAGGGAGCTAACTGGCTGTTGAACTGGGCAAGGAGTCCTCTCCAAGCCTACCTCAGAAACACCAGCCTCTCCACAGATAGAAACACGTCAAGCCTTCACAACACAGACGTCAGACGGGGGTGGTTCCTGTGTCCTCCCGCTCGTGAGCCCCTTGATCACTGGATTGCAGCAGCAGTTACAGGCCAGGATACTGATGCTTTGACTAGTCCAGCGCTCACTATTACGAGTTTGTTGGTTACATTTTTGTGCTTGCCGTTTACATTTTGGCTGCAAAATAAATTGGTTTTGCTTGCAAACCAACATTGTCTTTTCCGTTCTAGTTTGGTGCTCGTTTTGCAACGTTAAAGCCGCAGTGATCCACTAAAATACAATTCCTTGCTGTCTTTTTAACTTCAGCTATGGTCAAAAGTTTTGCATCACCCTGTAAAATTTTGCTTCATAAAGGTCGAATGAAACCTGCTGAATAATGTTACGTTAACGTAGTGAATTACATACCGCTTTGTAATTTTTTTTTTTTTTTTAATTGTCTCAATCCTAAAATTCTAGGTGATGCAAAACTTTTGACCATAGCTGTACGTTCCTTTATAGTTTAGATGTCTCTGCATTACAGTTTCCCCAAATTTCCCAACTTGCCAATATGTTTTTTCTTAACAATGCAGAAGCTTAAGCAAAACACCAACACATATGCATGTATTGCAGTTGAGAAACATATTCTTAAATATAGTTTAGTTATGTGGATGCAGCCCTTGTTCTCAAGGTGCATGCTCAGTAGAAGAGAAGGGTTTCTTATCTGGGAATTTTCCAGCTGCAGGGGTGGCTGTTTTCAAACAAGTCTCTTCTGTTGTCCTCCTTTAAAGAAAGAAAAGAAACGAAATGTTAGAAAGTGGATTTCAAACACATCCGGTGCTCATGGCAACTGTAACCAGCCCTGCAATTCAATCCACCCTCCCTCCTGCCTAAAAGCCTGTCTGTGTGCGTGTGAGTTCAGAAAAATATTATATAAATGCCAACCAAGGGCCAGCTGTGCCAAGCAGCTCCAGTGAAAAGGAATAAACATTTAAAAGGGGTGCAGCACGAGATCCTTAATCTGGTGCAGTTTAGAGTTCAGAATATATATTTTAATGCATGGTTATGGTTTGGACAGGCATCTACTGTACAGCTATTGTTTGTTTTAAAATATATATATATATCGCATTGGTTCCATTTCCAAGCACACTGAGCAATGGAGTCAGTCCCTTATGAGGCCTGAGTTTCTAGGAAAATCTGTGGAGAAGGTGAAGGGTCAGGACTGAACTAAAAGCTGTTGTCTGTTTGACTCAGGAAACCGACAGTCATGCTGCAGTCTGCAGTTGCTCAAGTAATCAGCCTTTTGGAAACTATTTTCTTTCAGTTGATGCTTGCATTGCATGCTTTTTCTGCAGAGGGGCACATGGTCAGGTGTTTTCTTTCGGTTGGTTTCTAGGGTTTCCTAGTTTTCTGGTTGGGTTGGTCTTTACAGAGGGTGAGTGTTGGCAGTACACTAGACTTGTCCCTTCAAAACTTCTGATGCATTAGTAAACCATTTAAAACTCAACGCAGCAACAGGGGGACCACTGTGATTAATATTCAGATTACAGAAAACTATTTGGATTTGCCTTTGTTTAGTTGTTTTCTATTTCGATCAACTGCTGCAATACTGTCATCTGTTAGGAGGCTGTGTGGTCCAGTGGTTAAAGAAACGGGCTTGTACCCAGGAGGTCCCCAGTTCAAATCCCACCTCAGCCACTGACTCATTGTGTGACCCTGAGCAAGTCACTTCACCTCCTTGTGCTCCGTCTTTCGGGTGAGATGTAATTGTAAGTGACTCTGCAGCTGATGCATAGTTCACACACCCTAGTCTCTGTAAGTCGCTTTGGATAAAGGCATCTGCTAAATAAACAAATAATAATAATCTGTCACATGTGCAGGACAAAAGCACAAGGGAGAGATGGGCTTTCATTGCTCTAGAATAATGTTTCCCTAATTATAAAACACTTTCTTCATTTGAGATTTTTTCTTCTGGGGGAAAAAAAAAAGCATTTTATATCTAGGTTATTATTGAAGTTGCTATGTTCAGATTAGTATTTAGAATTGCCACAAGAGTGCTTCGGCACTGTGAAAGCAGACAGGAGCTCTCCACAGGACTCCCAAGCATCTCCAGTGACTGCAAACGCTTTCTGTGAAGACCCCTAAAATGTGTAAGCCTTGGATCCAGCTTATCCTGCACGGGTTTGTTTAAAAAGAAGAGCCGATGATAACTTTAAAATGAAAGGGCAGTGTTTTATTCCATACAGCAGAATAAGCAGGACTCACTGTACCTTACTTCTTCATTCCCAAACAAACAACACACAGCGCACCAGCTCATCAGACAGAAATCATCCAAAAATCATTATGAACTCTATCACCAGATTTGTCACAATACAGATAAGTGCGATACTGACTAAAGTAAACACACTTTCTACTGCAATGCTGTTTTAAACCATACTCATTCATATCTCTACACGGTACATATATCTTATACAGGTAATAAGTCTGTATCACAGAAGTACACCATAATTGGGGCATCATTTTCCCCGGTTGTTTTTTTTTCCAGTCTGATACGTTACCGAAGCTTTCCTTTATGGAAACAATCTCATTAAAAACAGCAAACGCAGCACAGCGATGATGATGATGATAACGCTGCAGATTCACAGTGCACAGCACAGAAGATGTTAGGGAGTGGAACGGGTTATTGTTTGGTGGATAATGGAGATGGAAAGCGCTCTACCTTGCCAACAATAACAGGTGGGGTGGCAGCACAACAGGGAAGGGTTTCTACCAGCATCCTTTCAATCGCTGAGGCCCTTCGTGTCGGGTCTCCTTTGTCTCATTAGTGACAATAACAAAATAAAAAATTGGGACAAATAGAACAGATTTTTGCAGACAGATTTATAAAACTTTTGCTCAGATCCAAACAAACTTGTTTCTCTTACAAAACACATGCATGCAGTAATACAAGGTCAACTCAAGCCAACCTACTTGTTCACGATCCTGTTATCTGCAGTATAATATTAATACTACAAGGCCGTAGATATGTATTTCAGAGGACCCTTGTATTAAAACACTGTGCACAAAAAAGCCAGTACATTGTGCCTGCTTTCCACTGCAGCGTAAGGTGTGATCCTTGTTTTACGTTTGTACGTTGTGAGAGATGCACAGGCTCATTATGCATCCAGGTCACAGACAGTTATCTCTGACAGTTCTGTATTAACCTCCTTGATCTCCCTTTGTGAAAGACACTTATCTAACCCTGCAAAGAGGAGACGGAATGTTCAGGCCACGGATTAATTACATTGAGCTTGTCTTGCTGCTGGAGAGCAGCCCGAGGCTGTGTGTGCCGCCTTCTGAGGCATGGCATTGTGAGTGAGTAGCTGAACACAGTGTGCTTAGGGCTGGTTATGCATTGTCCACTTCACATTAATGGGCTGCCATGTCCACACCCAGGCCTCAGAACTTTATTGTCAGTACCTGTTTCTCAGAAGCAGCATCCCTGTCTGTACATCAACAAGGCTTGCATTAGCAGCCACACCATAAGAACAACTCGATGGGTTGGGACATCTTTACAGGTGTGAATCACGATAGCTGTGAGAGTCCTGATGGGATACTTGTAAGATGCATAATTGGATCAAATGATGAGGGGCTATTTTGTTAAAAGACAAACAGCTTATGAATTACAGAGAGTATTTATTCATGCCAATTTATAAAACACACTTATTCTTCATTCAAAAACCACATGGTGAATTGTAATGAGCTCTGTTGTGATTCTGGTCTTGTATCGCGATACAAAGGATTTGTACCTCTATTACGATATGATACATCCTGTGAAGAAAGGATCCCGATTCCTGGATACACGATAAATCTCTATATTCCCTGAGTGTTAAGTTTGCACATTTGCATTGAATGCTTTGTAAATATGGGCTGCTGTGTTTTCTTTCCCTTCATTTTAAATATTAATTAAATGTGTCTGGGCTCCCCTTGCTTTCTTTGCCTGACAGAGAGACTCCCTTTCCAGTTGGAACTCCATTTAAAGTAGTTGTAGCGATAAAAAATATATATATATTTTGCATTTCCATTCACTATATACTTTAGGTCTCCAATGTGCAGTTTGAAAGAAACACGTATAACATGGGTTTTCATTTTAAAACTCTTACTACACTCGGTTAATGAGATTTCTGTTTGCAAACCTTGCTTTTAGCGAGTGCCACACTTGGTGACTTCTCCAGTGTGTTGGAATAAACAGGCTTTACATGTTAGTGTTGTTTTTGCAGGATATACTGTAGGGGGTTGGTGTGCCTGTTGCAGATAGAGAGAGACCCCTGGTACTGTGAGTTCTTTGTAAAGTCAAGATGATTATAAAGCATAATCAGAGACTGTCTAGGTCGACAGTGCATCATTACACAATACTGGCACAGCTCTGTGCAATTAAAAAGATATCGTCTGATTGATAAATGCTCCTCCAGACATGAACAAACCTCCAAAAACCAAACAAAAGATCTATGTTTAGTCGTTGGGCGTGTGCAGAAGAAAGAGAACATCAAACCCTTTGTGATCGCGTAATACAGAAGTGCCCCAGGCTGCAGCAGGAAACCAGCACAGGCACACAATCATATCATTACAGGTTCATTACAGCAAATAAATCCGGATTAAAATCAGAAGACGTCCAGGGGGAAAAACGGGCAGCATTCAGGTACACAGCTACTCTGTAAACACAAAGCTGCTCTTATAGAAGTCTGTAAACAGTTTTCAAGAGGTAAATTTGGATCCGGGAATAGAAGTTCCACCAAAACACTACAATAATGCATGCATTTAACCAGGCGTGGGCAATTCTGAGTGTCAAGAGCAATGCATTGTACTGACATTGGGATTATCGTCCTACAGTATAACCTCAAAGTTACGGAAACATAGGAAATCACGGGTGTTAATTAGACTTAATGAACAGTTAGCATCTTTTAACATAAGGAATAATAATGAAAAAAACATAAAATAAGTATTTAATCCTTTTAACTACAAGGGACATACGTGTTCTACAAATACAAAATAATGCTAACTTTCTTATTTTTGAAACGAGGTGAACGGATCAGGGTTTAAAATGTACTGACAGGTTGGATCTGGTCATCCGAATGGTCAGTTTCCTCCTCGTGATGCTTGAGTCGCTCGCAAATGTATTGTAAGAAGAAACCGTTTGAACAACCACTCAATTCCTTGTGTCCCTTAAGGGGTTAACTGTGTTAAAATCCACAGTGTCTTCAAGTATTTTACATGTTGCTGTGACGGCGTGTTTAATTAATCACATTAACTCATTTGAATTTGACAGACTAAAAAAAGAATGCAGTATGAATGCAAAAAACAGGAATTATCCGGATTAATCTTTGGTGCTGCTTGCTGTGTATCTGTCTGAGTTACATTGACTTTCATTCTGTCTCTCTTTAGTGTTTTCTCTACCGCTGGAGCCTGGAACTGATGGCAGAGAATGTCAACGAATAATAATATAGCACAGGCCAGGAAACTGGTGGAGCAACTCCGCATTGAAGCAGGGACTGAGCGCATCAAGGTGAGGGGACTGTGAGGGGAGGGCTCCACCCCAATCACAGTGCATACAAACCAATCATACACCACCTGCATCGGAGCTAGCCAATCATACACCATCTGCATCGGAGCTAGCCAATCATATACCACCTGCATCGGAGCTAGCCAATCATATACCACCTGCATCGGAGCTAACCAATCATACACCACCTGCATCGGAGCTAGCCAATCATACACCACCTGCATCGGAGCTAGCCAATCATATACCACCTGCATCGGACCTAACCAATCATACACCACCTGCATCGGAGCTAGCCAATCATACACCACCTGCATCGGAGCTAGCCAATCATACACCACCTGCATCGGAGCTAACCAATCATACACCACCTGCATCGGAGCTAGCCAATCATACACCACCTGCATCAGAGCTAGCCAATCATACACCACCTGCATCAGAGCTAGCCAATCATACACCACCTGCATCTGAGCTAGCCAATCATACACCACCTGCATCTGAGCTAGCCAATCATACACCACCTGCATCATCCACCCCAAATTTGTTCCCATCTCCTTTTACGGATCAAGGTTTTGGTTCATCTCAGAGTTTGCTAATCCTAATCCATTGTTTAATAATTGCATGTTAAATGCTTTTTAATGAAATGGAATACCACACTTGGCGCACCATTGTGAAGTAAGTTCATATGAAGGCACATTTTCAATATATTATATCTAAAGCCAGTAAGATGCTGCCCCTCGGAATAATATTGTAACAGCTCCTTCCTCCTTCTAGTTGTTTTATTCCTCTCGGAGAATGTGTCTTTGCTTCTAAATGTGGCCCCCAGTTTTAGCACTGGCACTCGGAGTGCAGGGTGGGCTGTGGAAGCGCGGCTCCAATCCCACTGGAGGTGAGCTGCCGATCTCTGAGGGGACCCAGAGGGAGCCACGCTCTGACGTTAGCGTTCACGCAGGGTTAGGGAACAAAGCAGACAGGTGGGAAAGAAGGACGTTGGCTTGAGAGCAGGTCAGTGGGTTGCTGTTCGAATTGCATTGAGAAACTAACGGGCTGCTCTTATGATTGGCCCAGGTGTCGAAGGCGGCAGCGGACCTGATGAATTACTGCGAGCAGCACGCTCGTAACGACCCCCTGCTGGTAGGCGTGCCCACCTCCGAAAACCCCTTCAAGGACAAGAAGCCTTGCATCATCCTATAGCTCCGCCCCTGACCACGCCCCCGAGGCGGGCTCTGGGGATCTCCAATCAAGACCAACTGCAGCAACAACACAAGTCATTGGACGAAGGGAAAATATCACTTTATGTTGAGTTTCGATAGTGGGAATCTAAACACACACACAAATATATAATAATACAATTTGCTGAAAAGGTGAAGGTGTGTTTTGGGAAATCAAACGGGTTCATGTTAGTGCTAGAAAAGGATAAATAAAATGAGGGCGGGTCGTTTTTCTTTTTTAAAGTGAAAATATTCCGATGATAATTTTTAAAAAGCATGTGGTTTTTCAGCTGGGGGCGGTGCTGATCCAGGAAGTTGTTTCGTTCCGATCAGGGCCAAGTGGGGGAAGAACCCTCCTTATCGCAGAGCTAGTTGGGTCAGATTATGATTTGGTTGCTTCGCGTTCAGTTCTTTTCTCCGTTAGTTTGTTTTGCACGTAGCTTTTTTGTGAAAGTGTATTGCCAAACTGTCGAAGATGCAGCATCCCTTTTTAAAAGGAACTTGAGAGAGTGGTAACACGTTGCAGCGTGCGCCTCTGGAAGTCATGGCAGTCACTGCTTCTGTGCTCTAAAGAGTCACACACTAATTCAAATGGAATCAACCCCTTTTTAATATATATGTGATGGTAATAAGAATAATAATGATAATCCCTAAGAGAAAAACAAAAGCCGAAACTTAAAAACCTGAATTGACTCGACGAGGTGCTTTCTGTAAAGTGCTGCCTGTATCATAACACCTTATATCTTGTGAAGGATGAAACTGGGGTTAGTTTTATATTTGACTAGTTTTTTAGTTGTTGGATGTAACGCAGTGAAATCCGCATTCATCATAATCAATATTATGCTGTTTTTATTATGCTATTGATTCAAGCAGATGGTACCCTCTAGTCCTGTTGATATATACTGGATTTTTATGTATTTTTTAAGCAGTTTTTGGAACCCCCCCCCCCACAGACACAGACACACACACACACACACACACAAAGTGCAATTCAGTGCTGAGTGCATTTAGCAGTTTGAAACCTTTCCCCTCTGGTCTGCCATTCCAGTTCCAGCCCAAATCAAACCAGAAGTCATTTCAACATGATGCTATTAGGGGGGCCCTTTTGAAATGAGTTCTGGTGGTTCTTAACAAGACCTTAATGGGCAGGAGCCCCACGTCATAAAACCAGCATCGCAGTCCTAGGCATGGTGACGAGACCGGGGGGGGGGGGGGGGGTGCACTAAAACCAGCAGCACAGCGGGCATGGATAGGCTGTCTGAAAAGCTGATGATTGCAGTGGGAATGAACTACCCTCCCATACCCTGACAGGTGGGGCAGCAGCGTGGGGGCTAAAGTTTTTTTTTTTCTTCTCTTGAGCACAATGAAAAAGTCGTGCTTAGTTGCCCAGTTCAAATTTGAATTCTTTCATTTGCAAAGCAAAATATGCCGTCACCCATTTATTCCCCTCGCTATGTGCTTCATGCCACGCTCCGCTGCAGCTCTGACGTGAAGACCATCAAATATTAAAGCATCAAGCGACTTTTTTTTTACTGCAGAGACTTCCGTCCTCAAGCCTCTGCAGTAATTAAACTCCACCAAAAAAATAATAATAATAATAACAATTAAATCCCCGTTTTCTGTTTTTCAAGTCCCACTGTTTCATTGTAGATAATAATTGTTCTTAAAGTGTAAAAGCTTACCTGACAGATGCTGCTCGGACCGAGGGTTGCTGTTCCCGATAGCAGGATGTTCAGAGTCATAATGAAGACTGAAATGTGTTTCGTTTATTCATAACAAGGCTGCCACTGATCTGCAGGTATTCAGGTGTAAGTGAGTCTGCTTCCCAAGACAACAGTTCACATAAGAAAGCTGCACAGACACAGGTTGAATCCCACATATCTCCCAGTTAGTAGTAAGGATGATACATTTATAACCATGTAACACTATGTTATAGCATACCATAGCGATTTCATTTATATAGCGTGCTATAGTGCAAGAACCCTAGAGCGCTTTACAAAAAAATAAACAGCAAACCAAAAGAGCTCCAAACAGTGAAAGGCCAAATCAAAAAGATATGTATTGAGCTTTGATTTCAAAACAATATCGACAGACTCCAGATATAATTTGGAAGTGAGTTCCAAAGTGAAGGAGCTTGACAACTTAAAGCCCCTGAAACGATTTTCAATGGAGTTCTTGGAATATCCAAGAGGCCACTGTTCTGTCGATCTCAAAGCGTGGTTTATAGGGAGTAAGAACCATGGATAGCCTTTTAAGTGAAAAGCAGTGTTTGAATGCACTGCTTCACGAGAAGCCAACGTAGTGACCTTAAAACTGGGGAAATATGGCAAATAGATTTAGTGTGTGTCAGTGTTCTTGCAGAGGCATTTTATATGAGCTGCAACCTGTTCAATGAGGCATCAGAGAGACCAGCAAGGAATTACAATAATCAGCCCTGGAGGTACCAGATGCATTTCTGCAATGCCTCTCCAGACCAGCATTTCAAGAAGATTTCTATGTAAGACAGTCATTATAAATGGAAAGTCATTTGTGGCAAGCAAGACCGTGTACAGCTTTGTTTCAGTGGGGCCGTTGATGTACCTCAAAGGTATAAGGACACTCAGAGACCTCATTGTACCTTTGAAGACACTGCTGAAGACTTCTAGTCGAGATGCTTGTCAAGGAATTGTACTGTGCGTTTGTTATAGTGTTTAATAAGAATTCAGTGTTTTAAAGTTGTGTTTAAATGGGTTAGTGCCAGGCAGTAGAGAGGAAGTTCCACAATGCGGTGTACAGGAGTAGTGACTGAAACCTGCTGAGTTAAGGTGCTGACAGGTACAGAACTTGTGGACAGATCCCTGAGATATACTGGAGCCATGATATACACTAAACAGCGTTTTCAATTTAAAAGCCAGTAAGAGCCACGTATCATATAAATACCAGCATAATAATCAATCCTATTCTATTCTCTTTGGGGTTTGCATTATTATTATTATTATTATTATTATTATTATTATTAGTAATATTAGTATTATTAGTATTATTATTAGTATTTGGAAATTTGGTCCTTAGTAAAAAAAGGGATAGTGCATCTTAAAGAAAACTGCCAAAACTCTGTTTTTAGGTTTTTTGTTTGTTTGTTTTTCTAAAGTGACTTCTAAGTGTTCAAATGAGTAGTTGTATTGCTCAATGTATTTTTTTCATGACAACTTTTCATCCTTAATTCGCCACTTCCAAAAGCCCTTTTAAAAAATGCCAAGTCAAGCTTCTAAGAACCATTTCAAAACTTTACTGGGGAAAAAAAAGTACATGTTAATGCATTGAGGGCTCAATCTAGAGGGGAACGAATTGGAACATTCAGACTGATGACATCACATTGGAACGCCCAATCACAGTCCAGATACCAGGTCTGTCATCGGCAGCCTGAGAGAGTAGGCAGCAGGCTTCATTTTCAATGAAGTTAAGTAGTTAAGAGTGCCGAAATGCATTGCCATTTTATTGTAAAGTTTTTATTTTATTTTATTCTTTTAAAAAAAAATGCTGTAAAAACTTTGAAAAATTGAATTTTTAGCAATCCTCACTATCGTGTTGTCACACTGTACAGTATTTGTAAAATAAATAAGGGGGAACCACTTTCTATAGTAAAAGAAACACTTACCATTGCTTTACCTACACTGTAGATGGCCTTTTTATAAAAAAGAAACCACTATGTATGGATTCTCTGAAATGGAATAGTTACCTTTTACTATACTGGAGATCATTTATTGTGAATTGTTCTGTTTTGTAATTCTACCACTTGGTGCGTCTGTGAGGGGTAAGCAGTTCATTTGATAAAGCTGGGAAAGAATTCGACAAAAGTGTGGAAGGCAGTGGGGTTTGAGGAGCTCAGTGGTTAGAGAAAGAAAGCGCTGGGCTGCGGTGTGGAAGGCATTGGGGTCTGAGGAGCTCAGTGTTTAGAGTAAGAAAACGCTGGGCTGCAGTGTGGAAGCCAGTGGGGTTTGAGGAGCTCAGTGGTTAAAGAAAGAAAACGCTGGGCTGCAGTGTGGAAGGCAGTGGGGTTTGAGTAGCTCAGTGATTTAAAGAAACAGTGTTAGACAGGTTTTCGCAGCCTTGGTGTACAATGGGCTAATGGATTTGCATCTCCTGCAATTTAGATGAATTGATTTGACCCTTTTTACTTGTAAAGTAAAACAGAGAGAGAGAGGGATAGTCTTCCTGGGTATTATGGTGTTATGTAAGATCCCTTTGCAGTGCTGACTTATCTGTCACTTGAATGCCACGTGGAGGCAGGCTCCACACAGCTAGCCCACATCGTGGCAGATCCCTTTGTTGTGAGCGTGTTCCCGCGTGTTAGCCTGAAAGGGTGTGGGTTTGATAGCGACATAGTATTAAAGCCTGAGAAAGCGTGCTCATCTGTAACTGTAGCTGCACTGGAATCTAATTTTAGATTCCCTTGCATGTTTTCAACAGGCTGCTTCTGTTAACAAAACAAATCTGTCTGCAGTCATTGTGAGCATTCCCCCACGCTGTTGGTGTGAGATCGCCCATCACTCATTTCAAACCCCCACGACCGCTAGTGATTAAGTTCAGAGAGATGGCATTTAGATCCGTTTAGTCAAGCTTCCTCTGCCAGATCATGTCTCCTCTTATCTTTCATTTTTGTAGCCGGAGAAACGGAGCTACAAACACTGTCATCTGATAACATCGCTGCAATGCTGTTTTTAACGTTGCTCCAAATGTCAAATAATACTGATATTTAGCCCGGTGCTACTAAACAGGTGTATCACACATCATACAATACTTTGCCACCCTGTAAAAATGCCTCTTCTTTTCTGGATGTATCCTAGTCTTAAGTACCCCTCACAGTCTAGTTTTTTCTTAAGGACTACATTTAGACAGAACTTGAACTGCAAACCACATGCAACCTGATCCATTTTTGACTAATAGCAATGTACTCTATAGAGGACCTGCCTAAATGCTGCACTGCATTTTGAAGGAGGCATATCTATTAAATGACACTTGGTGGGAGAGAATTCTGGACAGACTCCAGGTCAGGAAAGCTGCACTGTAGGAGTTCAAAGCTTGAAATGACTTCAAACTCTTAAGAGCTTAACCCTTGTACAGCATCTACTGCAGGAGCTGTCGTGTTGCATGCAGGTCAGAATCTAGTTTCATGCAGAGAAACACCGTGCAGTCCAGTCATAGAAAATCAATTAAGAAAATAGCAAACTGGGGTTGCTGCACCTCAGTGGCGTGCGTCATCAGGAAAATGTAATCAAAGCAAACCCAACATACTGGAAAGCTAAACAAACTAGAGCTATGTCATCTGGAGGATAAACTAAAACATGAAGGAAAGTAGCGTGAGATTGAAGCCTTTTATGTAATTATTGACTTTTTAAATGGTAGATCCTCTACATTGTTAACAAACAAAAAGGAAACTCAGTATTTTCCACAGCTGCAGTGTGCAGAGAGGGTCATTTAGGTGCTTTGAGAGGGAAGAGGCTTGTGATCAGGAAACTGAAACTTGCTGTCGATCCACAGCACAGCATAGAGACAGACCTGTTTACCAGAGGAATTCCCCTTGTTGCAAGAGCTGGAAGTAACTGATCTCTCTGTCATGTGGACTGCAAGTAAGAAACATGAGGCAGTCAGGTGCACTGTTGTGTAGGGGAGAAAGATGACAAATGAATACAGCGACTGTGCCAAACTCCAAGTACTGCCGTTGCAGTGTTTAATCTCCTGTGAGTGAGTCATTAAGTAACTTCTGCCCCTGCACAGTGTGGATTTGTGTGTGTACTTGTTGATCCTACAGTAAGCACAGAGCAGTATTGAATCAGAAACCCAAGTGCAGAATGAAATTGCACATTTGAGGACTGGATCTGCATCGTGGGTTTGACCGCTAAGTCGCTGGACAGAATGTTGCACCAAGTAGCTCAGTGGTTAGGAGCACGGGACTGCAGTGCTTTTAAGGACCTGAGTTCTAATGTTTTAAAGTCTTCATTGTTGTTGCTTATCGGAGTAGTGGAAGGCTGTGGCATATATAGCATTTCATTTTCAAATCCTAAATAGACCAGACTCCTCTTCCTCTTTTTCTCATTTTGTCTAACCTCCCCCACGCAGCGCTGCAGTATGACTTACTTAGGTTTGACGGTTGTAAACGGGAAACTGTTCTATGGAAATATATGGTTATTTTCCTTTTAATGCATGATTTTGTAAGGCTATAGGATCTCATGCAGTTTGCTTTGAACCTTGGCCAATGGTTCAAGTTTGTTCTGAAAATGGATTTTGTTTTCTGTTGCAAAAACACACTGCCAAGAAATGAAAAGATGGTTTGGGTTAAGGAGAGCTCCATATTCTAGAATACCAGTGGATTTAACGGGATACTTCTTTTTTTCCATTTCATATTTTTGTGGCGTTGGGAAAGGGAGTTGTGGGGGGGTCGGGTTGGGGGGGGGCCCAGACCATCTTCTATTGTAACTTTCCCTTTTATGAAGAGCAATTCTGTGTATGTAACTGTGTTTTATCTTTTGCCTTGAATAATAATATGAAGAATTCTTGTACTTTTTGTAACGGTTCTTCTTTGATGTGCCATAGCCCATGTTTCTTGCACAGTGTTTTAATATTTTGTGGATTCGCTGTTCTAAAAGTAGAAATAAAAATGGAAACAAAAACATGTTGTCCTTATTTCAAATTGTTTTCCTATTAAACGAATGCCGTGTTCTGCAGATAATGGGCCGGAGTTTGGTCGCTGTCGGACACACACGCAGTATCTGGGAGCCTGAAGCAGTTTCACAACACAGAGTTGGTGTAGCGAGGAATCAGACCTGGGGTCATCAAGTCAAATTCCACTCCCAAACAAGCTGTCGCTACTACTGCAAAATTCTGTGTGTATGCGACAGATCAGCAGTAAACCCAAACACGAGATTAAAAGAGACTTCGGATCCCAGGGAGCAAAGGAAACAGGGATGAGCAACAAAGGCCACTCCAATCCAGTCTAACAATAAGCACTTAAAAATAATCCTTCAAGTATTCATACTTGAGAGATGAAGAATTACAGTGTAACTTTAAACAAATTGGTTATCTGCATGTAGAGACAATGGGGTCGATACATTGGCGGAGATATATATATATATATATATAGATCTGCCACCATTTCAGATCAATGAATACACCTACTTGACAGAATTTGTAACGCTAGCAAGATATTTTTTTAATTGCAAAGTAAAACTCCACTTTCGAATGCAGCTGGAGGTATCTTGTAAAGCAATCTGTATGTATGCTGGATTTCATAGTACCATCCACGTTGCAAATCCCGTGCACACTGGCGTTTTTAATTGGTGAATTGTACTTATTTCATCAGGGGTGGACCGGGGTTGCCCTCCCCTGGAAAACAGCCCCTGTAGACACTGTGTCACCCTGTGCATGCATCAAAATGTAAAATACGAAATAATTTGATGCTATAAGTTTTGAACTTTGAGTTAATTATTAGGTAAGCACACAGGGAATGGATTAGACACTGCCAAGCAGCCCTCCAGTGGTGACTGGGTCTTTACTCCCAATCAGCCAAGCCCAGGCTGAGCCTAGCACCACACTAACAACAACAGCAACATGCCTGTAACCTGGAGACAGCAGCAGCCTTGTTGGGGTTCATCTCTACTGAGAACCAGGCAAGTTGCTAGGCAACACAAGCGCACACACACCAAGCCATCACTTGACAACCACATGGCTGTCTTGTCATGCAGTCAGGAGATACAGTTCAGCACTAAGCTGTGGATGAATATATTATGACTGGTTAGGAAGTAGGTGAGTGCTATATTTAAAGACTACCTTTAACCCCTTAACCCCCAGCCCTGTTTGAAACAGCTGGCTGTCTTGAACCCAGAACAATTGAATGCCATCGCTGGAGTTTAACTTGCATTCGAAATTAATTATGTTTGCATTTCTCTTTTCATTTTGGAATCCAAACGGATTTTTTTTGCAAGAAGCATGCATGTTGCAAACTCATTTTTGATTAGATTTGCATTTTCTTTAAGCATTTTGTATTATAAATGCATCTGAAACAGCAATTGCAGAGTTCAAAGGTGTGCTTCACGAGAATGTCTTTTCTGCCGCGGTGTGTGCATGGGTATTATTCAAGGGAAACAGAAGCCTTTGTGAAATTTAGGTAAAATAACAAGCGGGAAGTTTCCTTTTTCCAGAAGACGGCATGTTGCAGCCAAGGTGTCAGTGGGTGGTACTGCACACATCAGGCCTTTGGCAGCATTTCTTACCTCCTCCAGTAAAACACGCTCCAGGAACTCCTGAGAAGGCAAAGCTTTCCAGGCATCCACGCTTTCTAAGTATGAACCACTGAAACGCCCATCCATGTTCATTTTCTCAAGTACAAAGTATATTATAATGACTGATTTACAGTGTAGGACTGACAGACAGACATGCATCCCTGAATCACTCTGAAAAATGTGAAATAATGTTAATACCAATTTGATCACGAGTAGAAAAGCAGGTGTTATTGGTTTTCTTTTTGTGGTTCTAGGGCTGGCTGTTTTTGAAAGAAAAAAACAAACTTTACTGCAATGGACATCCCATATAAGGCAGTAAGATATTGTCTTCGACTGTTCGTTTATCTCATTTCCAAGAATGAATTCCATCCGCGTTTAGTACGGAAAGCTGGTATGAGGAAAGCAAACGCTGAAGGAGAGGTTTACTGGAAGTAGGAGCAGAGACAGCAGGGGAGGGGGGGTTAGGAATCAGGAAACGGGAGCTCTTCCAAACATTACCAGTACACTATGGGATTTCCACAGGCACATTCTGATCTGCTTCCAGGGATTTTCTACAGTGAAAAGAAACACAAATGTATTTTCTTCACCCCGTAAACATCCCAAATGAATTTTTGTTTTGTTTGGAGACAAAAACGTTGCAGTCGTGTAATATGGGATTTGTCCCAATTCCATTACATCAGAATTCCAGTACATCTTATCCTGTGCTCTCTCATGCATCGAACAAACGGTACAAGATCTGTCCAAATTGCACAATATCCTGTACAACAATCTAATATTATACAATAACAGGCACCCTTCACATGATGCATAATGTATATTGCACTGTAGCCATATAGTCCTTTAGTGCCAGCTCCCTATATCAGGAATAACCCATTTCTGATACTGCATGAAACAGCACCGCTCCTGTTTAATCCACTGTAACTGGAGCATACCGTGCATTCATCTGTGCAAGACTGGGTGCGGAGGGCAGGTGCACCAGACGCTGCAGATTGATGGCATTTTATTGTTGCTGGTTCTTTTTGCACAGACACATGTGTCCTGGTTAGGGATTAGGAGGACAACTGTTTTCAGGGGCCCCAGTGTAAGCTCAACCGTTTTAATCATTTAGGCACAAGCATTTTAAACCTGCATTTTTCGTGCACAGACGAAGGTAACGGACGACAAAACAGATGATAAATTCAGAGAGAAACTCTGATTTTGCATCAGAATACAGTGCAAGTTGTGCATTTATGAATTTGGTACTGGCACAATAAATGTGAATTCACCAGCCTAAAACTATAAATTATATTAATAAGTTATGTGGTGGCCACCTAGTTAAAACAGCAACATATTCAGCATGAAAAGCGTACAAGTGGGCATCCTGCAAGAGCAAGGACCACTTTATCTATCTGAATACTCACAGGTATATTCACCAGCCACAATGTTACAGCTTCATTATAATCCACTTATTAATGCAACTCTGCAACAGAGGGGGCAAACAATGATGAACAACATCGCAATAACAAGAGACCAGTGCAGGCGATTCCCAGAATTCAATTCCTTCTCAAGAACACGTGCTGATTGGGCCCCCATAGTCGTAACCAAAAAACGCCTCATGTACTATAGTAATGTTTTCAACAATAAAGCTGACACTGAGAAGTGCTGCTTGATTTATCCAGTTCTTTCTGTTTGAACAGTCTGTCCTGGTCAGGGTCTGATCCGCCTCTCAGCTGGTCCGAGGCCAGAAGCTCCTTGTTTTGCAGACAGGAAATGTGTGGAATTCGCGGAATGCAGGTGCGGAGCCAGTCCTGTGCGGGACGCTGCAGCCTCAGTGTGGATCAGCCAGTTCTGTGCGGGACGCTGCAGTCTCAGTGTGGATCAGCCAGTTCTGTGCGGGACGCTGCAGCCTCAGTGTGGATCAGCCAGTTCTGTGCGGGACGCTGCAGCCTCAGTGTGGATCAGCCAGTCCTGTGCGGGACGCTGCAGTCTCAGTGTGGATCAGCCAGTTCTGTGCGGGATGCTGCAGCCTCATTGTGGATCAGCCAGTTCTGTGCGGGACGCTGCACCCTCAGTGTGGATCAGCCAGTCCTGTGCGGGACGCTGCAGCCTCAGTGTGGATCAGCCAGTCCTGTGCGGGACGCTGCAGTCTCAGTGTGGATCAGCTAGTTCTGTGCGGGACGCTGCAGTCTCAGTGTGGGTCAGCCAGTCCTGTGCGGGACGCTGCAGCCTCAGTGTGGATCAGATCCCGGGTCTGAGCGGCTGGCTGCCCTGGTGTGTGTAGAGAGGGGTACTGTAGCAGCTCAGAGGCAGGGTTTGAAACTCACACCAACCCTGCATCCAGTCCTGGGTTTCAGAACGACAGAGCTACCTTGACTGTTCATGGTTCGATCACTTTGTTAATTCATGGTTAGGCCATGTTGACATTAATTTGTACAAGTACTATTTTTCTCTGCTTAAGGGCCCATTGTGAATTCACTGTTCTTAATTTTGATTTATTTTTGATGTGTGAGCCAGGAGTTTGACATTAAGTAAATTGTTGTACTGCACCCTGTGTGATAGTCTAGCTGCATATTCAACAATTTGCTAAATGTTTTTGGGTTAGAAAAATCGTTTTATGTGAAACATGATAGTGTAGTGAAGTTTATGATTTTTGTTTTGTTTTTGTTGAATCGTTGCTGTGTCTGTGTATCCAAGGCAGAGCTGCTGTCAGGGAGCTGCACTCTGTACACAGAGCGATTTGTGTTACTGTAGACACTGTTTTTGTTTACAACAACAGTTTCTTGTTTGAACCCTTTCAGTCCTTTCAGTATCTTAGCACCGGATGTTAACACAAGTGGAAATCACGTTGGAACCTCACAGGACCCTTGGGTCCACTCTGAGGTCGTGTAGAAATACATGTAAAAAAAAATGTTGTCATTGTCTCATGTTTACTAATTAAAGGATTGCCTTTTGAATTGCATAACTTCAGTTCGCATTCTACAGCTTGACAAAAATAATTCAGGACTGAAAGGGTTAAAGGTGCTTCCTAAAATGAGAACTGTCATTTATTTGCATGGAGTGGTAAATTAGTTTCAGCTGTATAAGAGTGTGCAGACCCTTCTCTCGGTTTTAAAAGAACATACTCTGGTCTCAAATTAACTTGTAGATGAGAGGGCTCAGAGAGGGTTATCCTAGATCACCATTGGAGACCAAAGTAAGATACAGCTGTACATGGAAATAAGGCCTGTGACCCATTTCCTTCACTGGATCAAGTCACGAGGCAGTTTCTGTTTCAAAGGTGAGACTATAAGAAACTAAGAACACCGCAGCTTGTGCCTCAGTCACAAAAACAAGGCTGCTATGGAGAGAAGATCCATTGCGGATCACTGACTCCTGACAGCTCACAGGCCATATCCTGTTATGTAGGTCACCATACGATCATGGATACATGTGCTGGTCCACATTAATGTTTGGATAAAAGATCAAACTTCAATGAGAACGGTAGAACTTAATACCATCTGTAAGGTGACATTCCTATTCAATCATTTGCACAGGCATCTATCACGATGCGATATAGCAAGTAACGAAAATATGCCGATCGATCCCTGCTGAATGAATCGCTGCACGGAAGTCAGCTGATTAGCCATAATAAAGTGCTCCCACTTGCCAAGTCTCATGTAAATAGCAGGGAGAAGCTACCAGGTATATCTGTATTTCTGGTCAAGACTAGAAGGAATTGCTCTACTTTGCACACTACTGTTTGACACTGCTGTTTTTAGGCACAAACGTAGCTGCAGGATTTTAAATTGGCAACGTTCTCCTAAAAAAAGGGTTTTACTTCTGCCTGGTGCCAAACGACAGTAAGAGTGGAGCCACCCTGCCTGTCCCTGCCTGTCTGGCTGAATCAAGCAGCCCTTCTGTAACTACAGAGCACAAGACAGAGGGGCGTCCAGGCAGCCACCAAACAGCCCTTATGACAGGATTTAAAGAGTCGACATAATAACAGACTGGAAGCCAATTAAAGCTGCAGCACCCCACAATCATATTCCGTTTATTTTAGTGTCTGTCTGCTAAATGTATTTTAGCTTACAGGTTCACTCTATCAGAGTTGATGGGCCAGTTTGTTTACATTCTCTTTTTGTTCTGAATGAGCGAACCTCGAAACCTGCTTGCCGTTTAGACCTGTTTCTGCTGGCACGCGCAGCAGTAGGAGGTTATAAATTACATTTTATATTTGTACTGTGGAGTACCGCTGAATTTCATGTTTTTATCGTGGGGTCACAAGGTAACAACCTTAAAAAGTATTTACAAAACATTATGGAACGTTCCGCCTTTAATTTAGACCATTTATTGTTTTGCAAGCTGCAATGAGACAAAAGAGAACAAACTGTAGTGCTGTATGTACACCACCTGGCTTAATAATAATAATAATAATAATAATAATAATAATAATAATAATAATACATGTTATAGTGATATTTTAATCCTGGATCACTATGACAATATGTGTGTTTCTGGTGGCTTTCAAGCTGCAAGACGTCCTGAGTGGTTTGCAGCTTAGTATCATTATAATTATCATCACCTATTTGATGTTATTTTTAGTGCAATACAGATATAACCTAGTGACTTAGACTTCTGAATTCCTTAGGGGTTTGTAGATCCCCAGCAACAGGGGGTATAGCTAAAACTCTGGTGCAACTAACCTTGGTACGGACATTCCATAGCAAATGTAATTAAGGTCATGGTGAATTACTGGGTGCATGCTGGTTAGGCTGTATCTTAGAGAACACTTGCTCAAAACTGATCTAACTGCATCTAAGTCATTCCTCGTGCTCTATAGATGTTTACAGCAAACTTTATAGAGTCGATGTGGGCTTTTAAAGTTACTCTTTCAACAATGCAGAGCTCTATAGAGCTTTAGGAAAAATATACTCCACTCAACACAAAAGACAGCTTGTGCTAGCCTGGGCAAAACAATTCAACACAAGACCAGTTAAGCTGCACTGTCTTGGGTATTATTGTTGTAGATTTGTTTCCATGTAAAACACTGAAACTGTTTGTTATGTTAAGCCTCTTAGTGCTGAAACTGACGAAATAAGCATAACTATTTATAAAACTGTAATAGAGCTTTTCATTATATTATTCTGAAGAATACAAAAATAACTCCAGGATTCCAGCATAGCAACTTGAAGAAAAATAATTGAAGACGACAAGGGTAACGTCAGCAGACGGCAGCTCAGGTGAGGAGAGAGGGAGACAGGCTCTCCTGGGTAAATCTTTCAGGGTTTGTTATTAGCAGCATTGTGCTCTGTGTTTTTGGCAATGCTGAGCAATGCGTTCCGCACCGCTCGGTAACTATGGAAAATACACAATGCCCTCTGGGATAACCAGCACAATAAGAGTGTTTCATGAGACGTTTAGCAAAGCACACAACCGCGACTGGGACCTTTATCTGCGCTGGAAGACTGTGCCCAGCAGAACCGAGGAAAAAAACTGACGTCAAGCCACAAAACAAGGAACACAGAAGCTCTTTATTGTCGGAGCAGCTACTGCTTTCTGTCATATAAAGTGCTGACAGAAAAAAAGTTCAGGGCCACTGCTATAAATAGCAGGCAGGCTATCTTCCAGCTTTCTATATTTAGCAGCACTGCACTATATTTATCAGGGCTTTAGGGAGAGGCTTTTATAAGCAGCTAAATTGGGAGCACTGGGGAGTCATTCTGTGTGGTAAGACAGTCTGACTTATTTATGTTTGATATGTTTTTTTTTTTTCTTTATCCCCAACTTGCTGTTTTATTTTATTTAGTTTGGAATAATTTATATGTAGCGCGACCACAAGGAGTAGATGAAAAACAAGGGTGTTTCAGAAGCAACGGTAAAAGACGCCAGGGTTAAAAAAAAAAAAAAGTTGTGATTTTTAAATCGCACAGACTTGCGTTTTTAAATGTGGTTGATACAGATTCCTCTAGTGCAGCGAGAACCATTCTTTTTTTAAGCCCCTCTTTGGAAATAGAAGATTGACAGATATTCTGCATTTGGTCCTGTGCTATTAGTCAAAAACCGTAGCAATGGTCAAATTTAATTTCAGTGTTAAATCAATCGAAAACCAAAATCCACAGCAGGCGGAGGTGGGGGTTGTGTCTAAGCGCCTGTCCGCTTTGTAATCTACATGCAATATAAGCAGGTTTTTAATGTATTTTAATTTCTCAAATAAGTAATATACAACCACCCTTTTGCAGCTGACTGCTTTTACCATGCATACAGCACGTGATTACCATTTCCAATGCTTTCCCATGCATATCTGTGACCCTGACTGCCTGTGTATTACCAGGATTTCATTATGCTTCTACCTGTCTTTACTGCACTGCATATCTCAGTAAACTGTTATAAGAGCAAAGCTATTCGGATTTTAACCACAAATTACAAATAGAGACTCAAACAGAGAAAGGGGGTTCTGATCCAATTGGACTGAAGTCATTTACACACTGGTGATGAATTGCAGTACCATGGTGACAGGTTAGAGGTGTGGTACTAGTTCCAAGTCCATGGTGTTGCCATTGCTGGTACGCTGTGGTCTGCTAATGCTTCTGCTGTAAAATTTCTTTGGGGTAATACATTGAGATTATAATGGGGTCCCTGTGTTTTACTCACTATTCTGTAAGGGCTAATGTATAATACATTCTAATAAATGTTTCTAAATAAACAAACGAATACTTGGCCAGGGCTTCCCCGATTTCCAGGGTAGTCCCTCGCAGTCTTATCTTAATAAAATGAACAGACGCACACATGCAAAGTGACGGGTTTGCATGTGGTTCCAGTGTGCAATGTGTAGTTGCTGTGGGAGGGAGACCCTCAATGGAAACTGTGAGCTGGGGTCTCCCCTCCTGGGGTTCCCTCCCCCGCTCCGCAGCGCACTGGAAACGTTCCTTTGCATAGAGACCGATAACACTGATAAACCATGACAGCTGGGAGCTACACCCCCGCATCACTTCCTCCTGCTTACCACCGCCACTTCCTGTTCCAGCAGGGCTGAGACACGCAGCAGATCTGCAACGTTACAGAGACTGACGGAATAAGAGAGTGAAGAAATCATGAAGCCACTCTCAGCCAATAATGTATACATTTTCAGAGCGGGTATAATAACAGACTCCCATTGCATTAATTAGACACATTGCACACCTTTTGGACAGGTAACTTGCAGTTAAGGCTGAAAGGAAACCCTGGAACGGCTCAAGAACGGCCACACAACCGGAGTCTTACACTTTGCACATGAAATTAGCAAGGAACTACACAGAAACGTCATTTAACTGCCCCTAGCTGCGACTAAGTTATTTCTCTGTATTTTCATGATTCATATAATGATGAACAGCAGAAATTTTGCTGCGTTTCTCAGAATTTGCATTTACACGCTACAGGAAGTTTGCCTGAGCACAATCAGGGGACCAAAGCAGTGAAAAAGAAATGCTTTGTAGTCAAAACTGTGGTTGAAAAAGAAAGAAACAGAATCTGCTGCCTTCTTTTGAACTGCATGGATTTTTCATTGCGTTTTTTAAATTCCTATTCAATTTTTACATATATATGAATACATTGTCAGGGAATCCCCAGGGAAGCGCAGGGAGATTTACAGAGCAGTCCCTCGACTCCCTCGCACAACTAAAAACAAATGCAGCCGTGTATGCAAAAGCGACTGGTTTGCATGTTAGTGCGATACTCACAGTGGAGTCGATATGTGTGTGTAGGGGCTGGACACTGTACTATAATGTATGTATAAATAATACATGGTGTACAGCAGCCCAGTCCTTAGCGCTCTGGCTGTACTGCATTTAACCTTTCTCTTGGTTCAGCTAATTGCAATTTAATCGGACTCCCCAGATCAATAGGCTGCGGTACAGCCAGCATGCCTTCTCTTTTGTCCATTTCTGTTGCGTTGAGTGTTAAGAGGAGGAATCAGCGAGCTGTGCATAACAAACGCAGAACCTGACAGCTGAACAGAGTGAGGGCAGAGTGCGCTCTGCATGGGGATTGGGGTTTGGCACAATCGGCTTGACAAAGGGAGGCCAGATTGCCGAAGTACGGGTTTCATTGAAAGCAACACTGCACATTCAGGACTGGACAATCTGAAGTGTGCCTTGTCATTTGAATTGTATAGGATCAGATCCCCAAACGGGCCAACTGTCAGCATTGTACTGAGCAGCCTCACATGCAGACAGAGTACAGCATGCTGTTGGTTAAAGGGTTTTTTTCTTTTAAGCAGCAGGTCTTGAGATCTCGGGTTCCTTTCTTGGCTTTTATACTTTAAATCATGCAGATATTTCAAAGGCATCGTTATAGCAGTAGAAGTGGTAAAGATACCAACACAAGTAAAGTGACATCGGTGATACTGCTGTAAATGCTGATAAAAGATACTTTTAAAACCTTAGTTAGCACTTAAAATCCCTTAAATCGAGTTATTTATTCATAGTTTTACAACTTGAGCAGGTGTTTCTTCTGCTTTAGTCAAGACACTTCATATAAAGTATAGCGTGCGTGTGTCAAACTCCTTATCTCGGGTTGACTGAGCACACAAAACAAACGGAGGCTGTTACCTGTTTTAGATACAGTAGTGACAAAGGGCACAGGGAATGCTGGAGTAGTGTAATTAAACAGCTCAGCTGCTTCTTTTAAATCTTATCAATATCACAGTGGAAATGCAGCTGCGTGTGAACTAGTCTATTTTGAGATAAATACATTTTCTGTTTTTTATAGGACCCATGTGGAACAGGAACTTTATTTAAAGCCTGTTTTGATCTATTTGAAGGTCCGGCATTCTTTGAAAGTTTTTCTGAATAGGGTTTATATATATATATATGCTGTATATATATGCAGGACAGCATGAGTCTTTGCTGAGCTTGCTTTGTCTTCTGAAGCAGCAGCTGCAGTGTTCTGTGTGTCACTCTGAAAGGAGGAGGAGGAGCCCCAGCCTGCACTGGGGTGCTGCTCTGAACTCATTAATCAGGGCATATCACAGCCCTGAATGGGGCTGCGCTGTCTGCGTGTGCCCATTGTTGCTCTCAGCTCCCACTGGCCCCCAACCCCAACACCTGCTCGACCCGCAGCCAGCCGGCGTGTGCCACATCTCCATGACAACAGGGTCCCAGCCCCACAGAGCCAGCCAGCGAGAGAGTCTACCCTGCGGGAATGAATTCATCAGACACTGCCACAGAACTGAGCTCTGCAGTGGCATCTTTGATTGTATCTGATCGCTCTGGTGCAATACCAGTATCATTATTACATATTAGAGAACAACACTTTTAAAAAAGATATACATAAAAGGTCAGATTTCAAATCTGTTTAGATAAATCATCTCACACTACTAAACGCTGAATTGTAAGATATGTCGATGTACTAAAAAGAAAAATGATTGGACTCAACTTTTCACTTCTTGTTTCATTTCAGCATTTCTGCTTAAGGACAGTCAGGAAATGAGTCTGTTGTCTATTAAGTTCCATACTCAGCATGTGAACTGAAGGACTCTGAAGTTGTGTTTTTACCAGTTTTGGTGTGTAATCAATGTCATTTTATGCTGGTTTTAGTTAATTGAATTTCCACTTACTGGTAATAATGTTTGTGTTGTACTGTTGTTATGATTGATGAAACGGTGGAATAATATATATAATAATGTATATAGTTTTTATTTTACTATATGTATCATTTTCCAAATTGTATTAAGTAGCATATATAAATCACATATAGGGCACCTTGTTTTGGCAATTAGGGTAGTATAATGCACTAATTGTTCATTGGATCAATACTCGCACGTCTGAAAAGCCATAATCCATTATTTGATTAGGTTAAGAGGTTCAACCCATCATCTGTCACCAGTGTGTTTGATCTGGGTGCTGCTGACCAGCTAAAAATAAAACCTAGAACACAAGTCCTTTAACTTGGTTGCCGGGCAGAACAGATCCCTGGAAGTGACTGAATATATGCTGCTAATGACTGGAAATGCAATGACACTGTCCAGTAAAGGAATCACTCAGCCATTGCATTGAGGCCCCTTCTCACTCGCTTCCTCTCTGTAGGGTTTGCACCCAGTTCTGGGTTTCAGAACTACCATCCATTAATTCTATATATTCAACCAATCAGGAGCCAGCAGTTTGGTGCTAAATAAATAGCTCCTCCTCACTTATAGCTGCATGAACAACTCCCATTAATAAACCTAGAGACCCAGCAGTGACTTAATAGGTGAAATCACAGCAGCGTTACCAGCTGGCTGGTTCTGAACCCCAGGAGTAGATGCAGGGCTAGTGCCATTTCAGTTGCTTACAGTAATGCTAGCAGGCATCAGCGATGTGATGCATACACCTTAAAGGTGAACAGGATCTCCTACTGGACTTCATTAACCACCTGAAGTGGCTCTTGGCAGACAGCTGGGGTCGCCCCTGTCCTCCTCGGGTCAGGTCACTTTGCCCCTCTCTCGGTTTCTGCAGACACCGGCCTCCTTTGCCGGTATTACCATATCAATGCTGGTGAGCTGCAGGGCAGGCTAGCTTATCAGCCATACACCCAGCGCAGTGACTCTGTGATAACTACCTGCTGTCCTGCCTGCACAGCTTGAGCTTTACCATGACAATGCACAGCCCAGCTGAGCCGCAGGCCTGAAGCAAAGGGTGCCATAGCACTGCTCTTTATTAAGCACGCAAACCTTCAGCTCATTAAACGCTTATTGCTTTATAGCGCTTCCAAAGGGGCGATTGTAACCCATTTAAAAAGATCTTCAAAAGCTCTCACTGTTTTGTTCCGAAATAAGAATTTCAAATCTGTTTATTAAGGTTTGTTTTATTTTATTTTTTTTGTACAGAAATTAATTATTTAAAACCATTTTTGATTCATTTAAAAAGATCTAGTAGAAACGTGTCTGATCGAACTTATTTTGTTTTGTTATGGAGGATACATATATTAAAACTAGTTTATGAATGAATGAAATACACCATCAAGTCATTCCTTAAGCCACCTACCACTAGGGCTCTAGGTAACCATCATTATTGTGTGCCAGCAAGCATCTGTCGTTCATTGCTCCCCGAACCCCCAAACCCTTATCTCTTTCTGCACAGGATCGGCTGGATTATTAGATTGCCTTCACCCCAGGGAGCCTGGCAAGGGGTCGGAGGTCAGCCCTGAACAATGCAGCAGGTTGGGCGCTCCGACACATTGCCCCGCCCCCTTCTTCACACATCTGCTGTCTTCCTGCATGCCGCGTGTGCCAGTATTTACATTATTTTACATCACAAAGCTAACTCACCCAGTGTGGACCTGAGAGATGACCTTAATTCAGGAAAGAAGTGAGCTGTCTCTCCTCTTAGCCTTCATTAAAGGCAGTGGCTTAGGGCTCTGTGTGGATTGTGGATATGCACTGGTGCAGTCAGCTGCTGCTGAGTTCAGGGCATCTGGTCCCCATATCTCAAATAGCAACACTGTAATAAGTGGCACTTATACACATCACTTTCATATAGAATAAAAAGTATCCCCTAAAGGACTGAAGTCTTTGGTACCCGTGTGAACAGCAATGCTCCAACCCTTATCAGTTTTCTCCCTAGACTCCACGTCAGGGAAGCAGAGTACTCCACTTGCTGCTTTTGAACATGAAACCAATCTTAGAAATAAGAGTGAAATGCAGGATTTAATTTGTGCCAATACAGTGAAACGCCAAAAAACCAGCGCTCTTAACAACAGCAGTGTTGTCGCTCCTGCTCATCAGATTAGACGGCTCACCAACAGCAAGACATGAAACCCTGATCCACAAGCATGTTACTGTAAATCAAGGGCACTATATTAGGTCTAAAACAAAAATGCTATCCTTCTTCCTCAGAAGATCTGGTACCTTTCTGTTTACAAATGAACCCCTGGTGAAATTAATCTATGGGAAATATTACTTGATTCCTGACACCTATTGAAAACGATCATAGCAATGCATGTCAGCACACACGTATAACAGAGTGTAATAAAGCACAGTGAATGCATTGTAAACCATAGCTAAGCATTGTAAATCACAGACAGGTACGCTAAAGCAAATTATAAAACATGGCCAACCATGGCAAACTACGTTAAATAGTGCAAAAATACCTTGGTAAACTTATATAAAGGCGGACACACACACACACACACACACTATGGATAATGGGATACTGAATTACTCTGTGTAGTTTTGCCTTCAAATAAAACCTTTTTACATGGTGTAGCTTTTTAAATTCAGCACTAGTTACCAAGGTAAGCAGGTGTCTGACTTCCAAACATAATGAATAAAGGTACCTTTCTGTCTGAAAAACACACTGCCTTACTAATGTCTAGTGACCACTGCAGGCTTGACCCTTATGGGAATCCTCATACCACATATACTTTAGGTTGTTTACCAACAAGCTGTCCTGCTCTTTAGCACAGTTAAACTTTACAAGGGACTGCCCAACACGATCAAGTAAATGTCATGAAGTTTACTAACAAAAGTTTCCCTCTAAAATGCATATGAATTAAACCGTCATGATTCTTAATTCTACAGGAACTTATTTTAAAGTGATGATTCAAAACGTTCAGCACAGTCGTCAATCTGGACCCTTCCTGACATTTTGCACAGACTGACTCAGGGAAAGTTAGTGGTGTAAAATAAGCAAGCTATTTTTACCAGTGAGAGTAAAGGGTTGAGCAATGCACCAGACTGCCTCCTCCACTAAACACGCAAGCCGCTGTTCTGGGCTTAGCATTGGGCAGCGGCATGCATATCCACTCAGAGGCACTCCTGCTGCTGCCTGTGCATGATGATGATGGGCACTGGTTTTATCACATTGCATTATTATTATTATTATTATTATTATTATTATTATTATTATTATTATTATTATTATTATTTATTTCTTAGCAGACGCCCTTATCCAAGGCAACTTACAATTGTTACAAGATATCACATTATACACATTATTTTTTACATACAATTACCCATTTATACAGTTGGGTTTTTACTGGAGCAATCTAGGTAAAGTACCTTGCTCGGATCTTTCAGTACACTCTCGGGTCAGCAAGTCTCAAACAACAGGCGTCCACAACAGAGCATATCACTTCACATAAAGACACACTGTCTATCATATTAAATGTGTCCCTTAATCCTGTTCAGTTTGAGACTAAAATGCTTTTTTTCTACTGTATTATTTTAAAAGTGTAGTCTTCTGTCAGTCCAGTCTGTTTATTTTCCCTCTAAAGATCATTTGTCAGGTCTCTCTTTGTGGGGTATGCCTAAGGTGACCATGTGGCTCTGTGTTCAGAGGGACAGTTTGGGATAGTTCAGGCTTTTCAACTCGCGAACCAATGCATTCTGGTATGTTTTACCTGTCTCAGGTACCATTCTTACCTTTAAGTGAAGCAGGGCTACGCTTACCAGAATGCACTGGGTTGTGAATTGAAAAGCCTGAACTGTCCCAAACTGTCCCGCTGAACACAGAGCCATATGGTCTCCTTAGGTGTGCCTAAAGATGTGAAGCTAGTCAGTAATGCTTCTTTTAGTTTCCTATTCTGAAGTGCCAGTCACTGTGGGTTTACAAGAATAAACTGAAAATCTGACAGTGCATATAAAACAGGCTATTAAACAGGTAAGAAACTAAATATTACGTCCATTAAGTCTAACGGATGTAGTAAGATCTTGCATTGTGTTATTCTGTAATTACTTCAGCCCAAGTCAAATATTATACTATAATATGTTATTGTTCTATTACTTGAACACTTCAACTTCAAGAGAAAAGCAAAAAAGGATGACATTTAGTTTTGCACTAGTTTAAGTAAGGGCTTCAGTGTTTAAATTGGCTGGTTCTGCTTGCTAGCTGCTTGCTTAGTTCTAGCCATGCCTTACCAAAAAGCATTGGTCTTTACGTCTGCATGCATCCGTGTAAGAACATTTACAAAGGGTTATTTAATGAACTTTACTCAAGTAAATAACCAGCTGTCACGGCATGTGGTTAAAGTGTGCTAAAATATCCATAACAATAGCATGCACTAATCAGGAGACCATGGGTGCTGCCCTGTGCAGAAATTCCGACTAAAGAATCCCACATGGTACCCTTAGATAAGACTTATCTCAATCCGACCCGGTATCCACTATACATCTTCGTTTCATAGTTTCACTCTGCATACATCTCTCGAGTGTCACTTTCCTTCTGTCAAGTAAACCAAAGAAACACAATATGAGTAGCCAAAAAGCTTCCAAACCACACAGCTCTGCCTTGTATATTATCAGGTGTGAGGAACTGTGTATATCAAAATCGATGCAACAACGTAATTGTGTACCGTACGCAGCGGCTTTGTTTTGTTAGATTTTTATAATATAATGTAATTATTTAATCCACCAAATTACCTCAATGCTCGGGCTAAGATAATGTAAAGCTTCACGGATGTGTAAAGACAGGCACAGACTTTTTTATACAAAGGCTCGAACTTGAGTGATCTCAACCCTTTGTTTTTCTTTCCCCTATAAACCCACCTGTGCCAGTATTCCCCAATAGATACAATATTCAATTAAACAGCGCATTACTATGACAGAGTTACTACCATAGATTTGTTTTACTGGCTCGCAGGAAGCTGATTGCACTGCTGTCAGTAGCTGCATGAAACACATTCTTAATGTAACCACCCATTTCCTTTCCATAGACTTAAGAACTCTAACATATAAATGCTTCTCTTTCTTCAGCTCTGATATTAAAATACTGGCAGCTTTTTTTGGGGGGGGGTGGGGGGGGTCGGGGGGAGGGGTCGGGGGGGGGTTACTAGTAGTAGGATTTGTACTGGGCAACCCCCAAAAAGCTTTTCTTTAAAAAAAAATGCAAATATCTGTTTCTGGTAAATGTGGCACAAGAACAGGCTATTCTAGTGAACTGTATGAAAAAATCTTGTTGTTTCAGCTTCTTTATGCATCATAGTTTCAAATTTGCTTTGGTTTCGTTTGTGATCTCATTTTACTCTGCTCTTTTTTCACAAGTCAGATTTCTCTCCTTTATGGGGAAACCCCTTTTACATTCAATATAGCAATGTTTGCAATGATGCATTCATAATTGGATGTAATAACAAATACTTTCTTGTATTCATAGACACAAATAACATATGATTAAATCTGGTGTTTCCAGCTTACCACTATTCTTCGCATTGTCTTTTGACTTATGTTTCTTTGAATTGGTGTTATTAGCTCTGTTGTTTGAATGGATAACAAGGCCAGACTCAACTAGCTGTAGTGACACCACATGCAGACATGTCATAAAATTTGCAGTAATATCATTTTTAGACTATTCCTTTTGAAATATTAGTCATTGTGTGCAGTCTACTTGATTTGAATTTGTTGTTCAGATCTGCTGTCATACCCATCATGACTGAAACCTACAGGGAGATGCAACTTTTATATATTACAGAATACATGTCAGGGATTATTTCTGCGAAACACATGAATCAGTCATTTACAAAACAGTGTGAGTAAAGCTCCCTGTGTTTTCCCTAGTTATATTCTTAGTCTTATGACTAATATTTATTGAAAAGGACATTAGTAACTACAGTTCATATGATAAACACTGATTCATGGGGGTTATTTATAGAAGTTAGCAGGAGGTTTTAGGTTCTGTGAGAACCAATAAATCACTTTATTGGAACCTGTACCGAATAGTGGGTTGGGTTCCTGTTTTCCCAGATCACAGTCTTGACACAACGGGGCATAGACTCCGCAAGGTGCTGGAAGGTGTCTCCGGGGAATCCATTCAGTCACTGATATTTCACACAACTGGTCCAGAGAAATGATGGTAACGAAGGCATTGTTCAAGTTCATCCCACACATGCTCGATTGGATTGAGATCCAGGGATTGCGGTGGCTATGGAAGATTCCTGAGGTCTCTGTCCTGCTCCTTAGCTTGAAATCAGCCATCGCCGTCCGGGTACAAGAGCAGAACTGTAACTTGATCCACAACAATGCCTAAGTAAACCACGGCATTCATTCGTCTTTCCAGAGTAATCCAGGGACCCAGGGGATAACAGAACATGCCCCCCAACGACAGGTTACCAAATGACTCCATGTACACTGGGACAGTTCAGGCTTTTCAACTCGCATTGCAGTGCATTCTGGGAAGTGTAGTCCTGCTGTGAAAGGCACCCGAGTCAGGTAAAAACATGCTAGAACGCACTGTGACATGAGTTGAATAGACTGAACTGTCGGTGGAGTCATATGGTAACCCGAGATGCCAAATCAGGTCCTTATAGAATTAGCAGACAGTGTAGAAAGCAGAGGGGGCTCAGTATAAAACCAAACGTGTCTAAACAGCACCGGTAAAGGTACCATAATATAATGGTACACACTGCAAGGGAAGCTAAATGAAAGAGCAGCAATGATGTGTTTAATCATTTTGCAGAACCAGCAGCATGCCTTCAGGCTTCCTTAAACTGACCTGGCAACAGAGTAAGCATGCATGTGACACTCTATTTATAAGGGCCTTTCTAAACTTGTAATTGTTGCTGATCAAACAAACAAAGGCGGTTGTCGTGCATCGTGGAATAGAAACTCCGTCACACTAAACCAAGCGTAATGCAGACGGTCTTTGATGTGATCTACAACTACGCAATAGTACTTTGATATATAGATAGACGATTCGCATGGGACGTTAGACCGTAAATCCGCCCGTGAATGTACTCCTCTGGGGGCACTACTGGAATTACCTCTGGATTTTGGCGCCGAGAAGGCGAATTTGCTTTAATTTGAAAATTTCTAAATTCACGAAGCGCACGGCATTTTTTTCCTTGCCCAGCAGGGGTCTCTTTACAGCCTCGGGGCAGTGAGAAGATAGCGTGAAAAGACAGACGTGTGACTTTTGCATTCTTGCGGCTGTCTGTTGGTTACTGCCAATTACTACACCCTGGCAATTTGCGTTACTAATAGGTTACTCAGTTAGCACTAATCGATTTAATTGTTGTAACCAGATCGGGTTTAGAACAGTCCTACCATGTACATAAAAACGTGCTATGTACAAACCATGCTATTAAAGTTATCTTTTTAAAAATACAAATATTAAGACATGTGACATTTTTAATTGGTGGACGTATTTCTTTTTTGATAGCTAGATAGATGCATCCCTATCCGCCCATGCATAAACATATGCATACATACATACACTTAACTAAGAAGGCTACAGGACACGGCTAGTGTTCTAAAACATGCATACTTGTAAGGCGTTATTATCTATCATTGAGCTGAGGAAAGGGGAAGGTGGGTAGTCCCGTCTGCATTGCCCGCTGATTATTCACAGCATGGCAGTGCACCTATTAGACTTACTGGCTGTTTAAATTATGCGTGCGTTTTCGTATGTTATTGTTGTTGTCTGCTTTTGCATCTGTGGGTGCATTCTCCTTCCAGCGAAGACATTCCGTGTAGCTTGTGGTCCCCGCCAGCCAGCCACTGACTCACACACTGGCGGAGCGGACGAAAAAGCGAGCAGTCCAGCTAGTTTGTTTGGCACCGCTCTAGCTAAACAACCAGCGTGTTGTCTGCACCTCCCTAATTTCTCGTCCCGCTGTCTGATTTTTTAGCGGCTGCATGACTGATTGGGAGTCGGGGTGGGGACTGCACCAATCCCGCTTCTTCGGAATATGTCTGGGCGAAAAAAAGGCGCCCTTTCCTAAAAATATATCAAAATAATACATACACAAACCCGCGTCCAACACGACACTTGGGCCGATATCAATCACACATGTTCATAACCACGCAAACAATACACAGAGTGAGAGGAAAACAAGTTTGCCTTGTTCGTCTTCCAAACGACAACCCCAGGCAGACAAGCAGACACCCTTACTCATCCCCGGTGTCTCGTTGTTCAGATTATAAACAGAAGCTGCCAAAATTTCAGCTGCAATAAATAATACAACACGTTCACCGTTCATACTCCCCCAGAAAGAAACACACGCACACACATTCACATCTCTCACAATGTCAGACAGACAGTGGAGCTTTTCAGAACTTTCCGGCGCTATCCCACGCCAGCGTGCCCCAGGCTAACACACAAAGATCACCTGATCATTTAAACGTACGCGTTCGCTTTTACAAAAGATAATGGGAAAGTCCAATCGTGTTTTTGAGACAGTATAATGCGAGACATTGTTTTTACACTAAAGAACAGCGCCTATATAATTGAAGTGAGTCTGAACGCTCACGTTGCTGCTTACATTACAGCGATGAATCTCTTAACTGCGTGCGCTTATTAATGTGCTTTACGCGGGAGCAGCCTCCTGCACGGCTACTTCTCTTACTACGACGTCTGCCTTTACTTGTACTGCTGTAGCGTGTTCCGACTTCAATATAACTTATTTCAAAACCAGACACAGGGGATGGAAGTTTCCAATTAAAAAGCATTATGTAATCATGAATTCAAGGTTAACCCTAAACGTATGCTGTAGAACCCTTTAGCAACTGCTTAGCTTAAACAGTATGTCATAATTAACATACTATAGTCCTAAACAGTATCCCTGCTAGAGTATCAGTGTGTAAAAAGAAACACACACAAATAAATGCACTAGAATAAAGCACGCGGATAACTCAATACAAAGCAAATTAGTGTACACACGCGTAATTAGACCACAACACCAAACATTCAAAATCTCCAGTTCAAGTCTGCAGGTGCCTGTATATGGACACAGTCCTACCGACGCTGGAGGCAGTTTCACGGCGATGACTAATAACAATAAGTGCAGGTGTTACCAGTAGATTTCGCTGCACCCAGTTGCTGGACAAAACAATTTCTTACTATAACTGCCTATAGTTCCCTCCTCTAAATTTAAGGCCAGTAAAATATAAAATTCCCCTTTTTTTCCAGAAACCACAAAAAAGGCTGTTTGATTGTTATACTGGTTCTAGTCACTACGTTAAAAAAAAAAAAAAAAGTCCACTAATTTTAAGTTTGTATTTTTTTTTTGAATAACTGTTTTGGAAAACCGAAACACGACGTACTGTTAGTGGAAAGTAAAAAAAATAAAAACGCAGACAGAAGTTATTCTGAGTTGTTTTCCATGGAACTACTGCACGAGTAAATAAATCTTGTTATTGTCGACAGACAGTGCTCGCTGTAACAAGGGTAACTTTATTTGAACAAAATCGCTATTGTTCAGCCTCCGACAGGCTGAGCGAGTTCACAGGACTGCATGAGTGAGTGGCGGACAGATAGGCGGTAGTTACCCCGATTCCAGTGTGCACTGAAGGGAAAGTTCAGCACCTGCTGCCGCCCAGATCAACTCGTGTTGATGACAGAGACAATCGTCTTCTTTCTAGCTAAGTGTTTCAAAGCCCTGTAACAAAAACAGCAGTTACTACAGTTGGGGAATGTAAGCAAACTAGACAGTCAACACAACCTGTACGCTGATGAAGTAGCGCAAACATGTGTTTCCCTTTTAAAATGTCTGGTACTACACTAGGTTAAAGGAATCTCTGTTTGCAAGCCAAGCTTTCAGGCAGGCTTGTACTTCCTTTGTCACTTCACCCCTTCAGCACCTTCTTTCCTGACATAAACCAACCAGCTGCTCCCCTTACTGACCCACATGCTTTGGACTGCTGAGGTGAAAAACAGACTTTTTGAAAACAAGCCAAGCAAACTGAAAACTTACTTCAGCCTAGCGCTGCACCAGATTTAAAATGAAAATCCCTGTGTGCTGTAACATGTGCTTCTTTCAAAACTGCACATTTGAGACCTATAGGGCGAATGGAAATGCTTGTTGTTCACTACAACCTCTTGAAGTGTTAACCGTAACCCCTATCCGTTCTGAAGCACTGGTAAGCCTTCCTCTAAGACTCAGCGAATGACCAGTCTATCGACACAGGCAGCAGCTGGGGAGCAGCACAGAGAAGCCACCACTGTAGCTGCTGTTCTAGTGAAGGGAGAGAGGGAGAGGGTGGTGCTGATTCATGAAGCTCTAGTCTAACAGACCTCCCAGGCCCCCAGCGAACTGACTCACTTTAAAAGACCACCTGTTTCAGGTGTCTAAAGCAGGACAGCACCTGCTTTTATTTAACAATGATTTATGATTTGCATTGTCTGCGTTTTTGAGCCCCCCCCCCCCCCCCCGCCCCGTTCGTCTGAGCACACAGATTCAGCATTCCTGTAACAGACTGTAATATTCTGTGTCTTGTAACCTCTGCTATTCTGACACTTTATCAACTAACTTTTTATAATACAATTTCCTTCTGCCAGATACACTACACTATGGTGATCTACATTGAATACTTCACTTGCTGGTATAATGCAACACAACTGTATAGAATTGAATACTGCAATTATAATAGACAGAATATCGAGTATATTTTTTTAAGGGTATTGATAAGGAATTAACACATTTCACATACAGTAGACTCTGGTAATCTGAACCATGGAATGCAAGCTGTAGAAACTTCAATATACAGACCTAAACAGACACTCCACTCCCCGATCTGTAATCCCCATCACCTTGTTTAATTAGGTCATCGCTGCTGCTGAACCCTCTCGCTCTTTGCGCCCTCCTTAATCCCCACCATGTTGCTAGGCAACCTGTCCCTTGCGACCTACATAGCCACTGCTCTCAGGAGGCCAGCTCCTACAGGCTCCATCCTCCAGCAGGTGTTGAGATAGCTGTCTGTTTCAGACACTTACTCACAATCGTGAGGTTGTTTTTCTATTAAATAATTACGTAACTGATGGCAGTCGTGCGCTTTCCTTCGCTGTGCATGTCTCAAATGGGCAGTTTTGAAAGTAAATAGCATAACATTTAATAAACAAGAAAACAAAAGAAGAAAGTCTTGCACTTTCTTGGTCTTAAATGTCCCGTCCCTTTTAACCCCCCCAAACTTTCCTGTCATTAACCAATCAGCCGCTTCCTCCTGTGACTGACATTGCTTTGCAGCCAGTAAGATGCCTTGACCCAGAAGACACTGCTAGGGAGACCGCGGATGCCAGAACTGAAAGACAAACTATCTTTCTTTAGCAGAGTGCAGCACTAGAGGTTATAAAATGGGAATTCTTTCCCATTTAGTTATTAGCAAAACCCAATTCTAACCAGGGTGTGCTGTTGGAAGTTCACTGTGTTCCAATGCTATTCAAGTACAAGGCTCTCCACACTCCACCTTCAGGCTTCGGCTATGCTATTTTGGAAGTAAGGTTTTTTTACACTCCTCCTCCCTCAACCTCAACAAGGCTGTTCCAATGCAATTCCTGAAATAGCCCTACCATGCGCTTCATTGATTATCAAGATACTTTGTTCCAGTTCTATTTCTGATATCAAGCTATTGCCCACATTCCACCTCCTCCAGAAGGCCCTCTTGTTTGCATGCTATTTCTGAGCTCACATTTCTCTGCAGTGATCAAAGGCTATTTCTGATATTGCACATTCCACATACTGGGGTATTTCAGGCACTCTGCAGCAATGCAGTACCTATGTATCTTTAAGATTGTGCATGCAGTCTTCAATTTTAACAGTTTGTGGACAGGCTGGACGGATCTGTCATTTCTAAAAGCTGTATCTCCCTGTTGCAAGTCAGTTTCAGTTACAACAGGCAAGACAGCAGATATCAAAGACATTCTTTGATACTTAAATCTGAGTGATCTGGGAAGATTCTGTTCCCTTCAAAAGAATACAATAAAAAGAACACCATTCTGATAATATTAAAATGTTAGACGGGGGATTTAGGGGCTGGGGCAGACATATGAAGTGGATTACTTTCATTAAAGCCCATTTTCTGAATGCAATTTTTGTAATCTACCATTGTTGAGGCAACATAATGACAATGTTTTATAAAACGTTTGCAGATAGTAACTATAACTTGGTATCTGCCTATTTGTTTTACACACTGGGTCCAGTTTCAACCCAGCCTGAATCTGTGCCATTGCTGATGTAATAGCCTGAACAGTAGGGCTTTGTGATGCGATTGCTTCTCTACGTCTCCTGTACTGCCTAGACTGCCTGCCAAACACACTATTAAAGGCTCTGTGACCCAGCCACAGCCAGCACTGCAGGAGAGAGCTGGACTGAACCAGAAACAACACTCAAGCCCTCCAGCACAGGTTGAAAGTTTCATTTATAACCTGTGCAAGTAGCGTTAACTTTAACTGCAGCCAGACCTAGACTGACGATCCTGTGCTCGTTCTGAATGCACACAGCTTAACATGTTTGTTGCTATTAAAATAATTCCCTAACTCCTACCTGTCGTGCATTCCATTCTTTATATAGGTCAACATGGGCAGTTGTTACAGACACACATGCTAGCATGTGTGTTTATTTCAAAACATTTGGTATTGCACAAGTTTAAATAAAGCTTTGCTTGCCTTACTCTCAGGAAGTCTGTTAGTGTTTCACTTCCTGGATCACCTTAGCAGGGTCTTTGGGGTTGTTCCACTGGCTGTAAAGCATGTCAGTCAATAGGGGAAGCAGCTGGTTGGTTAGTGGACAGGAAAGAAAGTCCTGGAGGGGTGGGGACAATGACCAAGGAAGTGCAAGACGGATTTTAAAATGAAAATAATTGGAATGATTCTGTGAGCTGCAATCCCATACTCACACTTAAATGATCAGCCGCCTCACCTCCTTTACTGGAGCACAGTATTGATCTTGTTGTCACCAAAAGTACCTGACTTTTTCTTGTAAACTTCATTCGTCATCACAAGCCTCTAATCCCTGTTTCTAGTGTGTTAAACCTAAAGGAATTTGATAAACACCGCCACATAACGTCAAACCCTTGATTCCTTATCCTCCCCCAAGCCATTGGGTTGGGCAGGGAAGCCTCGCTGTTGGGAAGGGGATGGTGAAATCACAGTTCTGTTTTGGAGTTATACTATTAATTTCTTAAATAGCTGCACTATTAGTCAGTCACTTCAAAACAGAATAGCATTCATTTTTGAGGTTAGCTTGCGAATGGTGTTTCAGAAAACAATTAATCCTACTAAGAAATGAATTTCTAAAAGTCTACTTAGTAAAATCATAGCAAAATGTGGTAAAGAATATTACAAAACATGCATGCATTATACAACAGTATGAATTGCATAACCACTGAAAAAACATTACATACAAACAAAATTATTGTGTAAATTTACTGTGGTAAACTTGTTTTGGGAAAAATGTACAGAGATTCCAATTTTTTGTAAGTATTCACTACATTCCACCATTAGTTTAGTTTACTGTGTGTTCTGCTCTGCTGCACCGTGTTGACAGGCCAGTTTGTTTACACAGTTGCAGTTGTAGGAACACGCACACTCTTCAGCCCTCCTGATCAGTAAGGGGCCTGCAGCAGCGAGCCGTTTCAAACTGGGGATACAGGAAACTCAAACAGAACAGGAAATGCAGATGTGCCGTTCCCTCGGTAGCTATACTTTGCACGAGTGAGCAAGCCAGCCAGCCTCACAGCCTCTGCATGTGGCAAGGCTGCAGACAGACATCCGGGTCAGCCCACGTGATTCTAAAGTGCAGGAACATCTTGCACAATGCTACACAAGGGAGCAGCAGCAGAACTAAAAGCAGCCCTCCAATCCAGCCTACTGCACAGCACTGCATTCCTCAGTAAGGACCATTTCTCGCTCCTAGGAATGTGGGTGCTCAAGGTCATGATTCCAGGCAGGGTGGGTGCAGTGTGTTCAGGCAGGCAGGGAGGCTCTGCCCCCTCTCTCCTCCTCCCTCATTCCCAGTCCCTGCCACACACACCGCATTCTTCGCATAGCTTTACACAGCTCTGCTGCCACAGAGCTGGGAGGTGATTAGCAATGGAGAGGCGTGTGTCTCAACGGGCAGCCAGGCAAGCTAGGGAGTCTCCCCAAGAGATGATTGAGATATGTGTCATCTCTAGTGAATTATATTGGAAAACCCATAGATATATAGCAGATTGAGTTTATGCATCCTAGTAATAGGGGGTGGCCTTACTATAAAAGGTATATAGATGTGTAACAAATTAGTAGCATATGTTTTTTGGGACAGGAGATAGTGGCGTGAATCTTGAATACAGGGGGTGCCCTAACATTGAATACAGGGGGCGGTCTTAATATTAAAGGTGCCTTTACATTGCCATCAATTGAAGCAAATCTGGGCTGCAAAAAAGTTGCCTTTTTACCTAAAGAGAGATTTTACTGTAGCTATTGTAGTGCATTGCTCTATAGTTTAATGCTACTTCCTATCAGACTGGGCCCTGTTGACAGTCCAGTTTGTTTACATGCCCCAGTGTTCGTCCCCATTGAAATAAGCCTGCTGCTGTGTCATATGTTACATAGAACCCATTTAATATTTGGACATTTCAACAGTGTTTAATTTTTTAAATAAGATTATTTATAATGGAGTTGATCTTTGTATGAGTCATTTATGGAACAGCACCCTTCACACAAAAGTATGTGCTACATATTGCTATTACTTCTTCTTTTTTCAGCCTCTGTATAATAGGCCTGGCTCTGCAAAGTCATTAAATGAAACTTTTGTGAAAAATGATGTGAAAATGAAACGTGAAACCTTTTTTTCCCTGTAAATGTTTATCTGCCAGACAAGTAAAGTGAAGCAAGTTGTGTTCCCCTGTTGTGCCTCTGAAGTCTGAGGCCCCAGTAAAGACTCAGACAGACCGTGTAGAAATTACTCCTTTGTTGTTTTCTGTTTCCTCCCGCTCTCCCATGTCGTAATAATAGCAGAACTTGCCAAGCTTCCTCCTCTCCCCCTACCCCGTCCCACACTCCTCCCTCCACCCCTCTCTTTCTCTCTCTCACACTCTCTCCCCTACCTCTCTCTCTCATCCAGTCCAGTTTACTGCAGTATACCATCGCAAATCTCAGCAAAACATCTACAGAAAAGATCCATAGAATCTCCTGCGGAAAATCTGTCTTCAATTCTGTGTTCTATTTCATAGTGACTATAGGAATCTGTCAATGTAGGATGGATTTATGTATTCTTGATTCTATTAGTGTTTAAATGTCTGTCAGAAATCTGATTTCCCTTTGAATTTCTATAGATTGCCATATTAGAACAAAGAAGCATGTAAAAGAAATGCATGCAAAGCCTGAAATTCTGGAACTTCTGGATGTGCCTCTGAATCCTATACATATCAAACATACATATATATATGCATACCACATATGAACTGGCACTCCTATTTGAGCTTGACTTATAACATTACAATGGGAAAGGACAGGTGAACTGCAGTGCAAGTTTACAATAGAAACTCTCCCTCTCTCTCCCTCCCCTTAAAGCTGGTTGGACTCCTGCCCTCCCGCCCCTCGCCTGTCTAGGAGAGAAGGGAGCTCTGTGAGAGAGGAGGTGGGGGTGGGTGCTCAGCCACCCCCAGATAGAGCGAGTCATCCCGGCTACAGCCTGCAGTCTTGTCTGCTTCGAAGGAAAACCCCTGCAAAACAACCGGGGTCTGTCTGGGTGGAGCACAGCTCGCATGAAAACAAAAATTAAGCAATTTAGACAGTCTGAGTTTTATTTTTGAACAGGGAAAGTAATGATGACAGGGATGCTGTCTGATGTTTCCCCTGTTTTCAAAGGGCTCAGTGAGTCTTGACTGACTCAGAAAGGCCCCAGAAGAGACTAATTCCAGACAATGCATTCCCAAGGTAAATATGACTCGGGCTTACTGGAAAAAAGATGCCTAGGAAATACTGCTGTGCTTGGAGAGAGTGTGTTTGTTTAGTCAGTCGTCTGGTCTGCAGTGTCACGAGAAATAAAACACCACGATACTTCCTACCAGCGTTCTGTGTATCAGGACTCGTCTGTTTCCTGTGCTGTGCAATACATTATCCTGACATCATATCATATTAATAATATTAGATATAATACTATTAACGTGCCTCCTCCCCTAGCATTATCTGATCCACTCAGAATAATGAGGGTCTAGGGATTCCCTTTTAAAATGTGACCTATGGTAAGTTTACAGTTTCCCCCCATGCTTTCTCCATCCTATGCATTTACCATAGTTTACCATGGTTATACTACACATTTACCATAGTTTACCATGGTTTGCAATGTTTTTTGATATGGTTTACCATACCTGTCTGTGCTTTACAATGCATGCCTATGCTTTACCATATCTGTCTGTGCTTTACCATACCTGTCTGTGCTTTACAATGCTTTTACTGTGCTTTGTTACACTGTGCTTTACTGTGGGAAACTTTTATAAGGGATAATACCCATTACAGACACTTTCTGGTCAGTTCTGTAGGTATTAGGACCTGACTCTACTATCAGGTTGCACCACCGTTTGCCTTGATGAATTTCGGGTAGACTGTTTGCAGTTGTGCTGCTCCCACAGCTGTATAGTGCTGCAGGGATCACATGTCACATCACGTGATCAAGCTCATTTTCATGGCTAATGCAGGGCGATCCCAAGTCCAGTCGGGTAGATAACTCCTAACAAATCATCCAGGCAGAGTATTTAGGAAGGGATTAAGTCATAGAGCACCCTTATAATGTTTACTGCAGTGCATCTGCACAGTTCAGTCCAGGCTTTTACCATTCTTTACCATACTTATCTGAGATTGACCATGCTTGCCTGTGCTTTTACTGCTACACCACGCTATGCTTTTGCTGTGGGATATCACAATTCACTTTTAGAAGTGGAGATCCAGGACACCATTGCAGTGGCATTCATTGCTGGTAATGCTGGGGTCTGCTATGGATTCTCCCAGGGTTGCTACAGTGCAAACCACTGCAATTATAATGGGAAGAGTTTGTGAATCCAACAGAGGAGGAGATGTGCTGCCGGAATGCAGAATGATGTGTGTGTGTGACTCAGAGGGGGCAGCCACTGAGAGTGACGGGACAAGGCAGAGGGGAGAGAAAGTCTGCAGGGTTTCCTGTTTGAAGGACTCTGGGGGTATTGTATCAGAACTAGACAGGAGGCCAGCCCTGTGTCAATAGGACACCGGGAACGATGAGCTCGCCTCGGTTTCTATGGAGAACCTGTATGACACACAGAGCCCTATACTGAAGCATTGTAAGCAGTGGTATTAATCTCACAAGACAAGTAACAGACCCCTTTGGAATATGTGAGCTGGGGGGGCAGGGGGGAGGGGGTTGTTACTAGTTTAGCTTTTTACTTTCACACAATTGCATTTTGGTTGTAAGGATCTTGATAAACTGGTCCCCAAAGGAACCCAGACATCTTTCACTTCATGAGGATCAATATCTAGGCTTAGATTGGCAGATAACTTCGAGTGCTGCAGACATTGCTCTTTTATGATTCAGGGTCTAGTTGTGCTCACACAAAAGCAGGCAGACAGACAGAAAGACAGCCGTCCCATTCCGCCCCAGACAGTGGGTGGGCTGAGGGGCTGATAGTGGTTGCATGCTGGCTCACAGGCTCAGTCTGCCAGCTCTGTCTGGGATACCCAGCTATTATTGCAAAATAGTGAGAGTTCAAGACTGTGTGTGTGCGTGTGTGTGCCTGCGTGCGTGTGTGTGTGTGCGTGTGTGTGCCTGCGTGCGTGCGTGTGTGTGTGCGTGTGTGTGTGTGCTTGTATGTGTGTGTGTGTACATGTGTGTGTGTGTGTGTGTGTGTGTGTGCGTGTGTTTGTGTGTGTGTGTGTGTGTCTCAGTCTGTGTGTGTTTGTGTGTGTGTCTCAGTGTGTGTGTGTGTGTGCGCGTGTGTGCGCGTGTGTTTGTCTAAGGGTGTGTGCGCGCGCGTGTGTGTGTGTCTCAGTGTGTGTGTGCGTGTGTGTGTGTGTGTGTGTGTGTGTGCGTTGCTGGGCGAGACTGCCTCGCCCTGTACAGTGACTGCTCTCTCTCTCTCAGTCTCAGGCAATGTTACAGGATCCTGGCTCCTGTTCAAAGAGCCAGATTCACTACAAGCAAATAATGATTCAGAAGTGTTCTGCTGGCGATTGTTTCACCCACTTCACTTTGCCCCAGTTTCTCTTGTAGCAGTGATATTGGCTGGATTCACCGGCCCCGATTAGCAATACTCTTGAACTGCTATTTAATACTACCATTGCTCAATTGAGGCTAACATATTATAATTTAATTACAGTTGTGGACGGGCCAAAATGCCACTATATCTTCTTATCCTGTGTACAGGTCATCCCGTGCATAGAGGATTGCTGCACATTACAAATGTTAAAAGTCTCTACTTCATCTTATTTTATTATCAAAATGTTTACATGTTGTGTATGTTATGGAACTTTAGGTGCTAATCAGGGTCTTTGAATTTGCAATGACTTGTAAAAGTGAACCTCTTTGCAGTGTTAAATTTCCCATGGTCTGTATAAAGGTGTAAATGATGCTTTCCTTCACTGTGCCTTAAGAAATCCAGCCAACTCCCTCTTCCCTGCTAAGAATATGGAAAGAAACTGAGCAAAATTCCATGTTGTTTGTTTTACAACAAGCTAACAATGCAGCCCTTAAAAAGGCTTAGCATTATACAAGGTCAAAGTATATTACAGAAAAAAAACAAACAAAGGAAAAGGATGGTTCAATGCAAGTCTTTTTCTATTTTGTGGTTCACCCAGTCTGTCGACGCTGTGTGTTGGGTGGAGCTGCTCGATACTGCATCATCGCCCCCTCTCTCTCTCTCTCTCACACACCCTGCCTTCAACAGTGGCTTTAGCTCCAGGATTCTGGCTCCTGTTCAAAGACTATAATAACTCGAGGAGAGGTCACCGCAGCTAGCAATTCCCAGGGTTTCCACACACAGTTGTTAAGTTCGGTGAGGGATTTTAAAGGGGTAGCATCTTTAAGGGTGTGGGATTTTAAAGGGGTTGTATTACTAAACTTCAAAGGGAATTTATTTATTAACCCTTCCCTGGCCTTTTCACAGTCCTTTATGGGGTTTGCAATAATGCTGAGTGGTTCTGGGGTCTGTTGATCCAGTATTGAGTTATTGTCATGTATCTCTAAGTATGTGTTTTAGCATTATAAATGGTTTCAATGTAATAATAATATTTTTATATAGCGCCTTTCATAGTGGATCACCATTACAAAGCGCTTTAGAGGTAGGCTGTGAACTGTGCATTATATGCAGAGTCACTTACAACAGGACATTGATTTAACATCTCATCCGCAGGACGGAGCACAAGGAGGTTAAGTGACTTGCTCAGGGTCACACACAGTGAGTCAGTCAGTGGCAGAGGTGGGATTTGAAATGACCTTAAAATGAGCTGGCCCACATAATATACACATGGGAAAAAAATATTGTTGTGCCATTAAAACTGAAGCAACTTCTATGGTAAAAGTTCCCATCTTATTGCAGACCCTTGTCCTTTTTTTATTATTATTATTATTTATTTCTTAGCAGACGCCCTTATCCAGGGCGACTTACAATTTTTTCCTAAAGACACAGCATTGAGGACCACTCGATTACAGAATACATGTTGATGAGAGGTGTATAACAATTGAATAAATCATGTGGGGAACCTAAACGGCTTTGTAATGCATGTGCATCAGGGCAGAGGCTGGGTGCAAACTGGCAACCCTGCACACCTCAAGCGAGCTTCTTAAAGCAAAAGAACCTCCTCTCACCGACAGGGTTCAGAATCCGCAGCGACAGCCTATCACCCAACACTGCCTGTAACACATGCATGCAAACGTCTATCTGCCTGTCGGATATTGTATTGCACTCAATTCAAGACAACTGTTTAAATGGATACTTGGATGTCTTCCTAGTGTAATGCAAAGTGTTACTGTTAACTTCCATGGTATGAATGGAAAAATCCAGAACAATCATGTCTCTCCTGGCAGGAACTGCTTGTGCTGTCCTCTGTGTGTCCCTGCTGACAGCAGCCTGACCCACGAGAGAGTGATGACACCACAACGGTGGGAGGCACAGGAAGCAGCTAGCGAAGGAAAGATTAATGCCACTGCAATCTCCCAGCACAGCGAAATCACTTCCTCACTAGACAAGCCCTGCTGGAGCCCTGCCCCCTCACAGAGGAGTCTGAACAACCCCACTGGGACGGCATTATAACACCCGGGCAGTGTGCTGAAGAAACCAGGCTGGAACAATTATTGCACAGTGATTCGGATATGGTAGCACGCTGGGACTGACAGGGTGCATTCATGGAACAGCAATGGATTACCTGGTAGCAATCACAGACCCGTAACACTGCAGCTGCCATTGTGATGTCATTGCCCGTTATACAGAGCCATTGCAATTGCAGGACCACTCTCTGTCTGCATTATCACTGATATTAATCAAAACTTTGGATAGTTGGAATGTATTACTTGCCAAAGATCTTAAAATTGCCTACAGCAACTTTTTTTTTTACACTGCTGCAGATCCTTCATCTGCACAATATATATATATATATATATATATATATATATATATATATATATATATATATATATATATATATATATATAGATAGATAGATATAGATATAGATATAGATATAGATATAGATATAGATATAGATATAATTGCACTAGCAATATTTAGGTTCTTTGCTCACCACTATAGATTCAAAATTGTGGTTGTGTGATTGACAGTCAGATCAAGTGACCTTCAACACAGGAAGTGATTATTGACTTTTAATCTAGATTTTATTATTTCATTATGACGTTGAAAATGTCAGTTTTAACCTAGATCTTGGCATTTGACAAACAAGCATAAATTAAAATGATCAACTAGGTAAAGAAACAAATGATCATCAGCACATTTAAAGGGGGGGTGGGGGTGGGGGTAGTGATGCTGATGCTAGTCATCGCTCGAAACGTTTTGCTGTGTGGATGTGGCTACCTAAAATATGGAGCTGAACAGCTTCTGGCTTCACAGTAGCCAGGCTTGGCGGGGTCCTGAAGGGGTCTTAGTGGGGTCAGCAGGTCAGGCCCTGGTGACCCCTAGCTGTCCAGCAGCACCTGGATGGGGTCATGTGACTGACACTCAGAGGTGTGAAAGTTAAAGCTTCCCATCGCTGCTGCCTGGAGAGCGACTCAATAAATCAATAGGCTGCTGGAACGCTCTGTTCCCAGAGAAAAACAATACGAGAGCTCCTCTAATTTCAAAGTACAGGCGGGCTGGTTCACCAGCACCTCATTATAACTTTCCATGATGGATGTGCCCAATAAAGCGTCTTAGTAAATAATATAAGAGGAATATCAAAAATAATAATAGCTTTCAAAATCTAGTAGAATTAACTTAGAAACTGTGTGCCAGCCAAGCCCTCTCTTGGATTGGCACCGCATCCTGGGTGTGTGTGTGTGTGTGTGTGTCTGCTGCAGTCAGGACTTCCTTTGCTGGGAGATCAGTGCAGAGTGCTGGCTTAGCACTGCTGTCAGCTGGGACCCTGCCAGGGCGTGCAGACTCAGCCTGGGAAACAGTAGTGCAGTGAAACTCTTCTCACTCTACTGCTCTGTTCCCAGGAAGCTTGGAGACATCAAAGCGTCTGAGAGATGCAACACGGGCCTTGTTTTGACGCTGGTATTTTGTTCTCCCTTCCAGTCTTGAATTTTCTCCAAAAATGCAGGAACGCAATGTTAAATTACAGAATGTATTTTCTGAGTAGGTGGGCTTGTGCTGCAGAAAGGGTCTGTCAAATTCTTTGGAATGAATGGTCTAGTTGAATTCAGGAATGTCCTTGTAGGCTCGTTCATAATTTGTATTTATTTACTTATTTATTTACTTCTTTGTTCACTTTACTGGTTTAAACTTGTCCCACAATCTCTGCTCTCTCGAGGTCTCGCAAGGCAGACTTTCTTCCTGTAGTAAAAGTTTTGGCAAAACATGAGTTCACTTTATTGTCTTTTCCCTCTCACTAAAATGTATCTCTCCCTCTATCTCTCCCTCTCCTGTTCCCATGACGTGAAGGTGTGAGAAACCCCTCCATGTCTGACAGCTGAGCTCTCCCCAGGAGGGGAGGGTGTGGGGGCGGGGAGAGGCCCAGGCTCGTCAGACCGCACAGGCCCCATTCCTGGGAAGCTGTGGAAGGTCTGCCGTTCTCACAGACCCAGTACCCTCCGCACCCCCCTCTCCACGCTCTGTCAGAGGGAGGGGGTCATAAAAACTCAGGAAACTCCAAACTCAGGAAGGACAGCACGACTCACTGCTCAGACAAGGAGTTGGGAGGCAGTGTAGCCTAGTGTTTAGAGCTGAGGGCCTGGGGGGAGGTAGTGTAGCTCAGTGTATACAGTTGAGGGACTGGGAGGGGGCAGTGTGTCTGTGGTTAGAGTGGAGTGACTGGGAGGGAGGCAGTGTGGTCTAGTGGTTAGAGCTGAGGGACTGGGAGGGAGGCAGTGTGGTCTAGTGGTTAGAGCTGAGAGACTGGGAGGGAGGCAGTGTGGTCTAGTGGTTAGAGCTGAGGGACTGGGAGGGAGGCAGTGTGGTCTAGTGGTTAGAGCTGAGAGACTGGGAGGGAGGCAGTGTGGTCTAGTGGTTAGAGCTGAGAGACTGGGATGCAGTGTGACTAATAACTACAGCTGAAGGACTGGGAGGGAGGCAGTGCAGCTTAATGGTTAGAGCTGAGGACTGTGTAATAGTTAACTGAGTGAAATAGTTCAATTAAAATTGTTGTAGTATAGGAGGAGACACACCTTGGGCAGGGCCCGAAACCCAGGAGACCCTCCTGTTCTCATGCAGCCTGGCAGGCCCCTTGCTTTAATGCAAAACATTAGCAACTCATTAACCAGAGGTAAAGAGCTTTGCACCTGCAGCTCTGAAAGCAAACAGCCCCAGGAGTCAGGCTGACAGATCAGGGCCCCATTCCCAGAACAACACCATCTGAGAGAAAGGTTAAGGGCGGGCTTTTACAGCAAAAAAATACTTTGAACTGCTACAATAATTACTTTTAAAAAGGAAAAGAATAGGTGTAAGTTTCTTGTAATTATTATTATTATTTTTTTAATTCATTTTCAATAAATAACTTTACATTCAAAACGAAACTAGCAACATTTTTCCCCCACCCCCACCCTATGGTGATTAATTCTTTATTTGAATTGCTTAGCTTAAAATGGCTGTGCCCCATGCAGGTTTAATAAACACGAAGGGATGATAGCTCAGCTCTGCAGGTGCTTCCTGTAAAATATTATCAATATACAAAAACATTTGAGTTTTTGGTTGTTTTTTTTTGGTTGTTTTTTGCAATAACAAGCTTGGAGATGGCTTTCCTGTAACCCCCTGCTGCTGAAGGTAGTGACTGGATCGTACCTGTTCAGAGAGTGACAGAGTGGGAAGAACACCTAAGTCACTTTTGTTTGTACACAAAGACAATACAGTAAAATTAAAAAGAAAATGTATCAAACACATTCTGACGACCTGCCTCAGTGGCCTAAGTGTTAATAGACTTTAATAACACTGGTCTGTTTTATTACTTCATGGAGTTTTATTTGACTGTTTCTTTATAGTACTGTGCAGTTGATTCAGTGGTGGTGGTGCATGCAGGCTTGCACTATAGAGAGCTGTGTGTTCAGTGGGGCTTGGCTTCAAACAACAGCTTTCCAGGAACAGAACGCACTCTCATGAACCCAGCCACGCAGGATTCAGCACCATGCTGCGTGCGCCATATCCCATTCACACTCACAAACCTGCTCCTGCGAAGGTTAAAACAGTGCAGACCGAACACTGGATATGACCTGCCAAGCTTTAGAGTCCCTCTGTGTGAAACACAGCATACAAAAAACCTTTGATTGGGATGCCATTATAATCACCCTCCAGACGCCCTCGTGGAACTATTAGGAGACCACAGCATTTGGGGTGTCATGGTATTCAATCTAATGTAGGTAGCTTTAAATGAAATGCTTTTTTGACATTCCCTTTAATATTGGTGTTTGCGTTGCAATCATTCGGTTCTGTCGATTCCCATATTAAGATGTATTTCTAAGTCTTTACCTGCTTTTAACTTGTCCAGAGAATCCTAATTGCCAGGACTGGAACAGCGCTTCTTCATTCCATTCAAATCATGTGACAGCCCCACTTACCCTACTCATATACAGAGAGCAGGAACTATTCAGTCATTTAGGATTCTCCAGACAAGCTCAAAGCCAGGTGAAGGCAGATTTAGAGACACGTGATAATACCTCAATATGGGAGTGACACAACCCTGAACCCGGTTGAAATCATTGCAAACAACGTAAAATAATAGGCAAATACAATTAAAATGCTATTTACAGCTACCGGGACTTGAAGCCTCCCATATCTAACCTCCAGAAAACTGCAGATCAGTGGTGAATTTGTGGTGGCGTGTATTGCAGGTAAAGAGGATGATGCCGGGGGACACAGACGATTCTGGAGGGAGAGTAAGCTGGGCCAGACGAGGCCCCAGTTGAATGCATTTCCACTGCAGCACAGGCCAACCCAGTGAAGTCATCCTCTCAGCCTATTTCTGTATCCAGGAGCACGGCTGCTTCATTTCTCTCAGCCCCGTCTCAAGGCAACACTTTGTGCCATGTCTGTGGGGAGAGGTTTGGAGGAGATGCCAGGGAAGGCAGTGTATTCACGGATGTGGTTCCCAGCTCACCCTACAAAGGGTATTGTCCTTGAAACCGCCGGGATAATGCGAGGCAGGGATGGGAATTCTCAGGCGAGGGGTAGCCCAGAATTGAGCCGCAGACAATGCAGCGGAGAGAGCCAAGTATGGAAGAATGGAGCGGGAGGAAGAGATGGTTTGCTCCCCCGTTTACACTCGCATTGTCCCTCGTCCTGCCACAGGAAGGGCCCTGCTCCGTTCTCATGTCTGCTGCTGTCACAAAACAGCAGGCTTGCTTTCTTTCTGTCACATCAGTGATAGCTTCTAACAACTGATCCGGGTCCCGTTACAGTATAATACATGACTCATAATAAATCACGTCATATTAGTATAAGAGGGTTTGAGATATTCCTAATCTGGTAGCATGCTTGAAATAAACCAGATTGAGGTTTTAAATACCTGTGGTATAAATAGGATGAAAACTAAAGCTTTGATTTGATCCACGCACACCCTGCAGGGATTTCTTTATTGATTTTGCAACCCTGGTAATCCCCCCAGATTGCATCAATCTGTGGTTATCTCGGAATTCCAATAGGATAGATGATTCTTACTGTCTTACAACTTAGAAATCGGACTCATATTTCAACTACCTTTCTGATCCTTTTCTAACCCTGAATTTCAACACACTAGAGACAGAGAGTTTCCTCCAGTCTTTCATTAAATGCTATTTTTTGAAAGGAGAACAGACCATGTCAACATGCGGTACAATTATACCACCAATGTTTTGTCCCATAGTGACGATCTATTAACCCTTACAGAACAACCTTCCCTTAAAGGGATTCAAGCAAACAAAATAATTCCATGAATTCCATTCGTTACATAGGACTCAGATGTGCAGTTTTGAAAGAAACACATGTTATGATAAACACATGTAATAACAATATCTCTGCTTTTACTTATTTGCTCACCTGGAGGGTGAAATTGTCCCCACCTCCTCATTAACCAACCAGCTGCTTCCCCTATTGACTGACATGCTTTCAGCCAATAACATGCTTTGACCCAGCAGACACTGCTGGGGTGAAATAACCTAGGAAGTAACAGATTTCCTGCAAGCAACACATAGAAACTGAGAAATTTCATGCCCCTAAGGTAATACCGCATAGCATGTTTTCAAATGAAAATACGTCTTTGCTATGACATGTGTTTCTTTCAAAACTGCACATTTGAAACCCACTGTACAGTATGTAGCCAATGGAAGCGCAAAACAAGTGTGCTTTTAAAGCATGTTTTTGTCAGCTATTGTCACTTTAACAAAAGGGAAATGCAGACAGTGGCACACCAATGTCAATGACACTGTTATGTGTGAAGGAGCGATGGTAGCTACAGTTACATAAACCTGCAGAACAGTACCACAGTGTCCTTTCCATGGTAATGTATTGCAATTATAATCCCAAGACGTTTTATAAGCAGACAAACTGTGCTGCTTCTTCATCTCTACATGGATTTCATACCATTTGGATGAAGCCTGAGGCGTCTCTATTTCCAATAACTGGTCTCCTTCTAACACTTGAAATGCTTGCATAGCTAATCATGAATACAGGCCCTGGCTCCCCTCAGGGTGACAGCGTGCCTTCTTTAATTCCAAACACCCTTTTATAGGATGACTTATAAAGGCCACGCATTTCACAGAAAACAGAATAATCACAAGGGAAATGTGTTCATCTTGGGGATTCTAAAAATAGTACTTTTAAGAAGCCTGATACCTTCAAAAGCTCTCATGGAAAATAGCTTCTCCATAGAAAGCTATTGAAAAACACATAAAAAGAGGCCAGATCATGCTTTTATACATATATAACTATACATATACATCTGTAAATAGTCAGATATTGAAACCTTTGTCTACACTAGACTCTTTATAGTGTTCTCCATTTCTATATTCAAAAGCTAATAGTGATATACTGTATTGAGTAGCTCAGTCCAAAAGTTCTGAATCACCCTATAGATTGATTTAATTTTGCTTCATAAAGTCGAATGAAACCTGCTGAATAAAGTTACGTTAACATATTGAATTACACACCGCTGTGTAGTTTTCTCTATACTTAACCAATGTGACATTTTGAAATCTAACATGAAATACTGTACTGCTAGTATGGCTTCCGGTAGACTTTTTTGCAATATCATTTTGTAGTCTCTTTGATTTCATGATGTCAAATAAAAGATCTATGTTCATATAGTTTATTTTTATTTTTATGATCTCTCGAATCTTAAAATTCTAGGGGATCCAAAACTTTGGAGGGAGAAAGCGTTTGGCTCTACAGGTAAAAAAAAAAAACCTTCAGGGAATGTTAACAAACTGGCCTGTTAACGTGGCCTGCTTTCTTTCTTATTTATTTATTTCTTTATTTTACAAAGCAGAGTGAACAGAAGGCTAAACTAAATAGATTGTAGTAAACAGGTACCATAGCTTTAAATTATAACAAAAACAAAACACATACAGTATATGAAAAAGCTGTTTCAGGGGGAGTGAGGTGTTTAAAATAATGAACTTGTATACTGTATTTGACAGTAGGGTCACTATTGTTCAGTAAGTTATCAACATGACTCATTAGAGTGAGACTGCTATTGCTGCACAAGCAGCTCTATACATGTCCTTGATTTCATTACCTTACGTCAGACGCTGGCACAGAATCATCAGTGTGTGTTTATTTACTAACAAGTGGACCAGCAGAGCCCGGCTGGACATGACTTCAAAACATGCGTCTGCCGCTTTCTGGTATGAACAAGGACAACTGAACTGTCACTCGAGGGGACGAGTTACGCTTGTCTTTGCTTAGCGTTCAGTAATATTCAGCAAAACACAACATGTTCATGACATCAGTACATGCGTCTGCAGTGCCCTGGAGGGCTCAAGGACAGCTGAGTGCTGTCACTGATCTGCAATCCTCATTACACTGAGCTCTGACCTGCAGGGAAAGCCATTTCGATTTCCTATTTTCAGCTGCTGTAACATGAAGTGGAGAGATGACAGCAAAGTACTGGATTGCTTTGGTTTTTGACAGCACTGCAGATCTGGAAAGAAAAGCAATGGGCTTCTATGTCTGGCGTAATCACTGACCATGTGAGTCGTTGCACAGTGAGCATGCTTCAGTCCTGCCCTGGACTGGAGGGAGCACCCTTTCTCTTAGGGAGTGAGGGAGGGAGCAGTTCAGTCTCCATGCTTCAGACCTGCCCTGGACTGCAGGGAGCACCCTTTCTTTTAGGGGGTGAGGGAGGGAGCAGTTCACTCTCCATGCCTCAAGCCTGCCCTGGACTGGAGGGAGCACCCTTTCTCTTAGGGGCTGAGGGAGGGAGCAGTTCACTCTCCATGCCTCAGTCCTGCCCTGGACTGCAGGGAGCACCCTTTCTCTTAGGGGCTGAGGGAAGGAGCAGTTCACTCTCCATGCTTCAGTCCTGCCCTGGACTGGAGGGAGCACCCTTTCTCTTAGGGGCTGAGGGAGGGAGCAGTTCACTCTCCATGCTTCAGTCCTGCCCTGGACTGCAGGGAGCACCCTTTCTCTTAGGGGCTGAGGGAGGGAGCAGTTCACTTTCCATGCCTCAGTCCTGCCCTGGACTGGAGGGAGCACCACTTTCTCTTAGGGGCTGAGGGAGGGAGCAGTTCACTCTCCATGCCTCAAGCCTGCCCTGGACTGGAGGGAGCACCCTTTCTCTTAGGGGCTGAGGAAGGGAGCAGTTCACTCTCCATGCCTCAGTCCTGCCCTGGACTGCAGGGAGCACCCTTTCTCTTAGGGGCTGAGGGAGGGAGCAGTTCACTTTCCATGCCTCAGTCCTGCCCTGGACTGGAGGGAGCACCACTTTCTCTTAGGGGCTGAGGGAGGGAGCAGTTCACTCTCCATGCCTCAAGCCTGCCCTGGACTGGAGGGAGCACCCTTTCTCTTAGGGAGTGAGGGAGGGAGCAGTTCAGTCTTTTACTGGAAAGCAAAATGCGTTGAAATGAACCCGGTCACCCGCCACGTCACAGTTCAGTCATTCCAGAGAGTTTCAGTTTCTTCAGCTCCGCTCCTCACGTGCGCAAGGTTCAGTTGTGATTCTCGGTTTCTTCAGCCCCTCCCCCGCATCCCGTCTTTGGTTCAACTGCAGTATTTAAATCGCAGAGAGTAGAGTACACTCGCATTTGTTGTTACGCATCTACAAAACACCGTCGAAGTTCAAAAACGGGTCTTGTTTTTATGTTGTTGTTTTAACAACATAAATTACAATCTGCACAAAAGCAAAGCAAGCCGCTGCACATCTAAAATCAAATGCAGGGTTATCGTAATAGGACAGCAAGGTTGTCGTGTGGGTTGTTTTTCTCTGAATTTGCCCTTCCAATGAGCTTCATTAAAATGTTTTCTTTCCTTTTACTGTTTTTTTACCACGGAGTTTCCCTTTTAAAGATTCTGGTCAATAAGTGGGCGGCTTCCTTCATGTTGGGAGAGTGAATAGAGTAACTGTGTATAACCATCTGTTTTCCTTGCATCAATGCTGAATGACTCATTGCTAGCATAACAGCACACAAGCTCACAACAGGACCTTCATGTGGAAGGCTTTGATATGGCAATGTTTATTGTGGAGAGAAAATAGTCCTGAGTTGCACGGGGAAGCCTGGGATTGAAATAAGACTCCTATTGCATAGCAGTTGTACCCATTCCAGGTTTAAATACAAGCTTGATCAGCCACAGTGTATAGGTATCAAGCTCAGGCATGCCTAATTAAACTCATAGTAAAACCAGGAATGGATGGAACTGCTATGCAGTGGGAGTCTTGTGTCCATCCCTGGTAGCCTGCTTGTTACAATTGCAGAAATGAAATTTATTAGGGCCAAGGTGGGTTGGATTATTACTGTCAGATTGTTAATTTGACTTTCTCAGTGTAACTGCAACACAAACCCTGCACAAAATATTGAATGCGCATGAACTGTATGTTATTGTAAACGAAGGAGAGGGCTGGTTTTCTATGACTAGGGGGCAGAAGAGCATTGCATACCAAAGTTTGGATAATCAAGGTTTTATTGCGTGTGGATTATGTATTAAACCTATCTGCCACGCTATTTCATCTGCTCCATCTGGACTCTTCACACAGTCCCTCACCTCGTTTTCACACAGGCTCCCAGCTCAGCAGCCCAGCTGTCCCCTGTGTATCTGTGTGGCTGCTCGTCAGGCTGACAGCTGGGCTCTCAGCCTTGTCAGGAGTGCGCACTCAGCAGCCTTGCCTTTCCCAGGAAGGTCAGTGCCATTCCTGCATCTGTTGAGCATGTCCCCACAAAGACACTGCACAAAACACTGTGGCCAAATACAGACAGATATCCCCGAGCCCAGATTCTTCAAAAAACAGGGATCTGTATGCGTCCGTCTGTCTGTCTGTCTGTCTGTCTGTCTGTATGTCTGTCTGTCTGTCTGCCTGTCTGTATGTCTGTCTATCAGTATGTATGTATGTCTGTCTGTCTATCTGTATGTCTGTCTGTCTATCTGTATGTCTGCCTGTCTCTCTACCTGTCTGTCTGTCTGTAAGTCTGTCTGCCTGTCTGTCTGTCTGTATGTCTGTAAGTCTGTCTGTCTGTGTCTGCCTGTCTGTCCGTCTGTCTTTCTGTAAGCCAGTCTGTCTGTCTGTCTGTCTGTCACGCTCCTGCCTTGATTTAACTCTTCACCCAGCTTTTATCATACTCCAAATAGATGTTTCATATTGCCTTTGGCTATAATCTGATACTCTAGCTAATATTATGCAAATATTTTCAACCTCCCAGGTACTGTGAGATTATTAGGGGATTGTGAGGACCTTTTGTGTGTGCGTGCACTGTTTTGTGTGTGTGTGTGTGTGTCTGTGTGTCTGTGTATTCTTACAGGATTTTAAATGCATGCCAGAGGGATTTTTTAACATTCAAACTACATGCCCTGGAAGTAAAAAATCTGCAAACTGGCCAATGAATGCATTTCTAATGTAATGCAAATGGGTTCATTAATGGAGTTTAGTTTTTGCTATTCTGAAAGCAAACCAGAAAGAATCTAGAATGAATGAAAATGCATTCTTCCAAGCAAAGACTTCTTGACAAAATAATCAATGAAAATAAAGAATCCTAAAAGATATACCAAAATGACCAAAATAAAAGTCTAACGAAAGACTGCGAAAAAAACAAACCAAAAGAAACCAAAAATATACAGATACAGGACCTTCTCCAGAGGAAACCGTGGCGGTCTGCTGCGTCTTGTCATTTAGCTTAGGGTGCTTTACAACCTGGTCTTTGGCTGATGAATTATATTGTTTTGTAGCATAAGCACTGTACAATAAAGTTCAATACAGTACAGTGCTATAGTGGCTGCAGACCTTTGCCTGTGTAAGAGAACAGTTCTGGTAGCTCAGCAGATAATAACCTAAATCTGCACTTATGTGTTTACATCCTGCCAGCCCCCAAGCCCCCTCCTGTCCCATGGCCCTCCCTGTTTTTCTGCTTGTTTTCAGAGTTTTTTCCAGGAATCCCCTCTCTGCTTGGAGCATCTCAGGGACGTATGACTGTGAGTTACTCAATGTTCCCAGCCCGAGTCCGCTCCTCTCCCAGGATTAAGTGCAGCGGCAGCAGCCAGGGTCAAAGGGTCTGTGGGGAGAGCTCTGAGAACTGCTGAGCTGAGCAGGGAGAGACAGAGAAAGAGAGGGAGGGAGAGGGAATGATAAGGTCACAGATTGAGTTCCTGTGAATCTGCAATTCCAGTGTAGTCAACAGCTAGCTAAAACTGTAGGGTAGCTGTGCAGATGTAACGGATAAACTGCATTTACATTTGTGGGGTAATTAATGGCAGTTACAATGCAAATCTAGAATGTGTAACCCCAATGATCTTAAACTGCAGTTGCAATCTTGTTAACTGCATAGTGCTTTCACTTGCCATTGTGTCTCATCTGGGGAGGAGCTGACAGTGAATGCTTCTCCATTCCTGCCATGCACGGGTGACTGTGTTGATAAGGGCTGAAGCCATTACTTCATTACTGCTCGTTCAGGACCCTTGCCAGAATCCATCCCTATTAGACCAGCACACAGCAGCTGTGATAATACAAGCCTGCCAGTGAACTGAGTTCAACATCTAACTGCTTTTCTTTAGCATCTAAATGTCTTCTGGCTCCTAGTTTGCATCTGTCCACTGTTTAAGGGACCTGTTCATTTGATGGGGGCAGATCTAGGTCCTGTTTAAATCATTGAAACTGGACAGTACCTGGTTTCATACATATTTTTACATGTATATTTATATATTATATTTTTATAGACTGAACCTTGGAGACAATGCGTCCTTTTAGGATTGGAACTCATCCTCAGAACTGTGTGTCTCAGTGTTCTTAGAACATTCATCTGTAAGTCACTGTGCAGCTTTCAGACTTGAACAGCATCTACCTGGCTATTGCACCATGCTATCTGAAGAAGGCCGAAGCCGAATTATTTCTCTTCTTCATTGAGTGTTCCTAGTGATTGATGAGTATCCTGTTGGATTCTGAATCTCCTTGGATATAGAGCTGTTTGCTGTTTTTGAATTCTCTGTACCAAAATATACTAAATAGACTAACATGCACTATTAGATGTCTGATTTTCACTTTGCGATGGGATGTGGAATGTGCTGTACGGTATAATAATAGTCTTGTGTTTTATTGCCTACAGTAAAAGTGGTACAATTGTGACACTTTTGTTTTTACAAATTATTTTGTTAAATGCAGAATAAATATATTTACTTTAAAAAACGAAACCCCAAAACATTGCCTGCGAGAATAGATTTATATACAATAGAATAATGGTGTATTAAAAACAAATAATATAAATTAAACATATGAAGCTCTGTAGTTATTCATACCAGAATTTTTATTTATTTATTTATTTATTTATTTTGTCTATCTCGATGCAAAGACATTTGATCATCAATAAGTCTTGGGGCTTGCCAGTAGTTTAATATTGATGGCTTATCCAGTGTAACATCACATGTTCATGGAATAGCCCAGTGGATGTGCTGCATGAAGCAGCCCTGAGCTGAGGTAGAAGAGGCTACAGAGATCACATTGCACTGTCCAGGATCACCACACTCAGAGATCACATTGCACTGTCCAGGATCACCACACTCAGAGATCACATTGCACTGTCCAGGATCACCACACTCAGAGATCACATTGCACTGTCCAGGATCACCACACTCAGAGATCACATTGCACAGTGCAGGCTCACCACACTCAGAGATCACATTGCACAGTGCAGGCTCACCACACTCAGAGATCACATTACACTGTCCAGGCTCACCACACTCAGAGATCACATTGCACAGTGCAGGCTCACCACACTCAGAAATCACATTGCACAGTGCAGGATCACCACACTCAGAGATCACATTGCACAGTGCAGGCTCACCACACTCAGAGATCACATTGCATAGTGCAGGATCACCACACTCAGAGATCACATTGCACAGTGCAGGCTCACCACACTCAGAGATCACATTGCACTGTCCAGGCTCACCACACTCAGAGATCACATTGCACAGTGCAGGCTCACCACACTCAGAAATCACATTGCACAGTGCAGGCTCACCACACTCAGAGATCACATTGCACTGTCCAGGCTCACCACACTCAGAGATCACATTGCACAGTGCAGGATCACCACACTCAGAGATCACATTGCACAGTGCAGGATCACCACACTCAGAGATCACATTGCACAGTGCAGGCTCACCACACTCAGAGATCACATTGCATAGTGCAGGATCACCACACTCAGAGATCACATTGCACAGTGCAGGCTCACCACACTCAGAGATCACATTGCACTGTCCAGGCTCACCACACTCAGAGATCACATTGCACAGTGCAGGCTCACCACACTCAGAAATCACATTGCACAGTGCAGGCTCACCACACTCAGAGATCACATTGCACTGTCCAGGCTCACCACACTCAGAGATCACATTGCACAGTGCAGGCTCACCACACTCAGAGATCACATTGCACAGTGCAGGCTCACCACACTCAGAGATCACATTACACTGTCCAGGCTCACCACACTCAGAGATCACATTGCACAGTGCAGGCTCACCACACTCAGAAATCACATTGCACAGTGCAGGATCACCACACTCAGAGATCACATTGCACAGTGCAGGCTCACCACACTCAGAGATCACATTGCATAGTGCAGGATCACCACACTCAGAGATCACATTGCACAGTGCAGGCTCACCACACTCAGAGATCACATTGCACTGTCCAGGCTCACCACACTCAGAGATCACATTGCACTGTCCAGGCTCACCACACTCAGAGATCACATTGCACAGTGCAGGATCACCACACTCAGAGATCACATTGCACAGTGCAGGATCACCACACTCAGAGATCACATTGCACAGTGCAGGCTCACCACACTCAGAGATCACATTGCATAGTGCAGGATCACCACACTCAGAGATCACATTGCACAGTGCAGGCTCACCACACTCAGAGATCACATTGCACTGTCCAGGCTCACCACACTCAGAGATCACATTGCACAGTGCAGGCTCACCACACTCAGAAATCACATTGCACAGTGCAGGCTCACCACACTCAGAGATCACATTGCACTGTCCAGGCTCACCACACTCAGAGATCACATTGCACAGTGCAGGATCACCACACTCAGAGATCACATTGCACAGTGCAGGATCACCACACTCAGAGATCACATTGCACAGTGCAGGATCACCACACTCAGAGATCACATTGCACAGCCCAGCCTGAGCACTAATCAAAATGCACTAATCCAACGCAGTTAACCTCCACATTAAAAACAGAAGGGGTTTGGAGATCAGTTGGATTGAGGTAACAAAAACGACGGTTCCCGTCAAGGGGCCAGCAGTGAGCTCAGAGGATGTGTCCGCTTCTTGCTTGGCAGGCAGGGCGATGATGTCATCTCAGTAAGCATGGCGGAGGGCCAAGGGCAGCACACACTTGAAGCGCTGGGGTCCGGTCACGAGTCCAGGGGATTACCGGTGATAAGACAATCAAAGGGAACATATTGTGATACCCAGGGCCAGGAAGAGGGATTCACACAGACAGCCGGGCGGCTTAACCGCGCCTCCGTGTTTAAAAGGGTCAAAGCAGCTCTTCTGTGTCCAAACGAACTCCACCCTACCTTTCTTTGTGTCGCCCTGCCTCTGTCGTGATTTTCGCACTGTGATGGAAAGTGCTTACGCTATATGAAAATAGTCTTGTATTGCATTGCTTACAATAGGGGTCCACACCATGAAAGTGCTACACTTTTTTGGAGGGCATGCCAGTAGTCCGATATTGATGGCTTTTCCATTAGCTGCTAGAGCAATCAGAGCAATTTCAACACAGTGGGCTAGGAATTAATATTGCTCAGTGGCCCTGATACTGTAGCACAGTGGTACTGCGAGATGTTGACTGCATGTATTTCTTTTTTATGGCACACTAACCTCATCAGACTGTTGTTTGAGTTTTAGATGTTTTATTGCAGGCTGTTTTAAATCTTTCTTCTTTTGTGCGCATCAGTGATTTTATAAAACAAATCTAATCATATCATTTGTTTTACCTTGTCATGCTTATGTAAGTTTATTAAACAGTAAATCGCGTTGTTTGCTGTGTTTCATCTTTAATGACTGCACCACTGAGTTGTAGGATCTGTCAACCATAACCCAAGCAGTTAATAACACAATGCAATTATCTGAAAGCGAGCTTGTTTTTTCCTCTGAAACATGTGATATGCAAATGTTCAGCTGACAATGTGTGCTGTTTGAAACCAGTAACTGTGAATTTCAGCAAGCAAATGATTTCCTAGAAATGAATGGAGGATTAGTACACCTTTTATTATAGTTCTAGCAATCGCCACAAGTGTAGCTTTAGGATGTGTACACCAATATGAAATACACTGCATTGTGTAGAGCATAGCATAGAGCATAGCATTGTGTAGAGCATAGCATTGTGTAGAGCATAGCATTGTGTAGAGCATAGCACTGTGTAGAGCATAGCATAGAGCATAGCACTGTGTAGAGCATAGCATTGTGTAGAGCATAGCATAGAGCATAGCACTGTGTAGAGCATAGCACTGTGTAGAGCATAGCATAGAGCATAGCACTGTGTAGAGCATAGCATTGTGTAGAGCATAGATTTGTGTAGAGCATAGCATAGAGCATAGCACTGTGTAGAGCATAGCATTGTGTAGAGCATAGCACTGTGTATAGCATAGCATTGTGTAGAGCATAGCACTGTGTAGAGCATAGCATAGAGCATAGCACTGTGTAGAGCATAGCACTGTGTAGAGCATAGCATTGTGTAGAGCATAGCATAGAGCATAGCACTGTGTAGAGCATAGCATAGAGCATAGCACTGTATAGTGCATAGCATTGTGTAGAGCATAGCATAGAGCATAGCACTGTGTAGAGCATAGCATAGAGCATAGCACTGTGTAGAGCATAGCATAGAGCATAGCACTGTATAGTGCATAGCATTGTGTAGAGCATAGCATAGAGCATAGCGTTGTGTAGAGCATAGCATTGTGTAGAGCATAGCATAGAGCATAGCACTGTGTAGAGCATAGCATAGAGCATAGCACTGTATAGTGCATAGCATTGTGTAGAGCATAGCATAGAGCATAGCATTGTGTAGAGCATAGCATAGAGCATAGCACTGTGTAGAGCATAGCATTGTATAGAGCATAGCATTGTGTAGAGCATAGCATAGAGCATAGCACTGTGTAGAGCATAGCATAGAGCATAGCACTGTATAGTGCATAGCATTGTGTAGAGCATAGCACTGTGTAGAGCATAGCATAGAGCATAGCACTGTGTAGAGCATAGCATTGTGTAGAGCATAGCATAGAGCATAGCACTGTGTAGAGCATAGCATTGTGTAGAGCATAGCATAGAGCATAGCACTGTGTAGAGCATAGCATTGTGTAGAGCATAGCATTGCCACATCCTATTCATGAAAAGTACAACTATAGAAGAATCAAAGTCACATTTTGTTCAGATATTAAGGAAAAGTGTTTGCATTGGTTAGATTTTCATTGACATGTGATTTATGATAAGGTCATGTGTACAGCTCACCCTGTCACTTACGGTATCAGTCTGCTATGGCACTTTCGCTTCACAGACCTCTTGCCCACCCAGAGACACTCTGCTACCATAAGGGACAGGCTCAGCTGTACACATCACCCTATATCCTTCATCCCCAGTAGCAGTCTCTAGTCTCCATGCAGTTAACCTTGCCACATTAGCACGCACATGCCAGCATTTCCTCTCTTTTCACTTGACAGGAACTCAAATGGTTTTCTATCTCTTTGGTGATTAGGATAGCAGGTGAGAGCTGGACTATTCGGGTTATGAATGGCGGGCTTTGTGTTTGAAGAGACCCTGGCTAATTTATTACAGTCAATTACACAGCTGAAGCCTGGGGAGGCCAAGTGACACAGCACCGCAGGTCACACTGTGGGCCGGTGAGTCAGGGAGGGGGTGAGCTGGGATGCACGCCTAGGATTATTCTGTGGCTCAGACCGCTAGACTCCTCTGGTTGGCCGCTGTACAGCTACTTGTTGGTGAGGCTAAGGCAGCAGCCACATGCCTGTGACATCATGGGCTGCAGATACCCCTGACTGGAATGGGTTGTCTGGGTGTTAGCTCTTTGTGCCAATTAACCACAGTCTGGAGAGCGGGTGCGAGGGGGTAAGCTCTACAGTTTCACCTTCCCTAGAAAGCAAGGGATACATACTGTATATACAGGGGCTGGACTGAGATATAGAGTTAACCTGAACCAATACACAGAAACCAGGAGCAGAGAGCACAGCTGGGAATGTATTGAAGATAGACAGAGGGTAAGAGACACTTCTTTGCACAGAGAGTGGAATGGATACTCATGTTGGTGATGCTGACTCACTGAGCTCTTTTAAGACCCAACATGACCCAGTTTTGAGATCAGTCAGCTAGTAGGAACCGGGCGAGCACAGGTGGTCCGAATGACCTCCTCTCGTTCTTATGTTCTTATGCAGCAGTGGGATTTGGGATAAGTATGCATTGAATCCCTTTGGCTCTGCACAAACACATGCTTGCTCATTTACTCGTGCTGGTATCTGCAGAGAGTTCAAGGGAAGGGTCGCTGTGGTTCTGAAAGCTGAGTATGACTCTCCCCAACAGCAGAGTGTGATAAACAGCCTCCAGCACACACAGCTGGCCCTGAGTCTCAACAGGCCCACCTCCCCTGCCCTCCCCTCAGCACTTCAGCCCAGCTGGGAACCCAAGTCCATTCCTCGCTGCAGTAGAAACAGCAGAGGTTCTCTGCATGGTTAAATCCTAGTGAAAGAGTAGTGAAGTATAGTAAAGCATGGTAATCCACAGTAAATGGTATGGGGAGACTGAAAAAATAACCATGCAAATTTGGTAGACTTCTATAGACTCTTTATTGCTTTGTAGATTACCTTTAGGACAAAGAAGGATGAAGGATGAGGCACCTGGAGCTCCACGACAGCTGTGCACTGTTTCAGCAGGTCATCTGCAGGGCGTTCTTCACACAGTGGTCTGTGTGCCAAGATCACAGACATGTGTTACTACATCTTTATTTCCTGAGCTGTGATTCATTTCCAGTATGGTTTTGGAAACTGATAATGTTGCAAAAGTCTTTTTTTAGCAAAAAGGTTGTCGTTTTGGACACCTAAGAAATCTATTTTTCATTGATCATTTTTTCCATTACTGTATATGGAGAAAAACATTGCATATGGGTCTTCTGTATGTTCCCTTTATTAAAACCACAGCCCTGTTAATTATTAACTTTCACTTGCAGTTTGACACTCTTTCTGTTTCTGAATTTGATGCAATAGAGGCTTCAGCAGTCAAGTTAAACTCGACCTGTGCACGTGCCTCTTGGTGCACTTTTCATTAGCATGTATCAAAAAGTTCAGGCCAAAGCTGCAGTAATACCTTTACCAAACGATCTTTCATGGCAGTTGTTTTGTACAAAAGTTACAAGACTGTACTTTGAAGCCATACTTCCTGTCTGTGCATTGCAATACCATTTCAGTGTGCTCCTGTATCATTGCTGTGGTCTGCTAATGGTTTTTGCTATGGTGTCTTCAATACGCTGGCATTACAATGCTATCCGAACAGTAGTTTTCAATTGTGTCTGAAAGGGAATCATATATAATCATATATAATCATATATATATTCATTTGGTGTGCAGACATGATATGAGGACTGTGTTTCAGTACAGTGCAGGGTAACCTGACCTGGAGTTTCAAACAGCAGCATCGAAAAAAAAAAAGAACTTCAGTTTGCATATGAAGTGGGCGCTTACGTTTCCTAGTAAAATGAGTGCCAGCCCGTGGCTCTGGGCTGCGTGCAGCAAGGCCCTCCCAACCTGTAAATTATGAAGGTTCATAACAACACACCAGAACGTTCCATAACTTAACTTCCATTCCACTCTGTCCTGAACATTCCAGAACTTAACTTCCATTCCACTCTGCCCTGAACGTTCCAGAACTTAACTTCCATTCCACTCTGCCCTGAACGTTCCAGAACTTAACTTCCATTCCACTCTGCCCTGAACGTTCCAGAACTTAACTTCCATTCCACTCTGCCCTGAACGTTCCAGAACTTAACTTCCATTCCACTCTGCCCTGAACGTTCCAGAACTTAACTTCCATTCCACTCTGCCCTGAACGTTCCAGAACTTAACTTCCATTCCACTCTGCCCTGAACATTCCAGAACTTAACTTCCATTCCACTCTGTCCTGAACGTTCCAGAACTTAACTTCCATTCCACTCTGCCCTGAACATTCCAGAACTTAACTTCCATTCCACTCTGCCCTGAACATTCCAGAACTTAACTTCCATTCCACTCTGCCCTGAACATTCCAGAACTTAACTTCCATTCCACTCTGCCCTGAACATTCCAGAACTTAACTTCCATTCCACTCTGCCCTGAACATTCCAGAACTTAACTTCCATTCCACTCTGCCCTGAACATTCCAGAACTTAACTTCCATTCCACTCTGTCCTGAACGTTCCAGAACTTAACTTCCATTCCACTCTGCCCTGAACGTTCCAGAACTTAACTTCCATTCCACTCTGCCCTGAACATTCCAGAACTTAACTTCCATTCTACTCTGTACTGAATGCCAGCCAACAAACCTTGTGAACTCCAAAGAGAAAAACAATCTTAGCTGGGAGCTCGTGTTTTGACAGTGTATTATGTTTGTGATGTTGTTAGGCAAGGTCTGTTTATTATTTTTTACTGGCAGCTCGTGTGGAGCACAGTCTACAGCTTAGCATGCCTCCTGTGTTAGCACACACATGCTTGTACACTTTATACTGAAATGTATTGATAGGGAATTATAGGGCAAGAAACTGTAATAACACTGACAATGTCTTTAGACCACGAATGCACGGATCACTGTAACTAACTTTTATTTTTGAGCTAATTTTTCAAATGGCTGTATTGCAGTAAAGCCACAGCACCCGTGCATTCTTTGAAACAAACAATATATCATATTCTGCACAGTGAATGATATGCATGCAGCTTCAGTCTGACTCTATATTATTTATTGTTGTCTGTTTTTCCACGTGCCCTTTTCTGCACCTAAAATCTCTAATAATAGTTTATAATAAGCCAACAAAGGTGTTGCACAGTTTCGGGAACATCAAACTGTTTCTTGTACATTAAAACAGCCTTGATCTGCCAAGTTTCCTTTAGTCTTACTGGCAGTACACTGCTGTTACAGATGCTGCTGATACTTAACATAAACAGACTTTTTGACTGATCTAGCCTGCATTATGTATGCCTGAACTGAAGAGCAGCTCCTGAACTGATTTAAAAAAAAATGCAATTTTTGAATAATTGCAAATAGAACCACTCAGAATGACGTCATGACAGAACCAATGGAAGCTGCCTTTTCTTTAGAATAATTCCGGATTTGAAGCTCTGTCGCTAGGGCCATGTACTGTGTGGAACGGTGTAGCAACCCAGTCCAATGCACTTGTTTTCCGTACACAGGAGTTTGCACAGTCACTCCGTTTGCAGAGTTAGATTAGCTAGTCAGCGCTGAGTTGCGTGACTGCAGAACAACACACATAGGGAGGGGTGGAAAATGACTATTTTCCATTCTAGCTAATCCGACTTCTTTTTTTTTTTGCATCCCGGATCAGAAAAACAAGGTGCGTGTCTAAACCTGAGGCCGGAGCTCGTTACCTGCTGATAAGAGATGATGGAAAGCTAAGTGATTTAATTAAAGTAAAGAGCATGAATCCTGTCGGCAGCCACGTGCAAGCCAGCAGTGACGACAACACAATAACAATAACAACGGGAGCTGTGGAAGCGGATGCAGCATCACTTTCCTAAGAGACCAAGGACAGGGTAAATGGCCCACGCTTTTTTTTCAGGTCGCTCTACATAGTGGATGTATCTGGAATATCACTCCAGTAGTTTGGAACTGGACTCGTCACGCGTTATTGACCTGCTAAAATTAGCACATCAACAAACTTGTTTACAGCACCCCATCCCGAGTGCTGTACAGCACAGGTACACCAGTACCCCATCAATCACTGCCATGGCATGAATATGGAAACTTTATTAGCACAAGGAGAGGGCTGGGAAACTGAGGCAGAGGTTTAAACAGCTAGTGCTTACCAAAACAGGGAAAAAATAGTAATATAATTGAGAAAACGTCATTATAAAACAAGAAGTCAAATAAGTATAAGGCTCTAAATAGGGCGATTCATTGATTAATTGTTGTACCTCTCTGTGCTTTACTGGCTCTTAAAAGCCACTATAAGGATAGCGCCTCCATAATTCCAATGGAATCCTGCAGCTAGGAGCAGTTTGATTGTTTAGAGCAGGTTTTAGGGTGGCGTTATTAAGATCCGCTGCTGTTTGGATCATTAAAATAGACCCCATAATTCGTGATTGTGCCAGCTAGATGGGAAACAGCTGCCACTGTCCTGCCCTGCCAGTAAGTATTAAAGCAGTTCTCGTGTCAGGACTGGCAGGACACAAGCAGCAGTTTAATAGATAGCTTTTGGAAACCTGCAGGTTCATTCTGTCCTGTGACTGCTGTCTTCCACTCTTTGACCTTTAACAGAACGGCTCCTGGCTCTCGCAGAGTAACATACAGTCCAGAGCAATATCTCACCCTTCAACGGTGCCTAACTGCTGTGTGCTGTGAGCTCATTCAAACTGCTCTTCAGAGAAAACGCATCTAAAAAAAGATATTCTAAATATAAACTGAGTTTGTGTCAGTCTGGCCGGGTCACTAGTAATTATACTAAAGGCTTGGCCGCTTGTTGTGAATTGAATGCCTATTGGAAGAAAATGATTTTGGCAGGCGGCATCTGCGGATTTTTAAAAAAAAACCTACACTAATGGAAAGTGTAGATTCCATTACAACAGAACAATTAGCAGTGCAAAGGATTACCAGCAATGTCAACAGAGTGCAGGGCTTGAAACTCACGCTAGCGCTCCACCCGATCCTGGGTTTCACAACTGCCCTCAATTATATATCTTATTTAAAATGATCAGAACACAAGTCCTTGATGTTAAATACAGGTCATTTGTTCCTCCCTTATAGCTGCATGAACAACTCCTGATGAGGGCAATGAGTTCAGATCAGATTTACCAGGAGCCTGCATGTTCAAACGCCTGGCACTTTATATATATCTAAACAAGGGGGGTTCTGAAACACAGGACTGGGCGCAGGGCTAGTGCGGTTTCAACCCTAAGTCACATGATTCACATCTCCTGCACGGCTGTCTGATTCCTCTTGATGCAATGAAAAGAGCATTAGGAACTTCTACCATTATGAACTCCTTTAAGAAGACTAAAAATGCTGAGGAAGACACACACACACACACTCACACACACACACATGCACGCACGCACACGCACACACACACGCACACAGAAACACACACGCACACTCACACACACACGCGCACACACGCGCACACACACGCACGCACACACACGCACGCACACACACACACTCACTCACACACACACACACTCATACTTATAGAAATGAGATAAATGCATTACCTATATTATATGTGTTACTAGACATATACAAATAAAATGTGAATTTGTATAATAATCCATTTAAGAAAATCAGTGTTTTCGCGGTGTTCCGGTACCTTCAGATGTAGGACTCCACACTGCAGTGCAGTACAGTGCCACTGAAGACCCTTGGCAGATCATCGTGGTAAAGCCCAAGCCAGTAGCTTCTTACCTAGAGAGCTGTGGGAACGTGACACCAAGCTGGTATTGTTGAGTTTAAAACCTTTCAAACCTCTTCTCCCTGGCCTCTCCCTGATCACACCCCTGCCTAGAAAGCACAACTAAATGACTGCTTTGTAGCTGTGTTTGGACTACCTAAGTGCTGCAGCCCCACAGAAGCAAACAAGTACCTAAAAGAAAGCAGGGCTGGAATTAGCAGACTGTACCTTTAAGTGCCTCTTAAACTACAATGGCATTCCTCTGTTATGTCAATGGGACTGTGTAAAGTGCCCTTAATAGATAGCTTATCCTAATGGTGTTCCGATCTTGAAAGGGACCAGCCAAAAGGTCCCTTAATAGTGAGCTTGGGTGATCATAAAAACATCACAGTTACAAACTCACACTGGTCCTGCAGCCAGTCCTGGATTTCACAACTGCCCTCAGTTAAATATGTTATGAAGATGATGGGGTACCAGTTTGAACAATCAGACCCGTGTTAAATTGTTCAACCCCTATAGCGGCACGAACGGTTCCTCCAAACAGCAAAGCCACAGGCTCTGAAGAGGCTTATCCCTGCTGTGATAAGTGCATTCAGTTTTACAGGGGACTGCTAGCTCAACTTCCAGCACCTGGTCAGTTCAGTAATATGCCTAAATAAGGGAGCTCTGAAACCCAGGCCTGGCTGCCTGTGAGTTGCTAACCCGTTGTATTCATTGATAAGGGGGTCACCCAGTCTGGGGTGGAGGAAAGCATTAGGATGCATAAAAGAACTTTGCAATCCACCACCACTGGTCAATAAAATAGACCCTCTTGCCTTTATATGGAGCTTAAGAAGGGATTCAAATGTAACTGGATCAGTGGCCACTACTAGTGTACGACCTAAGTATTTACTGCTTGGTTTCAGACTAGTAAATGCAGTAAAGTTTATACATTTCTACTTAACACTTACTTGACTACTGGTTATAGCAGTCCAATGAAATGTCTTTCCATGGCTAGGTCATGCTGAGCCTTCACCTTGAGGAGCACATCCCATAATACGCTATGTAAATTGGGCTGTGTTGCATTGTAGTTAAAGGAAGGCCAGGTAGTTTGCAGACCAAAGCAGGTAGTTCCTCTCCCGGTAGATTCACTAGGCTACAGCATGGCAGTTCACAGGAGCACTGGAATTAGTGGAAAGTTTGAGATATTTCTCTGGCCACGCAGGTGTGCTGAAATAATTCCATGGATCTCAGCTGCTGTGCATCTCCGTGTGCTACGTAGCTCTCACGTGTGAAGTCTCGTAAGAAGCACGCCCCTATCTGGCACCGCACGAGGTTAAAGAAAGCTCTCAGTTTGTATGTCTTGCTTTCAGATAGTCGGTTTGCACATCCTAGGTCATTTCACGTGTCTTTGGGGTCAAAGCACGTCAGCCATGAAGCAAAGCAGCTGGTTGATTAGTGACAGCAAAGGAGGCCATGAAGGAGTGGAGAATTCTACACTGCGGGTGAAATGACATCAGGTGAGCAGCATAACCACTTCACAAAAGGGTCAGCCCTGTTCACACAGGTGGTTACATCACATTACTGTGTGGTCCAGGGGTGAGGCTGTGTGGTCCAGTGGTGAGGCTGTGTGGTCCAGTGGTTAAAGAAAAGGGCTTGTAACCAGGAGGTCCCCAGTTCAAATCCCACCTCAGCATCTGCTAAATAAACAAATAATAATTACCTCTTCTCACCGGTAGGGGTCAGAATTATTTGACAGCATACTTACTGGATACAGGATGAGACACATTTCTCCTTAAGTTCTGTGACTCATGTTAAAACTGGGTTGTACGTTTCTGAGAACAACCAAAAACAACATTGATGATAAATATTAAACACACACACATGCACGTATCAAACAGCCTAGATTTACTAAACTCTTCGCAAAAAGAAATCACAGTTTTATAAAAACAAATATAAAAGAGGTACACATTAGAAATTTCAATGAGAAAGCACAGAAACACAAGAACATGTGTAAATATCCTGGCTTGCAGGAAGTGGTTGTCCTTTTAAGGATTACTGCCTGTCATGTCAAAAACACTTCAAACGAAATGGGGCTAACAGGCAATGCAGTCAACATCCTGTCTGGCTTTGATTGGAAACAAGGCAATGAAATGAGTGAGGAAGAGAATTCCTTCTGAACTAGATAATACTGCTAGGGGCCCGTGCACCCTATGCAATTCACTGTGTGGTATATGGATTACTGAACTTTACTGTACCTCTCTGTGCTTCACCATACCTCTCTGTGCTTTACTGTACCTCTCTGTGCTTTACCGTACCTCTCTGTGCTTTACCATACTGTACCTCTCTGTGCTTTACTGTACCTCTCTGTGCTTTACTGTACCTCTCTGTGCTTTACCATGCTGTACCTCTCTGTGCTTTACCGTACCTCTCTGTGCTTTACCGTACCTCTCTGTGCTTTACCGTACTCTCTGTGCTTTACCATGCTGTACCTCTCTGTGCTTTACCGTACCTCTCTGTGCTTTACCATACCTCTCTGTGCTTTACCATGCTGTACCTCTCTGTGCTTTACTGTACCTCTCTGTGCTTTACCATGCTGTACCTCTGTGCTTTACCGTACCTCTCTGTGCTTTACCGTACTCTCTGTGCTTTACCGTACCTCTCTGTGCTTTACCATGCTGTACCTCTCTGTGCTTTACTGTACCTCTCTGTGCTTTACCATGCTGTACCTCTCTGTGCTTTACCGTACCTCTCTGTGCTTTACCGTACTCTCTGTTCTTTACCGTACCTCTCTGTGCTTTACCGTACCTCTCTGTGCTTTACCATACCTCTCTGTTCTTTACCGTACCTCTCTGTGCTTTACCGTACCTCTCTGTGCTTTACCGTACCTCGCTGTGCTTTACCATACCTCTCTGTTCTTTACCGTACCTCTCTGTGCTTTACCGTACCTCTCTGTGCTTTACCGTACCTCGCTGTGCTTTACCATACCTCTCTGTGCTTTACCGTACCTCTCTGTGCTTTACCGTACCTCTCTGTGCTTTACCGTACCTCTCTGCACTCTACCATGCTTCCATACAGAGCAGTAAACTCTTTGTCTAAAAATGAACTGCAGTGCCACTTAACAGTTAACAAGGAAGATCTGCTGCTGTTAAAAAATAACCAAATGACCTTCCTGCATTCCAAATACAAAAAGATTACAGTCAAATTAGCGCTGTCTTTTGTATGTAGGAGAGTCCCGGAGCATGCAGAGCTCCACACGCTCGCACGTGCCTTCGTTCCAAGCAGTGTGTTCAGCAGGGAAAGCCGGCCTGTTCCTTATTGCCCCCTTGTTTTTCCGAAGGCAGGATTTGCATATTTGAAATTGTTTTGTAGGAATTAGTAACATGTTTACTGCTGCTGCTAAAGGTATTGGAATCCAATCAATGACGGGAAGACCTTCAGAGATTAGAAATAATTAATAAGCACCTCCTGAAAAGCGCCAAGGTCCCTGTTTACTGAGATCCGGCACCCTTTTAAGGTGTTTGTTATTGTCTTTAAATGAGATGAGCTCACCGTTCTGGTTTGGCAGCCTTGGAGAGTGGAAATGACTATGCCTTCTTGTTACCCGCGCCCCTTAGTATATTTATCATTCCAATGCTAAGGCTGTATTGCCACTGAAGGTTATGGTAAGGCTTACCGTAACTAAACTGACCCTGTCATGAGGAGTGGAAGCACACTGATTGGTTGGTTGGGTAGTTGGTTGGTAGGGGAGTGGGGCAGGTTTGCAATCATCCATTTTCAATGGTACTTATTTGCAACAGCAACCCATATTCATAGAAATTAGTTATTTAAAGATTTCTAATTTGCTGAATTAAATATAGTTTGGAATTCATATAACTGATCTTCATAGCTGCATTGTTTCATTCCTCAAAACAGACTTGTCCTATAGGTCTTGAATGTTCTAGAACCCTAGGGATGGGCACCACACACTTCTGAAGCCTGTGGAAAGTGCTGTAATCCTTACATGGACATCAGACTTCCTGTGCTTATATATATATATATATATATATATATATCTATACGTGGGATCTTAACATGCACGTACGTACGAACGAGTAAAATAGATTTGGCACTTTGTTACCATGGCAATGCCTGATTCAGGGAAGGAAAAAAGGTTGTATCTCATGTTCATACGTGTGTGTGTGTGTGTGTGTTTACTGTCATAGACTGAAATTACATAACCAGACCAGCAAAATTTAATATTTCTAAACTCTAACCACTTTTTACATAGTTATTTGTCCAGAGCCTAACAAAAACACAGGACAAGGATTGGATAGGCATGGAGACTGAATTGCTCCCTCCCTCACCCCCTGAGAAAGGGTGCTCCCTCCAGTCCAGAGCAGATTGAAGCATGGAGACCGAACTGCTCCCTCACTCCCTAAGAGAAAGGGTGCTCCCTCCAGTCCAGGGCAGGCTTGAGGCATGGAGACCGAACTGCTCCCTTCCTCAGCCCCTAAGAGAAAGGGTGCTCCCTCCAGTCCAGAGCAGATTGAAGCACGGAGACCGAACTGCTCCCTTCCTCAACCCCTAAGAGAAAGCATACCTTGTGCTACCGCTGTTGTGTGGATTAACAAGAGGACTATTTAGTGCATGCCAATTCAGAACCTTTAATTCATCACAAATATTTTTTTTTTTTTTAAGTACATAAAAAAACAGCATCCTAACTGGCTGTTAGCCCCATAAAAGGGTAATGAGACGCTATTGAAAAAGCAGACATCAGGGTCATGTTTGTCCTCTTTGATCTTGCTGCAGTGCTACAGCAGACCTCCACTATAATGCCTGTCTCTCTCTCTCTGCAGCCAGACAGCAAAGCTCAACTCTGCAGTTTCTGGTCTGCTGACTGCCCTGCTCTTTGGTTAGTGCAGACAATTGAGGCAGGGAGAGTAAAAGGAAAATCTCCCTGCCGCTGTCTGAGGCGTGCTTGTGTGCGTCTGCAGCCAGGCTCCTTATTCACGCTTTCCCTGGAGTCTCTATTGGAATTCACTGTGTTCAGGTCTAGGGTGACTGAGGCTGCCAGCTAACACTTTTGCTTTTGGCATGGGCACAGCTGAATACACCTTCTCATGCATTTTGAATGCAAGTGTGTTCTATATTTTTGGAAAAGTCCTTGAAAAACCTACTATATTGGGGAAACATGGAGGGGGGAGGGGGGGTAGTGCTTTCTACAATGACCCTGAGGTGCAAAACACAAATACAAAACAAGCCCAGAACTGAAACAGAAGTGATTTCACAATGGAAATACTTCACGGACACCCCCAGCACAGTCTCCGCTTGTTTCTGGAGAGGTTGGGGCTGTTTAGAAAGCGTAAATTGAGTCAAAGCATAAGTTGAGTGAAAGATGTGGAGACTGTGCGGGGCTATCTGTGGGGGGAGTGGCCTCCATCGTGATGTATCTCCGTAAAATGTGAAACTCAGCTTTGTATCCCTTGCACTTTCCCTTTTAAAAGTTTAGTGAGTATTAAAACATTTGAAAAGTAAAACATAGTGAAATCATATTGAAAGCATGGTAAAGCACATGGTATATAAAGACCTTTCCAAAGTTATGAAAGGGGAACCCTTTCATAACATGACATAAATGCCTTTTCCATAATATGCATAAGACAGGTGCACGATAAAGATTTGTCATCGGTAAGGCACGTGTGTGTGTGTGTGTGCGTGTGGTTCAGTGGGGAGTGTCTTCAAACGTTCCTCATGTATCTCAGTGTTGTCTTTCACAGGGGTCTGGAGCACGTGGACAAGCTCATTACAGCATCTGGACGGCTGTTCTGTCATTTTACACGCTCCCTTGAGAGTAGAGTGCAAGAGAAGCTGTAGTCTTCTGTTTCCAAGGATAACCACCCACTCCGTCACACTGCTTTCTTCCAGAAAAAAGAGTCTTATCTTGCTGCTCCACCCTATTCGTCACATTGTGGTTAGAGTTTAACACTGAGCAACGTGCTATTACTCTGCCTGTGTGCAGACTAGTGCTGCATTGAGCTCTACTTTCACTGTGTCATTTTCAGCCTGTGTTGAACAGAATGCCTACTATTAGCTCTCCATCCTTGCCCCTGATTTATGCTGACTTGAAACAGGGAGATGCAGCTTTTATATATTGCATTGTACAGGTCATGGATCCCTTTTGCATTACAATCAGGCATAGGACACAAAAGTAGGTGCTGTATGGGACAGTAACTGAAGGCTGCCATGGACCCCCAGTCATATTGTATTGCACACTGAAATAGAACGCCTGGGTTTACATGTGAACATACAATCACTAAACCTCTGGCAACAAAACTACTAATATAGTTCATCTATAGAGCTGAGGTTTTCAACATGACTAACAAAGACCTCTAGCTGAAATGTTTTTAAAAGGGTTCTTTCAGTTTTACTAAAATGTCCCCAACGTGAGTGTTTTATACTCCTGAAGAGATAAGAGAGTAATGACCTTGTTAAAGGAGTCGGATTGAAACAGGATGGGGCATTACGCCTCTAATTACTCCACAGGCTTTCAGTGTCTGGAGCAGAGCCACTTCAAACTGCAGGCTTGCGTCAACTGAGCTGGCAGAGCCAGGTCCTTCTAACAAATAGTGCAAAGTGCACCGGGTCACAGTTCCACGTCAGACATGTGCTTCACTGCACTGTGCATCTTTATGGCTTACACTGAAGAGTATTTTTGTATGAATTGGCACATTGGATATTGCATTGCTTTTGATCAGTATCCCTACCCCCACGCATATGACAGAGCATAGTATTCTTCTCTTAAGTTAGTACTTCTTGCCATGGAACAGGATACATCACAGTAACCCACACATTTAGTGAACAGGCAGACATTTCAGTTAAATAATTTATTGAATAGAATGAATTCCAAATTAATTCAGACAAATACATACATGACAACATTAAATCAGAAATATTGGCATATATTATTTTTTCATAACACTTTCAAAACACACAAGTTAATGTTTTTTTTTGCACAGCGTCCCATGAAAGTTACGTGCACCATTACAGTTGCAGCGGTTCGTTTCGACTTCAAATAAATTAAAATGTTTCTTTTTCAATCCAAGAACTATTGTACAGTTGCATGTGGCGCAGCTCGAACGCGAGTCAATTCAGTCGGCATTTAAGTTTGCAAGCTTTCTTTTAAACTATTTAAAACGAGTCAGCCTTTCTCCTACAAAAAATTCAATTAAAATGTCAGTCCAGACATGTTTCAAACTTTCTCCGAGCCAAACTGATTGGCACACAGCCCCACGCCGTTCCTTAAAATTGTCCGGGAACAGTCTGTACTCTACACCTCCTGACACTGAATCAGGGAGGAACGACCTCCGTCACAGACCGACCGGCTGACATCGAGCAAATCCGGCTTCTCCGCCCTCGAGCCCTGTCCTCTTGCTCAACCCATTCCGAGTTGCAACGGTAGGGGTGTATCGGTTGCACCGCCCCTGTATCCTTTAACCTCCGTCCGGCTTCTTCACCCCCGCAGGTCAGCCAGGGCTTACGGTTAATATTTTGTCTTGTATTCACCCAAGAATGTGACGTGTAATTGTCTTATTCTTTGTTTAAAATTTATTTCTTCCTTGTGCGCTCCGTCTCGCGCCGTTGTTTGTATTCAGCGCTGTTGCATTGAGATGTACGGGATCCACTGGTTTTTGCAGCGGCTTTCCGCGCAGTAGCTGCCCACTTCCTCAAGAGCTTGGTTTTTCCAAGTATCTGTGTGGGGATTCTGAGAAGACAAAAAACAAAACGCAATGTTATTACTCCTGAAAGTGATCTGTGTTATGTTGCATTGCGGTTATTAGTTAAGCAATGATGGCTAAATACGCATTAAAACATTTTTTTTTCTACAAACGTAATACAGCAATACTTCCCCTGCTACTATTTCCGCTTACAACATTCAAACGCATGCACTAATTAGGTTCGCTTCTACCTTGCAATGCAGCATCCTCAATTTGAATAGGGCACGCAAGTTGTAGCATGTGCATCTCTAATCGAGACCCTGCCAGAGCGCGCTGGGATGCGCAGGTTTGCTCTGTGCATGCAAAGATAAAACTCGGGGTTTCTAGTAGAGCCTCGCTAGTGCTCGCGCTAAATGTGTTTGCCACTGTTACGCTGTAGCGCTGGCTTTCTCGTCGCAGTCCAGGTACTTACAGTGACAAGGATGCAGTGCAGGTCTTTCGGTTCGTTGCCGTTGCTCTCCGCGTTGGTTTCGCCCAGAACCTCGGCTAGTCTCTGCATGCCGGACACTCGCAGGATGTTGATGTCGTTATCACAGCAGAAAGCTTGGATGAGGGTGAAGTGAATTTGCAAGGCAATGTCACCCTCGTCTTCCTCGTCGGTCGCTAGGATGCACAGAATGACGCTATCAGGATCGCTGTGAAGGAGAGACACATCTACATGTTAGTTTATTGATGCGTTTTACTGTGCTACGGTATATCTGCACCGTTAAAAAAAAATACATCTGTATTTCAAATACTGCAATTGCAATGATGCTGCACGGGGATAGTGTACTTACACATTCATCAGCTTCGCAGACTCGTAGACTCCCACAGTTAGGCAATCTCGCCTCTGTGCTGCGGCCAGCAATTCTTCTAAAGCTTGGTTTACAGTTTCCATCCTTCAAAAAAGAAAAAAAAAAGACATTAGACATGTGGCTGTGGTTGCATTGCAAAAGTTCAGAGTAAAGCGACATGCAGTCAATTCAGTACAGACTGCATGATACAGCACAGCCAGGTATAGTACTTCCCCGATAAACCGGGGTTTCTGTTGGCTATGCCGCACATACCAGCCTGCACGGCTGCTATACAGCATTGCTATTCACGCTACAGTACAGGGTACACAATTAGTGCAGCTGCACCAGGCAATATAATCTTTTAATAAACTAGACTTACTTTTTTTCAGTTGTGTTGCAGCCAACGACTTCTTCTAGAGTCATGTTGTAAGTAAAATAATCCACAAGGTTTGGATAATATCCGAAGAAAAAGCGGCGTCAGTTTTGCAATGAGCTGTATAGTATAATCCAGTTGGTTGTTGAGTCACAGGATTCGTATCAGACAGTGCGTTAGCTTCTAAGTGATAGATCCCAAGTTCTGTTGCGTACTGTGAGTGATAGATCAGTTTGTGCTGCGTGTACTTATGAACGTAGAGGTTTTTATACACTCTCGCTAGGGGCGTGGTTTCAAACCGAAACCCGCAGCTTCAGCCAATAGCTTTCAATGGAATCTTTAGCCTTTGAAGCAATTGGGTGGATACGCAAATGAGCCCCACGTGGGGTTGATAGACGCGTTTTTTTTTTTGGAATCCTCTGGAATGTCCCACGTTGCTTGTATAGGGGGTTTCTTCTGCACTTTCTGCAACACAACGATATTAATACACGAAACTATTGCAGAGTCCGGCCTTTTTAGGAAATACAGCGAATACAATGGAAACTAAATTGTTATGCAACTAGCTGAAATATGTACCAATATTTGTGTTTGTATGGTGCAAAATATGTGTTTTTTAATTGCAAAAAACAAATTCATTCTTTTTTGCATAAGGTGATTTCTACTCTCGTGACCTGCATCCCTGGTTCATTAGCGCCTGACCTAACTCGTGCACAGAGGCCCATTGGAACACCGGATAAGCTCATGCAACTCCATGGGTTTTGCAACGCCTGGAAGATGATAGGCTCGCAACACGAACAACACCTCGTGTTTATTATTATGCGTGTTTATCGGTCTCCCAAATAAAATTGGGCAATAGGTTGAGCATAACAGGTTCAGAAAGACAGATGTACAATACACGCAATTCTTATTAGTATATTAATCTGGAGCTTTGATCTGCGTGTTTATTCCTGCAAACTTTTTAGACTGCTACATTATAGTAGCCCTGACAATTTTTGCAAAGCTGCTGGAATTACGGCCACCAACCTTTGTGTTATCGTACGAATTTCCAATCTAAGCATGTTTTTGCACATTTTGTATTTCATAATAGAGTTGTATAACACAAAGCTCATATGTGACTGAGTTGTAAGTATCTTACGAAACCGTTTGCCTTGTCCTTCCCAGCATCTTGTAAGTACTGTATTGTATTGTAGCCAATTCGCGTTCTCTGGCGCACTCTGGCGGCCTGGCGCTGTCCTTGCAGCCGTAGAGGAAAAACATGTTGCAACACGTTGCAATTTTACCATAAAAGAAGTCAGGTCGCTTTCCATTTCCCGTCATATTATTTGATATTAGTGTCACATTCTAAACTTGATTATGATTGACCAGTTTTAAAATGCAAAGTGGTGTTTTGTTTCCATTACCAAACATAATAAACGTATTATTATTATTATTATTATTATTATTATTATTATTATTATTATTATTATTATTATTGTGAAACTGTAAATGAAATTAAAATAAATATATAGCCTACATTAAACAACACCAAATCTTTATTGCTACATTGTAGATTTTTTATTTTTGTATTCATGCTATATATAAGACTCCATTAAGACTCGCATTGGCAGTAAGACCCCCATGGCATAGCAGTTCGATTTAATGCTGGTTTTACTATATGAGTTTAATAAGACACACCTGAGCTTGTTGCTAATACACTGCGGCTAATCAAACTCGTAGTAAAACCTGGAATGGGTGAAACTCACGGGTAGAAAGCTGATCAAGGGCTTTTGTCAGAAACGTTCTAAAATTATTGTTTTTATTAATTGAAATCTTATATATAATCAGTATTCATACAGTAGTAATTTTAAAATCGCAAAAACAAGAATTCAATGCGGAGATTCAAGACATTGTCCGCGTGTGCCCCCTGGTGGACTACAATACCGGTACATTAAATACATTTTAAGCCAATGCTGCCACCTGCTGGTACAATTTAATTCTAATTTATACTGCACTTCAAATCACAGTGGTATGGCTATACTGTAAACTTAAAGAGGTCTGTCTATAACTCCAACCATGGTGCCACTGCAATGTCAAGGAAGTACGGGAGCTTATTATGTTTTAACATTTAAACAAACACTAACACGCTGTTTGGGTGTACAGGAAAGTAGGTGAATAATAGATGTCGGTCAGTACATTTATACAATATTAGTATTAAAAGTGGAACTTTCCATGTTTTTAAATCAATGTCAGGGACAGGGAATCGCAGTCTACCTGTTAAGAATTCATTGTAAAAACTAATTGCATCAAATTGCAAATGAGCCTCAATTTTAGCTCAAGGCACATTACCCCGTCACAGATCAAGAGGTCTGGCTAATTCCTCCAGTGTAGAGCATCTTACCCCCGCTGTGATTAGTCTCCTGTGTGATTGATGGCTCTCAGCCGCGTTTTGTGTTTTTTTTTTTTTTGCCATTGTTAACCCCCTTTAATCGAAGGGAGGTCATCTCTTTAACATCATCGTTGTGCTCGTTTTTGGTGCACACGTGTGACACAGACACGCCATTAGGCATGTTCCTGTAAATGCGATTGTACATCTCACACTGTGAGCTGACTCAGTGAAATCAGTTAGTCATCATCTAACAGAGGTAACGAGGTAGTAGCTTGCCTTAGTCGTGAGTCACGGCATCATCCTACAGTGTTTATCAGCGGTGTTGTCAGTCACTGTACCTACACACCCCACAGCCACGCGGTGTGGAGTCCACAGTGCGACCTCCCACAGGGAGATTATGCCTTGAAAGAGAATACTCCACGAGTGCAGAAAAATATCCGAAATCTCACTATTTCAATTTCAAAAGTAGCCCACATTGTGCGCACAATATGTCTATTTGTTTGAAAAAGTCATTTATAACATGCTACTGATGCAAGTTTTTTATTCATATTTCTATACATTTTGGGTAATGTAAACAAACATTGAACGTTGAATTATGTTGCAGAAGAGCAGAGAAACGAGAACTGGTCAAACCAGTAATGCAATCTCTTGAACCAGCATTGCAGGGAAAACCAGTACCCCCCCCCCCCCCCCTCCCCTCCCCGGTCATGATCAATACAAGAAACGCAGCTATTTAATTGTAAGTTGGATCAAGCAGACACACACACACAGCACGCACACCGACACCCGGGAGCGTTCGCTGTAAGATCTTTTTATATATATCAGAGTTAAATTACAGTGTCGTTTTGCTAATTAGCCAAATGAGATTTCAGACCATGGTTACAGATTTCCTTCATAATTAAAAGGAAGCCAGTACAGTAGCACTGTATTCAAATCCGATGGATTGGGTACTCGACTGTGTCCCAGCTGGATATTACAAAACGAGGTTAATTAATGGCATAACGGCGCCTCTTTCGCCACCCCACCCCTTCTCAATGGACAGTTCGCATAATACTCGTGAGACCATCAATGAACGCCCTAGATTAGGTATTGTGTACAGCGTGTAAGAACTATTAGCACTTTATTTAATAAAATCACCTCCGTATTCAATCTGATCTCATAACACAAATGGCTCTTCTAGTATTGTAGTCGCCTGGTTTTCAGTTAATTGTTCACGCCGTTGATTCCCTGGCTGTCTGGTTAATACCGGCCTCGCACTGAATACACAAGGCAATCTTTCACGTCCTTCTGATGAAAATCGACACATTAAAATACCTCATGATGACTCCGACAGCTCTGTAACACCGTCCCAACCGACGCCCGTCTATTCTAAAACGGCGGTGACGCACAGTGAGTTTGTTTTATAGTCAGTTTGAGGGTTGATGTCTTTGTGTTGTTATGTGCGTTTTCATGAACATTTATTCTCATTTCAAAAGAACATGTATTTAAATCGTGCTTCAGGGAAGCGAATGCATTTTTCTGCATAGGCAACCACATAGAGGGTGAGCACAATAAAGGATGGCTGTCTATGGAAAGCAATGTGCAATCTTGTCATACACATCTATCCCTCTAATTCATTATGTTATTAATATGAGAAATTGGTCATGTGGATTAACCGCCCTTGTAAAAGTTTACCACTCTAAATTTGTAACTTACATTTGCAGTTTTCCCATGGCTATACTTGAAATTGCCATATCGTACTATAGAACTTGACCACACCTCTCTTGGCTTTACAATATGCACCCATGCTTCACTGTGCTTTATCACACTTTGCTTTGCTTTTGCTATGGAAGCTTTTATAAGGGTAAAGCATGCCTGCAGTAATAGCTGTTGCTACGTATGCAATATTTTGCAGCCCCACAGTTGCAGGAGTTAATTTGCTTTGTTTCCACTTTATTCCAGTGATTTCAATACTTTGGTATTGAATTCAGCATGTTGTCCAGTTTTGCTAGCGCTATTGAAATCTTCCTGGGTCATGTTTTGCTGTAAACTTCCATCGACCCCACCTTCACCTTCCTCCTTCAGGGTACAGCGTGGCGTCACCGGGGCCTCAGAGCCTTAAACATGAGATGCATTCGTGGTGCCTCTATACCCGTTTGAGTTCTATGGTGCCTTGGTGTTCATTAATGCCCGTTGTCCTGCCATCAATAACACTACACCTGTGACCTGTCCTAATCTTTTTAAGCTGACTGTATTTTATCGTGCAGTTGTGTCAAACGATGACCCCGCCATGAATATAGCGCCATAAAGACTGTTGCAACTAAACTACCATTCAAACCCAAGATCTTTAGATTACTCTCATTTTTTTCTTTGAGTTGGGTCAGCCTCTACAGTAGACAACAATGCAACGGGCTAGGCTGGGGTTTGGTCACTGTACCAGCACTGTAGCCTGCCGAGAGTTCAAAGGGTCAGCATAGAGTAAGGCACACAAATATCCACACTGTAATTTTTCACTCAACACCAAAACAAAACACCGTTTCTGTGATACAACAAGTCAACAGCTAAAAAAGGAAAGCTGCATTCTCTAGAGATTCAATCATGAATACTACAAGAAAAAGCCCCGCAGCGGCCGTCGTTTGTTTTGTTTTATTAGCTGAACTGTTTTTAATACCTCGGGATCTCGTTAATAGGTATAAATAGCACCGCGTTGAAAATGAGTTTTCCCTTTTGGGATTTTATTCCACATATATATGCACCCACTTGTAGTCTTGGGTTCAGTCGTGTTATTTTTAAGTTGCCGTCGTTGTAAACACCGTCTCGACTCGGGGAGCGCACAGGTTGTTACCCTAGCGAGAGCACGCGAGACTCCCCACGGTTAAAGCGCTCAGGTGAGCCAAGAGTCTATTTTTAGCACAATATAATGAGCGTTTTTTCCTAATTACCAAAGGTGATTATTCTTTCTTTCTTTCTTTCTTTCTTTCTTTCTTTCTTTCTTTCTTTCTTTCTTTCTTTCTTTCTTTCTTTCTCCTACACGCCACACTCAGTCTCCTAACTGTCTCTTCTGGTCTTGGTTTCTGTGATAAAGTATAGGCTAGCATTAACTTTGTCAACAGTTTTTAAGACAGAAACATCATCCCTAATTTGTATTTGTTTGAAGCTCAATAAACCCACTTCCCTCAACTGTAATAGCTTGTTTATTCAATCCCTTGAATTGATCTGGTTGTTCTTCACTCGACTAATGAGCCACAATGCCCTTTTAGTATTGAATTGAACAGCAGAGAAACAAGGCTATGCTTCTCATCACAAACTACATGGGTGACAGGGGTGAGGTCTCCTGTCCTGGGTCTGGGACGTCCTGTTCTCCCGACAAACTAGCCAGTCAAACACCACATTTCCATCAGCACCATGAAACCAGTCTGTCAAACGCAATCTCATTCCGTTCCCAGTATCAGCCAGCCGGTTTCATCTGCACCCTACAAGCCAATCTGCAACCAGGCGTGTTACATAATAATCATAATAATTACCCTTCGCATTTCAGGAGTGTGCGATTGTTGTGCGCAAGCTTTTACTTAACAGGAATAAAAGCATTTACATAATTGCTATTATTATTATTGCTATTTATAAATGAATTCACCAGCCTCCAGTATTTCCCTGACAGTATAATAAATCCACAGCCTTCATATTCAGCCTACGTTTTCTTCTGCAGTCAAAGATTTAAAACCCTTTGCATTGGACGCTTGTTAGGTAACTTCCCCCATCAGTTTGGAGAGATTCTGCCAGCCTGCAATCCGAACTCGGACTGACAGAGTCCCCTAGATCTGCTGCTGGTGGAAATGAACAGGTCTGATCTGAAATAAGTCCATCCCTGTGGCAGATGGCGATGAAGCATAAATGGCTCCCTCTAGTGGTGTAGTGCTATATTTAGAAGTGAGGAGTCGACATTATCTTCTAGTCTTTATACTGGGACATATGGAAGACCAAACGCATGATGACCTCTTAGGAGGATGCCGCTGTTTCCCCATATAAAGCAATGGAAAAAATGGAAAGGCTTTTCAAAGAAAAATATATTTATTATGTGTCCAAAACTATTTTTCTGTCCATTTAATATTTCATGCATGAAAGGGTTAATTATAGTAATTTGTCACTATAACAGACTTGACATATCTAGGGCTATATTGTAAATCAACACTAGAGGGGGCTAAGTGAGCATTGACCAAAAATAAATGAATACAAACAGGATTTATCTTCCAAGAAAAATATATACATGCACTTTTATTGTTTATTTTTTATTTTCAGTGGTTGAATTTGGTGCTTGTGCAAATGCTGGCTTAGCCGAAGCCTGCGCTGGACTGGAGGGACCATCGTTTCTCTTATACAGTGATAGAGCAGTTCAGCCTGAATGCCATCGGCGGTGCAATCACTCAAAGCAGAGCCCACCGAATTAACGTCACCTTCTCCGGGTCTAGTAACCACATTTACATTTCAAAATGACAGCTGCGTGGTTTACGGACTGCTATTTGGAGAACATTGCGTGTATTATTTATTTATTCTTCCACGTCGCGAGGAGGCGATATTGTAAAAACATTAAACCATCAAGTGATCTTTTCTGCAACTGTAACGGTGGCACTGCATTGTGGGAGGTGTAGTCCAATACCATTGCGTTACGCACCCCGAATACACGTGAAAACTACGACTCCCACATAGCTTGAGCACAGCCACACGAGCTGTGCTGTCTGTATGAATGCTGAACTTGGTTTAATTTGAACAGGAGTGCGCGTTTGTTTATTCCTGTTTATTAGTTGGAATAATACATAAATAAACCCTTTTTGTTTCACAATGGCGGAATTGGACGGAGAAATAGTCTACCAGAGTGGCAGAACAGAAGTAAGTTTTAAAAAGTAACTCGTTTTGTGTTTATTAATAATAATAGTAATAATAAAAAAAATAATAATAATAAAAAAAGCATAATGACATTTTCCGCGTTACTTTAATAATTTAGTAATTTAAATATGTTTTATAAGTGGTGGACGTTTGCAAACGCTACTGTTTCATTGTTGTATTTTTAGTGGACGTTTTACGACACATTAATCTGTCAGTTTTCAACTTTCAACAGTTATAATAATGACAGTTTTCACTGGTGAGTCACGTTCACCAGTGAAAACTGTCATTATTATAACTGTTCACATTTAAATTATTTTGAAAGCCCGGTTTTATATTTGATATTGTCAAAAGAATCGCCAATTATAAATCCTTATGCTAGGACATATGGGGTGACTCGCATTTATCCGTCAGCTCACTATGACTGAATTAAGCTCCTCGTTGTCTTTAACCAGACTGTTGTGTTCTGTCCAGGTGGGTGAGTCTTTCTGTGAGGATACAGCGCTGGTCAGAGCCTATGACAAGGCATTACAGGTGAAAAAGACAGCTCTTTACACTGTGCGTGTGCTTGTGTTGTTTAACACTGCAAGAACAGTGTAACACTCCCTTTGTTGTGTAGCAGTTTTACCTGTTCAGTGATGGAAATGATACTCTCATTGATTGCACAGCAGTTTGATCCATTCCTGGTTTTACTATGACTTTAAGACACACCTGAGCTTGTTAAGTTCACGCTGTGGTTTGTGGACCTGTGTCGAAAGCTGGTTATTTTGTTTTTCATTTCTAATGAACAGAGCGTCCCGGCGATGGAGCGCGAGGGCTGTCACCCGCACGTCAACGTCCCGGGGGAATCTGAAGGAGAGAACGAGACAAAGAGAGAGGAAGAGGAAGACAAGGGGACAAAAGTGCAGGTGCGTAAAACGAACTGTTCCAATACGGGACGGCCCACAGTGGCCCTGATCTAAGGCCTTCTCTGTCTTTCTGTCTGTCATTGTGTCCCTTGTGTAAGGTTGTCTATCTGTGTGTGTCTCACTTTGTCCCTGGTCCAGGGCTGGAACTAAGACTCCCATTACATAGCAGTTTAATCCATTCCTGGTTTTGCTATGAGTTTAATAAGACACACCTAAGCTTGTTACCTATGCACTGGGGCTAACCAAGCTCCCAGTAAAACCTGTATCATTGTGAACCTAAGCTCTCCTCTCCCTGTGTGTGTCAGTGTGTTGTGTCCCTGCTCTAAGCTCTCCTCTCCCTGTGTGTGTCAGTGTGTTGTGTCCCTGCTGTGTCTCCTCTCCCTGTGTGTGTCAGTGTGTTGTGTCCCTGCTCTAAGCTCTCCTCTCCCTGTGTGTGTCAGTGTGTTGTGTCCCTGCTGTGTCTCCTCTCCCTGTGTGTGTCAGTGTGTTGTGTCCCTGCTCTAAGCTCTCCTCTCCCTGTGTGTGTCAGTGTGTTGTGTCCCTGCTCTGTCTCCTCTCCCTGTGTGTGTCAGTGTGTTGTGTCTCTGCTCTAAACTCTCCTCTCCCTGTGTGTTGTCAGTGGCAGGTGGGGTGGCGGTGTTGTGCAGTCTGGTCGGAGGATGGGCTGGTGTACCCCGCAATGGTGCGCAAGCTGTTGCCGGACCGAGGGAGGTGTGTAGTTCGGTTTGAGGGCTACGGGAACGAGGAGGAGCAGGATCTCAGCGCCCTGCTGCCAGCCCAGGACTCTGAGCCCTCCGATCCCACCCACACCCAGGACTCTGAGCCCTCCGATCCCACCCACACCCAGGACTCTGAGCCGTCCGATCCCACCCACACCCAGGACTCTGAGCCCTCCGATCCCACCCACACCTCTGAACCACAACCAGAATCTGGACAGGCATCACAGGTATCATGTTTCTTTGTTTTAATTCAGATGCATATTTGTTTTCAGAATATCAAGGTTGATATAGACGAAAATTTAATGCATACCTTTTCTCTTTTTCAACTGAAATCATTAGTTTATGGTCAGGCATGCGGACTACAAAGGGCAGCAGTGCACTCCACCTGTGTGTCATCGTGCCCCTGGTGTTAGACCTGATCTCTGGGGGTATACACTAAGATCACATTGGAATACACGTCTCAGTGTTCAGGTCACACTACACTGTTCTTTACGCTGAATGTTCTGGTACTGATGGGCTGTTTTGTATGATGAGCAAAAAGATAAGACTGTGTGCTCTATAGGGAGCTACAAAGTAGTAATATCACAAGCTATTCTAGGCTCTGCTAAGGTCAGTAACTTATGTGGTCATTAATGACTATTTTATAAAAAGGCAAACATTTATAAGAGAGAGATCATTTATTGATTCTGAAATCACATAAATTCAGCATTCAAGAAGCATTTGGTGGACAGCAAATAGCGTTCTAGTGCTTTTGGTCCTGCATCATGATGTAATTCAGACATCTGTAACAATACAATAAATTGTACAAAGAAAGTATCAGGATTTATCAATAAGCAGTCATTACACCCCCTACTGATCTTGTGACTGTGTCCTTCGTCTGAGGTCCAGAGTCTGTGCCATGCTGGTCTCTCCCTATGTGTCAGAGACCTTGTGTGTTGGTGTGTGCCGTTGTGGCCCTGGTGCATATCCGTGTGTGTCAGTGTGTTGTGTCTCTGCTCTGTCTCCTCTCCCTGTGTGTGTCAGTGTGATGTGTCCCTGCTCTAAGCTCTCCTCTCCCTGTGTGTGTCAGTGTGTTGTGTCCCTGCTCTAAGCTGTCCTCTCCCTGTGTGTGTCAGTGTGTTATGTCCCTGCTCTGTCTCCTCTCCCTGTGTGTGTCAGTGTGATGTGTCCCTGCTCTAAGCTCTCCTCTCCCTGTGTGTGTCAGTGTGTTGTGTCCCTGCTCTGTCTTCTGTCCCTGTGTGTGTCAGTGTGTTGTGTCCCTGCTCTGTCTCCTCTCCCTGTGTGTGTCAGTGTGTTGTGTCCCTGCTCTAAGCTCTCCTCTCCCTGTGTGTGTCAGTGTGTTGTGTCCCTGCTCTGTCTCCTCTCCCTGTGTGTGTCAGTGTGTTGTGTCCCTGCTCTAAGCTCTCCTCTCCCTGTGTGTGTCAGTGGCAGGTTGGGTGGCGGTGTTGTGCAGTCTGGTCGGAGGATGGGCTGGTGTACCCCGCAGTGGTGCGCAAGCTGTTGCCGGTCCGAGGGAGGTGTGTAGTTCGGTTTGAGGGCTACGGGAACGAGGAGGAGCAGGATCTCAGCGCCCTGCTGCCAGCCCAGGACTCTGAGCCCTCCGATCCCACCCACACCCAGGACTCTGAGCCCTCCAGTCCCAACCAAACCCAGGACTCTGAGCCCTCCGGTCCCACCCAAACCCAAGACTCTGAGCCCACCCACACCACAGAACTACATGTGCGTATCCGTGTCAACTGAACACAGCGCTGCGAGAGGGGTTATAATGTTAACATGCTGAGAATCCAAGCATCTGCTTTCTGTTAATGCGATTCAAAACTTTAAAACTCAAACAATTGGGGAGCTATGTGTATTTTATATGGAAATTGTAATTTTTTGTATAGGACTATTGCTTTAAGTGAATGTGTTAAAAGGCCTTAGGATAAGGTTGGGAATAAGTTCTGAAGTTTTAACCTGAAAGCGTTTCTAAGAAATCCTTTGAACAGGTTGGAGAGTCTGCCAGGCTTTATTGGGTGCCGATTCTTTGGAAGCAGTGCCTCTGAGCAGGAGGGATCTTGCTGTTGGGTATGGGTGGTGTTCTCCATGCTTCGGGTGACGCTGTGTTTTTATTGAACCAGGAGGAGGATGGTGAGGATGAAAGCCGCCCGGAGTCTTTGAAACCTGTGAAAAAGGAAAAGGCAAAGAAGCAGGGCCGCTCCTGCCCTGAACGCAACCACGCTTTCCCGTTCCCCTTCCCGTTCCCCCCCCCAATGCCACAGGGATACAGCGGCGGGCCCGTGAGTAACAGGACAAGGGGTTTCAAAGCATCAAAAAATAAACCTGTAAACTTGCAGTTCTATTCTCAGCCACACGGTGGGGTTAGTGGTGTTTTTATTCTGAATTTCCAGACTGCTGGTAGTCAAGCAAATCTCCTTAACTTTGATTTCTTTTAGCTGCCTCTCCCACGTCACTGCATAGCTAGTTGGGATGAAAGTTGCTAAGAAAATGTATCCATGACTTAAAAAGCACTCCATCATAGGTTCTATGATAGCGTATAAGAAACAAAGTCAAGCAGAAAAACAGTTTGGCCAGTGCTTTCTTAAGGCCTGTCTGTATATACTTATATCTAGAGAAATGCCAGTCCGATTGTGATGAAATCTGGATATGACATTTCACTGCACGTTATTGAGAGTATCTGAATACAGGGATGAATGGAACCTGCCTGTGTCACGCTTTAAATTTTTATATCAACATACAGTGGATGTCGGTCGTGGTGATCTACTTTATCGCGATACTGCAAGCTCTGAGCTTGCTTTTACAGCTGCGATGCAGGATCTTTGTTACTAAAATAGTTTTTTTTTTTTTTGTTCTGTTACCTGCCAACAGACCTTCCTGCCCCTCCCACCCCCTCCCCCTCCCCCTCCCCCTGCCTTCACTTTCCACTCCTCTAACTGTGAAGGAGCTGCTGACGAGATCGACGTGGACTCGCTGTCCAGCATGCTGCTCTCCTGGTACTTGTGTGGATATCACACCGGCTTCCACCTGGTAAGAGATCCACGCCCAGCATCATCAGCATCACGTGCTTGTACTTCAGCAGCTGTAGGTCTGCACGGTACAGGGATTGCAGACTTCAATATTTCAACGTTTTACAATTTTTCTTCCTATCCTACCATACTGTATCTGCATCTCCCGAAATATGTATTCAAACCAGACCTTTTCTGATTAGCCCTGATAGTACAGCCAGGCTTTTTAGATTATTTCCAGGTTTTTTTATGTATTTATTTCTGTTTTAATGTTTGTCCGTGATTTTGCAAAAAAAAAAAAACCTCCTTCCATTTCCTTCCATTCTCCAGCTTCAACACCTAGGAGTGCACTTTGTGCATGTAGTTCTGTCGATCGAGGTGTTAATTAACCCCCCGATACTTTGCAGAGATCTGCTTCTGTCTTGACGCCCCCCTCCCTTCTCTAGCACGCTCCCAGCTCCTCTCCCTGTTCAATAGCTTTATAGTTCTTGTCTTCCAGGGCTTGCAGCAGGGTCGAGCAGAAGCTGAGAAAAACTGTGCCAAAATCAAACAAGCTCAGCTGAACACCAACAGGAAACTCAGGAAGAACCTCTCATAGAGGTATGTTCAGCAGACCCTGTCCTTCTCTCCTGTTACTGCAGCACTGCAGACAGAAGTGCTTCGGTGGCTGCTTGTAATCTAATTCACACAAGTTTTTTCTGAACAGAAAAAGAAAAAAAAATCAAATCTTTGCATTTGAATAATTTTTTTGGTATTCCTGCACTTAACGATTTATTAATTTACAATACATGGCGTATGCAGTACGTCTCCCAGCTGATGTATCTGCTCTGTTTTATTTTCCAAGTGAACGTTCACATCGATCATCTTTTCGTTATTAGTTTGGGAGCTGTTGGCTGCCGCTTGCTCCTTGTCTGCAGCTCGGTACCTTTTAATAACGGTTTGGGGCAGATCTTGTTTGAAAGGGTCTGTCTGTCGCCTGTGTTTCATTACAGCTGTGTTCGGATACAACAGCAAGCTGATGACAGCGGTCAGACATTATCAGGCCTGATTGGGATTCAGATTCGGCAGAGCTGCGTCTCCCTCAGTCTGCTCCTCTGCTGTCAGAGTGCAATGAGGGTCTGGACTAATGTGATGTGGAGCAGATAGGCTCAGATGAGTGTGGATCCTAACTCCCTACCCACTTGATTTTGCACTTCAGCAATGATCTCATTGGATGTTTCTGAATACTGATGTAACATGCATGTTAATGGAAATTACCTCTATTTAAAAACCGACTATAATATTTGAATGCATTTTTGCAGAGTGCCGCTGTGTTTTTGTAACTTCTAAAGCACGCAATTAAAAAATGCAAGGTTTGCCATGTTATTTTTCTGAGCTTCAAATGAGCTCCTGCACAGTGCATCCTGCAGGAAATAAAGGTAGACCATGTGGTATATCAGCATGGTTCTGTGTTTCAACAATGAAGATAGAAAATGCATTCTTGAAATCCATGTAATTGTTTATTAAAATGTTATGGACCATTTAGGTATGTTTTTTAAATAGGGGTGATTGCATTTAAAATAAGATTAAAACTCTGTCAAACTGGCAATAAATGAGAGAAGTCTAGAGGTAACTCTTCCACAATGTATAGTGCATTATTACTCCAGTCCATTGCGTGGATTGACTCTGGTACCAACTTCTTAAGGGATCTACCCAGGTCTGCTTTAGAGATACCAGAGGAAAGTCTGATTCGGTACATGCTAAAGCTATATCCAAGTTTCATGCCACTTTCACATGAAGCCCTGTTTGTGTTGTTTTCTCAGCACTTCTCGTCTCCCTGTGCTCGCTTCTCGTTGTTGCAGGGGATTCAAGCAAAAAGAACTGGTCAGAATCTCAGGGCTGGACCTGGTCAAGAAGATCTGCGCTGTTAATTCTCATCATCATCAGGTAGATGTTCTTTTCTCTTTTGAGTATGGTGGACACGCCACCATGACTGGAAATGCCCTTTCAGATTCAGTTTGGTTTTGTCCGATATCGTCTGCTTTCGCAGACCCTGATTAGCACTACACCTGGGCTAGCGTACCCCAGGTAACATTAGGCAGTCCCATGAACCCAGGCGGTCATTCCTTTTTGCTAATGTGTGATACAGCCGGTGACATTTGTAAGTAAGGTGTTTTTGCCATTGTAAATAAAATAAACACTGTTTGTTTTTTGGATCCTTTAGTCCTCTTTGATACAGAAATAACTACTCTTTCTTGTGCAATACAGTGCTCCCTCACTGTAAGGCTCTCGGATATAACTCTCCTACAGCATGTCCCCCAATTCCCTATAGTAGTGATTCATGCAATATTTCTACAGTAAGTACAGTACCGGTGGTGTACCGTTTCTGTCTCTTCCTTTTGATACAGTATCTGAACTGAAGAGAAGCTGCGCTGGCACTTTGTAACACAGACATCTTATTCAGCATGCGTTTTATAACTGAATAGATATTAGGCCTATTACGTGGTTATCTTTTCTAATGTATTTTCTTTCTTGCTGCGAGAGGAGCTTCATCTCTCTCCGGGAGACGGGACGCTTTAGCCCGGCTCTTTATAGTTTAAAAACTGCTAATTAAAATGAGCCACGAGTGGGAATGTTACCTTTTTTTTGTTTGTTTGTTTGTTTTTTTGTAAAAAATATAGCGTTGATTACATGGTGCTTTTGCGTGGTTAATTCACGATATGTTACATTTTTGCTTCACTATACGTGCATTATAGAGAGGGAGTTATTTCATTTTGTGTTTGTCGGATATGTGTTTTTGTGTGTCCTGGGGTGCCCCCCTCCCCCGTTTATAACGCTCATATTGTGTGCCCCCCACTGAGCACTGTAGATTCTGAATTCTCAACGTTCATGAGAAGTTGTGATTTGCTGCATTATGGTTAATTCAACGCAAATAATGGGTCTTCCCAAATGTTCTAAAAGGAGATTGATCTAAATCCCTGTCTTCTAAATCATTAAAAGAAGGGATCTTTGAAAAACAGCATTTCTGACGGTGTGTGGCAGTGTGTGTGTGTGTGTGTGTTTGACAGGTTTGCTCCTAATGTAACATTAACTAGTAGAGGTGTTTAAATCTCACACTGGAAACTCTTCTCTAAAACAATGTCTCTAAATGAACCTAATTAACTACAGCTGTGGCCAAAAGTTTAGTATCACCCTAAAGAATTAACTAATTTTGCTTCATAAAGTTGAATGAAACCTGCTGAAATAATGTTACGTTAACATACTGAATTACACACCGCTTTGTAGTTTTCCAATATACTTAACGTAAAAAGAAATTGAAAAATGTGACGTTTCGAATTATATCTCAATCTTAAAATTGTAGGTTCTGCAACACTTTTGCCCATAGCTACACCGGAGTGACTGTGACTCCACAGGGAAGGAAATAAGAGTCCTATTGCATAGCAGTTTCACCTATTCCAGGTTTTACTATGAGCTTGATTAGCCACAGTGTGTAGGTGACAAGCTCAGATGCGTCTTATTAAACTCTTTGTAAAACCATGAATGGATCAATCTGCTATGCGAGTCTTATTTCCATCCCTGTATTACCCTGAAGAGACCCCAGACAGCCATTAGCAGACCACAACATTACAATGCATCTGAACAAAACACTGTTCAACGGTAATGATGTATTGCCATGGCGCTGCAGTGCCGTGTGTCGGGTCACGCAATTGTGATGTCATTGATATGTCAAAATAAGAGAAAGTGGCCACTTTACTGTGGAACCATTCCCACAATGGCTCATCCCTACGACTCAACCCTGCAGCTGCATTGCCATTGAAGATCATTCGTGAAACGATTGCTGAGCTACCCCCTCCCCCCACTGCCCAATGCAACCCCCTTTTAAAAAAAATTCTCAGGAATAGTTTAAATATTTAACCAGACCTTTCAAGCAGGTGACATGCAGAGTGGATAATAAATTTCAGCAGTGCAATCCTTTCCCCTCAGGCCCACAGTCCGTCCTAATCAGTGTTGTTTATTGATGCCCCGTATATGCAGGGCTTTGGGATACTGGGTATTGAGAGGCTCTATGTAAGATCTTATTGGGTCGTGTTGTATACAGCTGTCAGTGGAAACAAGATGTAGTCTCTGTGTTCGGCTTTCCTGAGGGAATCATTTCAGAACGCCAGAGAAGCCGAGGGCCGTTTCACAAAAGCTGCCGTTGAGAGAATAACAAAGAATAACTTTCACAAACTATACGTGTCTCTGGACGTTCTCAAACTTGAGTTCACACGTGGTCTGGTCTGGTCGTGAACTGTTCTCTGCAACACCCTCACGAGAGCACGTACACTCACGTTTGTGCGAATGTGCAATGACTTTTTACAAAGAATAGTTGTTGTGAATCTTCAGCCAAGGGGCGGGCAGGAAATGAGTGTTTCCCTATTACACCCTTAAGCCAAGAAATGCTTGTGAGAGTCTCAAGGGATTTGGAGTAAATGCACTTTGGGAGCAGCTGCTCCTCGCTCGAAAGAATAATCTTGAAGTCACAGATACGATCGGGAGTGGGTAAAAGCTGAAACACACCAGAAGTAGCCAAAACAGACCAGAACACAAACTTACTGAGTCGAAACGGACCAGAACACAAACTTACTGAGTCGAAACGGACCAGAACACAAACTTACTGAGTCGAAACAGACCAGAACACAAACTTACTGAGTCGAAACAGACCAGAACACAAACTTACTGAGTCGAAACGGACCAGAACACAAACTTACTGAATCGAAATGGACCAGAACACAAACTTACTGAGTCGAAACGGACCAGAACACAAACTTACTGAATCGAAATGGACCAGAACACAAACTTACTGAGTCGAAACAGACCAGAACACAAACTTACTGAGTCGAAACAGACCAGAACACAAACTTACTGAATCGAAATGGACCAGAACACAAACTTACTGAGTCGAAACGGACCAGAACACAAACTTACTGAATCGAAATGGACCAGAACACAAACTTACTGAGTCGAAACGGACCAGAACACAAACTTACTGAATCGAAATGGACCAGAACACAAACTTACTGAGTCGAAACGGACCAGAACAGAAACTTACTGTCGAAACGGACCAGAACAGAAACTTACTGAGTCGAAACGGACCAGAACTGAAACTTACTGAGTCAAAACAGACCAGAACAGAAACTTACCGAGTCCAAACTGACCAGAGCAGATTCATATCTCTGTTCTTAATCCATGTTAGTCTTTCAGGCTGAGGAACTGACTTGCCATGAATTCTAATACATATATAAATGTCCTGTAATGCTGGTTTAATTGGAGGCCCCCGTTGTGTAGCCAGCCTGCCCCTGGGACGCAGGCTCCTGGCTCATTTCCCCTGCAGGTCAGCCAGTGGAGATTGGAACAACCTGCAGCGGATCCATGGTGCAGTCCCAGGAGAGAGCGGTGTTTACACAGCACGGGGGCGGATATGGAGCCAGTGTTTGCACTTCAATCAGAGGAGAGGGGAGTCACCGAAGATAACATGCACACCCAGGGAGCATTCCGGAATACCTGGAGACAACATTCATTCTACAGTTAGTGTCACTACTGTAATCCATATGTTACTACGGGGTAGATTCTATCAAAATATACAGCACCCATCTCATTTCTGATTCATTGCAAAATTCACCCCTTTACAGAGACATGATTTTTTCATCATTTATTAATTTTACAAGAGTGACCTGTAAATGATATACAGTTGTTGTGAAATAAATGAGTTCAAATGTGATTGATTGAATAGCGCCATAGAACAGGAGAAATGAACCTGAGTATAAAGGGCTGAAGGTTACTGTTGGTTATTTGACTGTCGCGTGCCGCAATACGTTGTGCACGTCTGCAGAGTCGATCCTTCGTGATCACCGGAGCGGTGTCTTCTTCCCGATGGTGGTTTTCTGTGAACCATTTCAGGAATACCTGGAAGACTGTCTTGATGCAGCCACTGTGTTAAAGCACAAGCCAGTCGCACGGGCACCCACGATCATGCCCCTTGTGAAGCCATGCACTTCACTTCAGCTTTCCCATGATTGTTGTTGAGTAGTTGCACACAGCCTGTCACGCATTTTATATAGGTGATACATGACCTAATGGATTCATTGAAGGCTAATTTCTAATTTCCTCATTTTAGTTGTCAGAGAACAATACGGGGCAGTAGTGTGGAGTAGTGGTTAGGGCTCTGGACTCTTGATCAGAGGGTCGTGGGTTCAATCCCTAGTGGGGGACACTGCTGCTGTACCCTTGAGTAAGGTACTTTACCTAGATTGCTCCAGTAAAAACCCAACTGTATAAATGGGAATGTAAATGTATGTAAAAATAATGTGATATCTTGTGGGCGTCTGCTAAGAAATAAATAATAATACTCATGCAGAACACATCTGAGCACTGTGCAGTGGAAACACAGCTCTGGTGCCTTAACTGTGCTTCAGTCAGCTTTATAATACGTGTCAGATCCCTCCCTCTATTATCATGTCTCCTCTGAACAATCCTGAGCAAATTACTGTTCAGTAATAGAAAAAAAAAAGTTAATTATTAGCAAGTTATCCTACCCCTCAGCGAGATTTTTATTCCAGTGTCGATACTCAGTTTTGCCCAGACTAGATAGATTTACAGTCCTGCAAACCTAATAGATTTTTGAAATACTGGCTCTATTTGTCAGCGCTGCCCATCTGGGAATTATTTCTGATAAGTCATCCGTTTGCCGTCCCTGTAGTTTTCACGGTAACCGGGAACTGGTCTATCTGACTGGGGCTCTAATGACCCCCAACGCGCACATATTACATTGCTTTACACCATGCTGACATTTTTATAGGTCTTAGAAAAGTCCTTCTCAATTAGACCAGGGATCCCCTTGCCAGAAGAACAGCAGGGAGTCACAGAATTGGTTTCACTAACGATTTTCAGTTTAACTTGGTGTGGGCGACAAGGACTCCCAGTTCTGCTATATACTGTAATCTCAGAAAGAACAGGAGTTTGTGTCTTAATCAAAGTCTGTCTAAAGAAAAAACATCTACATTTTCCTACTGTTTAATTTCCTACCTGTTTTATATTCTATTATGTGTGGTCAGTATGATTCTATATTGCTGTTCTGCTTAGATCATTATCTGCCATGCTTACAGTTCCAGCAAAAATTGTTTATAAAAGGAGGTGGGGAAGCATATTAGTGGTGCACTGAAAACGGTGCAACACTGATAGTCTTCCCCACCTCACTTCTCCATAATCAGACTTGAGGATCTTGTTAGGAGCATTTTTTTCAGTCAAACAGTAGTCTAAGCAGAAATACCAACAGAGAATCATACATAGCACAGATATACATATGAGGAAAACATAGATCTCTTTTTAACCTTGTTGCTGATTTTAACAAAAAAATACATTTTGTTTTCACACAGAAACATGATGCTCAAATAGAAAACTAGAGATTATCTACAAACACAGCAGGAGTGGTAGACAGGGAAATTACTACGGTAGCAATTCCTCAGTTTAATGACCCGGGAACAGTTGAATACAATGTGTTAGTTCCTTCATCACCACACTGAATTTGACTGGATTAATTGAGCCTTTGAAATGATGAAATATCAGCTCCCTTCCACTTTACCCAAAATCTTAAAGAGAAGAATCAGAAACGAGCCATTCCACAGCCGAGGGAAACTCCCCTGGCAGCAGCGCGGTTAGATGTGAAGAGCTAGGAGGCTGTTAAGAAGGTCTAATGGTGTGTGTGTGTGTGTGTCTGTGTGTGTTTGTGTGTGTGTGTGTGAAAGAGTGTGTGTGTGTGTGTGTGTGAAAGAGTGTGTGTGTGTGTGTGTGTGTGTGTGTGTGTGTGTGTGTGTGTGTGTGTGTGTGTGTGTGTGTGTGTGTGTGTGTGTGTGTGTGTATCAGAAAGATCAAGCCAGGAGACACGATGACAAACACGGGTTGTTAAAGACAAGTGTCTAAAAAGAAAATCAATACACCAATCTCATCACTCGGAATTGGGACGTAAATATTTCAACAGGTGATGTCAGCGCAGTATATAAAGTGGAGGTCCGGGCGAGTGTTCCATAGAACATTGAGAAGCACAGAAACTCTCTTCGAACGTTCTCTGTTGCAAGTGAACTCCGCGACTTCTTTCAGCACCATGGTCAGCAGCCGCCTACTCCTGCTATGCATCACCTGCTCGGTCCTGTTTGTGCTGGTCTACTGCGAGGAGGCTGTGGAAGTCCGGTCCATAGACAACTCTAACAAAAGCCAAGAAGAGAAAGAACTGGTGAGATAACTTATTAATGGATGGTAGATATTATATTATATTATATTATCCTTTTTTTTAATGTTGATTTCATTATAAACAATGTACAGTATGAAGGAAATACAAAATCGTGTCGACTGAAACCTTTGAAGAAACATGCTACATTGCAGACGATACACTGAAATAAATGCCAACACCAGTATAATACTATTGGAATAGTGCGCACGAACACCAATCGCTTAGATTCAATGTCTGGACTTTTTTACATTCCTGGTTTACTTTACTGTGTGCGTTTTTCCTTTCTGAAAAAAATAAATAGATACATGTGCTGATGAGTATTTGGAGTAAATCTTTCTTAAGAACAGTAAAGGGAGAAACTGAAAGACGTTCTCGTTATAGCAGCTGTGGACGCAATGTTAATGTTGCAGGCATGAATATCCTAGATTCATAGATAGATAGATCCTTCCTTCATAGGAGATGCAGAACATACTTTGTTTTATATAGTCTACTAACTATATATAGTCTGTGAATTTTAACAGTAGTGTAAAGAAAGACTGAATTAAAATGGAATAGTTGTCCCATTAAACTGTATTGGCGTGTGTTAAAAATCACAGCCTCTAACACTTGGTAGGAATGCTGCGTGTCAGATAGTTTCTGAAACTTCATTCAATCCTCGCTGCAGTGTTGAGTCATTACATTAAATATGAATAGAAAAACTGAACAAAAGAAATACATCAAACACGTCAACGACAAACCCGTGACTTACACAAGGACGCTTGATTTGTGTCTGTGTTTTATTTCTTCATATTTTTTATATAACCGACTTTAGCTATTAACACAAGGAAAGAGACGACGCTGTGTTGGTGTTCTGTGATAGAATACTGGTGATAGAATACCGGTGATAGAATACTGGTGATAGAATACCGGTGATAGAATACTGGTGATAGAATACCAGTGATAGAATACCGGTGATAGAATACCGGTGATAGAATACTGGTGATAGAATACCGGTGATAGAATACCAGTGATAGAATACTGGTGATAGAATACCAGTGATAGAATACCGGTGATAGAATACCAGTGATAGAATACCGGTGATAGAATACCAGTGATAGAATACCGGTGATAGATTACCGGTGATAGATTACAGGTGATAGAATACCGGTGATAGAATACCTGCATCTTGGTGATTTGTGGGATTCTGTTCATAATTAATAATACCCGACTGGCGAGCTCTTGTGCTACAAAATAGATTAGATGCCATCATTTGATGCAATCGTCTTACCCACAAAAATACATTACAGCAAAAGGTGTTTCATTTGAACGCATTTGCAAGATCACACTAAGGATTAATTAATATTAAATAGAGGTTGTTTGCTTTAAAATCATAGTTAATTCAGTACGTATGTCAGCTATACCACATTGTGAATGTGGATCTTTACAAAAGAAATGTATTTTCTGTGTAGGTTAACGCATTCATTGCTAAATTTCTCCACAGCAATAGCAGGCTATAGATTACATTGTTTTCCAGGTATGGCTAATCAATTAAATTGCTTTAAACTTTTTTTAACCATTGTTATTTTTGGAGATGACAAGTATGTGTCTTTGTTGTTATACTTTGAAATATCATTCTTTTAAAAAGGAACTGGCAGCTTCGAGTGGCTGTCCTGCACGATTGCTCGTTTGCATCGCTGGCGCTTGTTGCACGCTTTGTGGTAAATGCATTCCTCTCATGCTTTTTCAACTTGTGGGTTCGCAGATTGAAGCGCTGCAAGAAGTTCTGGAAAAGCTGAAGAGCAAGAGACTGCCGTCTGCAGAGAAGAAGCTGGGCTGGGTCCCGTCGGTAAGCACGCTCTCCTCGTTTCCATGACTCCTTTAAAACGCACGCGCAATTACGCGATTCGAGCAGCCGATCTGCTCGCGGGAGAGGATCAGCGATCTTCTCTCGCATAAGTAAAGGAGCACGGGCTAGAAGCACTGGAATCGATTTCTGAAGCGATCCAGCCCCAGATCTTTTACAAACGCTCCGGTGTGACAATATTTTATATGCCGGTAGAAGGTGTGGAAATCTGGAAGCAGTCTGTGTTACCTGATCAAAGACATGTAGCTTAAGTTATTGCAACCATTGACCTTGCAATCCTCTTATAGTTTATACCACCAGAATTACAGCCTTATTAATCGGAATGTGCACAGGCATTATTATTATTATTAGCAGTAGTAGTAGTGTAGTAGTGTAGTAGTAGTGTACTGTTGTTCATATTCTCTGTGTGTATTATTGTCATTCTCCAGTGTGATGCGGGAGAGCAGTGCGCAGTTCGGAAGGGCTCCAGGATTGGAAAGCTGTGTAACTGCCCGAGAGGAACGTCCTGCAACTTCTACATCCTCAAGTGTTTATAGAGATGGATTGGGCGGGAGTGTGTGTGCGTGTGCGTGTACGTGTGTGAGAGAGTGAGGCTGACACAGAGACGTGGTCACAGCAGCAAGTACCTCTGGCTCGCCTCTCATCCTCACAGAAAGCGACAGGAAGACTGTCGTTGATCCCCATCCAAAAGGCACTTTTTGTTATATTTATTCTGTACAAACAATAAATAAATAAAAGAAAATAAAAAGTGAAACGCCCGCCTCCTGCATGTGCTGCCTCACAGGGCAATGCGCTGTATATTAAAAGTTTGCTTTTGCATAAATGCAGCGTCCCCACCCCCATTGTGATGGTATAGATTAGGGGTCCATACGGGGACCCGGAGCCTGGATTCGAACCCACAATGCACAACCAGAAAGCGCTACTCAGTGTGTCCAATATACAAAATGAAACAACATCACCGGTTCAGTAATGAAGGGGTTACGTTGTATGTTAGTGTAGAGAGAGATTATCACAGAGATTAATCACAGAGATTGTTATTTGGCACAACAGTCGAGTGAAGTCCATGCGATTGGTACAATACTTTGAACTGTAACAAGCGGGTTAGTGCCTCGTGTTGGAGCCTTGAATGCATACAGATTTAGACCACCGTGCAAACCAAATTGTTAAGTTATATTGCAGGTGGAATTTGGTTTTGAACGTCTGCTTTGCAAATCGACGCGCCAATACAAGTCTGTTTCCGACTTCAAATTCAATTTCTATACCCACAGCATGCAGACCTAGAATATAAAACAGCGCGGCCAATCGGTCACTCGAATAATGACGTAGCACGAATGATGACGTAGCACGCAATGAATTCCATTTTGAACTCAGTAATGAAATATGCCTGGCAGTGGCTGGGCTGGAATATAAACGCTTTCGGGATATATAGGATACTGTAAATTACATTAATCAGTAACACATCATGTTGCAGACCCTGTGCAAACAATATAATCTATACTGTGTGTGTGTGTGTGTGCGTGTGTGCGTGTGTGTGATCCTAGTGAAATGTGTAATGTGGTTGATCCCGATGTTGTTTGTATAAAAGTCAATAAATACTTTATTTACAAAACGAGCTGCTTTCCCTTTTCGCTAGTCAATGGATGACCAAATGAGTATTGCAATACAAGCCTAAACCACCAGAGGTCGCCAAGGTGCATGAGCAGAACTGAACGGTAATTACTCGTACAGCAGTTCCTGGAAGTAGTGCATCATCACCAGGGGGCGACAAACGCCACTGAAAGTAACGGGAACAGAACTCGGGGACTAATCTAGGGGGGGTGTGGTGAATGTAGTTTGTTGTTTAAGGAATGAGAGGTCGATCGTGAATCACTCTTAGTCTCGGACTGTTTTTTCCGTTCTTTCTGAGCACGCGGAAGTTACTCATTTTATGAAATGCACCGTGTTTTTGTCATGGGGTTGAATCACTTGCTTGTGTCACTAAAAATAATGACACTTCCGTGAGTTTCGGACCCAACCAGAATGACGACTTGTTTCAGTTTAAGTTTAGGCTACATTTAAGCTGTAAAATCTCCCCTTACACAAAAAAAATCCAGTTTGTCTAAATAAAATAGCACCCAACTACCAAATTAAATGATTACAACACGTGCATATCATATTTAAGGTCAAATACTATCTCACCCCCTCAAATGATTAGTAACTATGCTGAAACCTTATAAATGAAAAGCAACAAATATGTTTAGGTAAATTATAATCACGTGACATTTTAGTATATGGACGCTATTTCAGAAAATTCAAACCACTGTAAAAATAAATACCTCATCAACACTGTATTCACCCTGGACGTACAGGATAAAATGTGTCAGAATGTGTATGATTCCTTAAGCGTTCTAATACCACGCCTACCTAATCGCGTTCTGATTGGTTGCGAGGGAAGTTGGGCGGAACATACCGCCCTTCTATAAATAGGGCTGTTGCGCGGTGACGTCATAGGGTTAGCTTCTCAACATGGCGACGGAGCAGGCAGGAGAGATGGAGGGAGCACTAACCCAGCACAGGTCTCCTCACCCGGGCTTCAGCAATGAGAAATACTCCTTGCTTGTTATTGTCGGGGAGTACAGCCGCCAGGGCCTGGTGGAATACGTAGTTTCGGAAATAGAGAGAGGTGAGCCGTTTGTTATATAAATGTGTATACCGATACAAAGTTTCCCATTCAGTACAATGCTTCTTACTTAGACGAGACAGCTATCTGTTTTATTGTAAGCAATAAGCATTGCATGGTATTCATTTTTGCCTTTAAAACTATAACTGTGTTTTTTTATATAATTTATTATTGCAATTGGCTTGTCGTGGCTCAGAATTTTTTTTCTGCAGAAGTGGCAAAAACCCGCCAAGAAATTTGGCAACAACTGAGCCATATGATAATGTGGACCCGCGACTCTGGGAGGGGAGGGGAGGGGAGGTATTATTAGCATGCTTATGGTGAATTTGGTAGAGGGAATAGGATTTTAAACATAACAAATTTAGAAACACCTCTCGTCTTTTCACTATGCATTGGCCAAATAATAACAACAACAACAATACTATTAGTAATGGAAAATAATAAATAAACGTGTCATTTTTACAAAGTACGATGGATGACAGTAGATGAACGGATTTGATGATGCTGTGTATTGCGGAGTCACACCCTGAGATCGAAAGGGCTGAAGAGACAGGTACTGCTATGCAGCCGAGGTCTGTTTTTGAATTGAAACCCGCAGAACTGACAGAAAGTAAATCCGGTAGCATTGCCACGACATCCTAGTTCGGTGTGCTCTAAAGTGATGACGTCGGGTTACAGAGCGGTTCTAAATAGCGATCCACAGAAAATATATGGTTTTCTGGGTGATGGCTGTGCGCGTATCTCTGGTTCCACAGCTATATATTTAAGAATCATCAGTCTTGTATGTTATTTAGTGCGATCTGAATTAAAGGAGGGCCTTCCGATGCCAGTTGCTCCGGACAGGACGAAAGGACTGTGTTTAGTTGAAGCTGCGCGCTACCGCGCAGGAAGGAAGGCCATACGTTTGTGTTCTCTGTGTAACTATGTAACTAAACATTAGCAAGACCCGACCGTGCCCGCTCTCTATAGCCCGTCCCCTACCCGTGATATCTGTGCAACGTGCTTCATTGATCTGTTTACACAACCACTGCCCTACCCTCTGACTCTATGCTGTGGCATTAAGGTAGAGTGTGTGTTTGTACTGTAACTATAAACGACCCCTCCCATAATAACGGTGCATGTTCAAAACATGTATGTTGAAACAAACTGAATGACGCTACGCAATGATTATGTGCAAGACTGTAGACAAAGAGAATTAGATGCGAGTCCTTTTATTGAACTAAATAAACAATAATTAATCACAAGCTTTCAAGACCTCTAAAAGACTGATTCATTATTGTTTAGTTAGTTCAATAAAAGGTATCACCTCTCCTTCTCTTTGTCTGTCATCTCCTGACTGATACGGCTTCCATTTCATCTATGTAAGACTATAGAAACCCAGATTGCACACACTGTAATAAAACAATACACTCTAATAAGGAAGTCCCCTGCAGTAAAGACTGGTTCATGGTTTTTTTTTTCATATAAAGTCCACAGTTATACAGTACAGCATTGGCGATGACATGAATGATTTATTTCAGTAGCGCTTTTCAGCTCATATCTCCAATGTGCTTTACAGAAAACCATTAAGCAAAATGCATCACTGAAGCAGCTAGGAGACAGCCTCTCTAGAATTGCCCTGCTCTGTTTGAACCGAGGACCGACGTGCGTTTAACCCTTACAGGGCCGCTCCCAGGCAAGCACAGCGCTGGCAGAGAGTACTGGAGCTGGGCTGGCTGTCTCCGCAGTGCCAGAGAATCACGAAGAAGGGTACCGTTTTAATATAGGAAAAGTCCTCTCCACAAATATACTGGCTCTCCTGTAGAGGATGAGGCACACACATGCTCTCAATCAGGTTATTATCAATACAGATCTGACTTGAAAAGAATGCATTGTGCAGACGACCCAGATGTTCATGTGTGAGGCAGTTTTAAACAGTATTGCTCTTTGTTTTGTACAAGGTGGTTAAAAATTCACTTGACAGCTGTGCCACGCTGGTGCAATTGCAGAGCGCATGAAGTCTGCCAGGTCCATCATGGACAACACGATTCTAAGACAGGTTTCTCAGGACACGTGATTCTTTCTCCTAAGTTATTAACAAAAGCACTACGATTTATTTTTCCTCTCCTTATACCAGCCAGTACCACCCAGCAGGGATGGTAATAAGACTCCTGTTGCATAGCAGTTTCACCCGTTCCAGGTTTTAATGTGCTTGATTAGCCTGAGTGTATAGGTAACAAGTGCAGGTGGGTCTTAATAAATTCATAGTGAAACCAGGAATGGATCAAACTGCTGTGGAATAGGAGTCTTATTCCCACTGTGATCGTGGGAACTGTTTCTAACATACTTGTTTTAGTAGCCAGTGCAGCGTCAGGCATCTTTCTGTGAAGCCCCTCTCCCTTCCTCTGGGTAGAGGGTATCTGCTTTATTCTGTAGTGATTTGTAAATGGGAGATAATGTGACGACTGCTTTAGCCCTTGGCTTCCTTTGAGAAGTCTCATAATGACAGTGCTAGAAGTACATGAATAATATATTTCTTTATTTCAGCTTGGTTTAATGGGGATGTTACTCACTGAGACTCGAGGGCTTGCTTTCAGTGTGGTCTGGAGGCAACAGGCAGCTCAGAGATCCATTATGAATCCAAAATAGAAGCTTCATAGATGCAGTGTGTATATTGTGAAGGTCTATATCTGTATGAACTGCGGTTCCTGGGTGCTTTCACCAGCCCAGCCTGACACATTTGTATAAATGATCTGACACTAGTGATGCTAAGAAGCGGAGGGTGGTTTTGCCATTATAATTTACTTGTGTTGGCTATCCAGTAGGCGTTTCCTGTAAGCCTAAAAAAAGATTTTTTAGAGGGGGAGGCTGGGGGTCCCACGGGGGGTTCTCTCGCTCAGTAAACAGGTGATTGAAGCTGAGAGAGAAACTGATAAACAGCTGCTTTATATCAACCTTAAACATTGCAGTGAGTCCTGGCTCTGCTTCTTGCTCATCCAGTTTCAAACAGAATGATGGGCATTTCTTAGCATGTGCTCTGAGGGTATCTCTGTACCTGTGTGTGATATGAAGAAACTGTCAACTATTCTGAAAAAACTGGACTGGAAAATGTGTCAATACTGTCAAAGTTATTGGAACATGCCTTCAAGAATTGTCATTTCTCTGTACGATCATAACAGTAGTAACTGATCCTTTGAATCAGTGGTGGGCAACGATATGAAAGTTTGACAGATATCGTGCATGTGTTTTGTTAGCGATATCTAATTCTTCCAAAACAAAATCACAAAAATATCCTATCTATTAATAGAACAGACGTTAACAGATATTTACATATGAAAAGCAGTAACTTTAACTTAGTGATCCTTTGCTTCATAATATCCATGGAGTAACACCCTACCCCAGCAGTGCCAAACTTAATGCAGAATACAAATAGCGTTTGGTAAATGTCAGTCAATGAAATGCAATGCTTCAGTAATGCTTTAGTGTGCTGTGTTTCTGTGCCTATGAGGCTGACAGTGATTGGTGTGTTTGGGATTTATTGTGTCTCAATGTAAAATAAGCGTGATTATACTGCGTTAGTACTGTAGCATCAGCAATGCAAAGCATGTCTCAAGCTGGCCGTATGTGTTTTTATGGAGAGTGTGTGTGCTGGGTGAGATTTCTGGTTTTGCTATACTGAAAAATGAATCAGTTCTATTTAAAAAAAAATCAATTTACAGCCTAGCAAATTGATATTATTGTTAAAACTTCAAGAAAACTGATGTTTAGCTTAGTTGTCTTGTACACCCTGCGTATTTCACCAAAAGCTCTCAAGTTTCATCAAAAAAGGTTTTGATTTAAAAATGTAAAGTCTCATGATATTGCCATATGGAAAAATATCAATATTGGTGCCCATCACTGCTTTTAATGCAGTAGGAGGCTGTGTGGTCCAGTGGTTAAAGAAAAGGGCTTGTAACCAGGGGATCCCCAGTTCAAATCCCACCTGAGCCACTGACTCATTGTGTGACCCAGAGCAAGTCACTTAACCTCCTTGTGCTCCGTCTTTCAGGTGAGACGTAATTGTAAGTGACTCTGCAGCTGATGCATAGTTCACACACCTTAGTCTCTGTAAGTCGCCTTGGATAAAGGCGTCTGCTAAATAAACTAATAATAATAATGCATCTCGCCACAGATATCGGTCTGCCTTGCGTTTTTACAGAAGCTAGTGCTTTACGCCTCCAGTTACTGTGAAGGAAGTACAGCCAAACTGCAGCCATGCACCCAGGGGGCACCCTGACCTACAGCTCCGTCCCACCCAGCCAATTCTGAGAGACTGCTTGAGAGAACCAGGAAACGCAGAGTAAATACGAAACAGTATGAAGACGAGAAAAGCAATAAGCATCTGGAATAATGTGTCCCAGGACTGAGTATTGCCGTTTGCATTTTCCAAGGTGTTTTAAGCGGGGGGCAGATGATCTGTTGTGTCTACGAAGAAGACGACGGGTATAAACACAGCACAGAGGGCGATGTGAATCGTCCTTTTCAAACAGATAAGAACTCTTCAGGAAATTGCATAAAGCATTTCTTAAGAGGTTGTTCAGCTTGCTGTGAATGAAGCTCTTACTGTGTCCGTCTTTCCTGTGTCTGCGGTTGATGGTGCATGAAGCACATTCGATGGAGAAAAGGGTGCCAGGGTAGAGCTGTGTAACCCACGTCCCCCACATGGAGGAATGTCTGTTTCCAGAACCCTTTTCCAAGACCATAGACCTCGCTTCCCTTTTGTGTGGGTGATGACAAGCAAGATACAGATTGAAACCAGATGGTTCCCGGTTTTTTTTTGGGGGGGGGGGATGTTGGGCGCACTTGAGGAATTGAGCCCGGGAAGAGGCTGCTGGGAGTGGGTTTGTGACAGCTGAGTGCCGTGCAGATGGTGCGAGGGATGAGACCAGGCCTCGGTGGATTCTTGCATTAGAGAGACCCAGTAGAGCACGCGACACACTGAGCACACAATGATTCTGTGCTGTTAATAACACACAGGGTGTTCAGCTGCATGTGCCTTCTAAGGTGCAAACGTCCAGTTTTAATAACCTGCCCAAATGTACTCATTTGTTCAATTGCTGTGTAGCCAGTACTGTTGGCGAGGAATTAATTGCGACTATATTTGCCCTTCGTTACAGCACTAGAACAGCTGAGTGCTCAGAACGGTCTGTGTGGTTAAGAAAGATTAGTGACAAAAAACCCTTCCCTTTCAGAAAGACGATATCATATTTCTTAGATGGTTTTAAGTACATGCACTGTATTGTACACAGGCTTGCTGTCTTCACTCATCTGGGTGACATCCAGGGCTTTAATATGTATTTAAAACCAAGTATGCAGAATCAACAGTAACTTAGGCAAGCCTCCAAGGTGTATTGAGACAGATGAATACATGCTGTATGACTGGGGCTTGTGTTGCCTCAGATCTCTTGATTACTGGCTATCTGACAATGTGTTGCCAGTCACACGCTGCTCCAATGTTGTGCATGTATTTGAATGAGAGCGGAGTGGCTCAAATGGATAATGTCATCAACGTTTGCCGGACAGTGCTTTGTAAGTTTAATGCTTCTGTGCATTAAAACAAGATTGTCTGGAATGATTCAGAAATTCCAGGAACAATATTGAAACCCTGTCTTTTGCACCATGCAGACTGTGAGACGTGCCCACAGTAAAATCGGGGGCGGGGACGGGTGCTAATTGGATTTATTAATCTAAATCACCTCCAGTGTGTTAGAGTTCCATATATAAACAACGACCTCAGTGTCTCTGCTCTGAGATCACGCTGCTCCACACAGTAGCACCACAGCTGGAAGGCATGCGCAGTGAGGACTGGATTAGAGCTCTGGGTCTTTCTGTAAACCCGGACTCTGTGCTTGTGATCTCAGACAAACACCTTCAACAGGGAAGATGATGAGCTGCAGCGACAGTGTGATTCATCGCCACCGGCTGCTGAGGAAACAAAGGGGGCTGTCTGTCTTAAAGACGCAGTGCTCCTTTCTGTAGTCCGTTGTATTGCGAAACTGCAGACTGCAATTTGTCTGCATCGAAATTGTTTTGGTCTTTTGATTTTGGATGTGATCAAATGCAGCAGTGATAAGCAGCCTTATTTATTTTTTAATGCAATTCAATTTGCCTTATGACGCACTACATTTCCAAGAAATGTGAATTGCATTAAAGGGATACTTTATATCATCTACATTAGTGTTATGCTGTGCACTGAAGCCCAGTGGTAAAGCATTGTGCACTGAAGCCTATGCAACACTACTGTGCTCCCCTGCCTCGCTTCCCCACAGTCTGCCTTTTCAAAAGCAGTGTTTGCTGTAATAGTTAGTAAAAAAAATACATCCAAGCAGTAACAGGGAATCGAAAACATCACGTGATATTAAACAGGCATGAAATATATATTAGAAATTGAACAAACATTCAGTACAATTCAGTACTGGCCAAGTGTCCTCAGAGTAATATCCTGTGGATAATGCATTTTGTTGTAAATACGCCCTTTGATTGCTTTCTCTGGGGGGGGGGGGGGGCTGTTTAACTGCACCCCTGCCTGGAGAGAGCATCACTGGGCCTTGATGTCTATAGGATTGATAAGAAGGGACTGTAAATTCCTGATAGGAAGAAGAGAGATCTTTTGAGTTTTTGTGATTCTTTGTGGCTGCTGATGTTTGCAGTTACAAAGGCAGTGTCTACTGAAAGGTTGCCTGCCTTGTTCAGAAAGCTGGAGCATCTCATCTTCTTTTTGAAGTTCAAAGCTTCCCTGCTGGTGAGAGAGAGAGAGAGAGAGAGACGCAGAGTATTGACGGATTGGAAAGTCCGGGGATCTGTTTGCAAGCAGCCTCTTGCTGATTCCAGGCACGTCTCACTGGCACATTAATCACGTTACACTTACTACTCACAGCAAATGCTTTCAAATCCTTACCTCTTATCCGCACTAGCAATAATATCACAGGCTGGAAAGTGCAGAGTCCTCGGGGGTTGTCTTCCAGTACTGAGCAGTGCTGCAGAGTACAGGAGACCATTTGAACAATTCCAATTGCAGGCAGGCCCCAGAATGCACAGATTCCAGGAGCAGCTGAAGAGAGACCTTTTCTGGGTTTGATTTCATTTGCAGCTTTTAATTTCCCAGGCAAATGGATGAACTGGAAGCTAATGCTGAAATCAAGTGTGTGGTTGTATTTTTTATTATTATTTTATTGCAACCAAAGCAGAATGCAGTCTTCTAGAAATTTAATTTGTGTATCGTTAGTCTCTGAACTGCTTTGTGAATCACCCTATTTCTCTTTTTCTGCTGAATGGTCCTGTTTTATCAAAAAAAAAATTCTCAACCGAACACTGGAAAACTTGATTCAGTAGCGCCATGTTACATGAAAATCCACTTCGAAAGAGGTACTGTGTGAAGCATCAATGGCAGGGTGCTGGTGAAACTGACAGGGAACCTTATAAGGTGATCTGGTCTCAGGAATGCTTTTCCTGCTGTTTGAAAGCCAATAGTGAAGAACGCAGCAGCGATGCAACTCATTCTGTGCCTGAACAGTTAATCTTCCTGCTGCCTGGGGATTGTGATCTGGCGGCACAGTGAGTGAATTCTCTCCTGTTAACCCTTTAGCCGAGGCTTCCAGTCACACACAGACAACCGGTCGTTCTTGGGGTGGAGTTGTGGATGCAGGGTGTATTCTAGTCTTTTACAACATTGTGTAGTTTGGTCTGTATGGCGACCCGTAGAATTGCAGTCTGCCCCTGGATGCTAAGTTTTTGTGAGGCACTCGGCAGCTTTTCCATTAAAGGCTGGTTCATTAGTCTTGTGACCACCTAGAGTTGAGGAAGCTCTGACGAGCAGACTCCTTTGGGTCTTTGAATCTGTTTAATTGATCCTGCCATCTCTTCCAGCCATGTCTAATTATTGTTAGTTTGAAATCCTCTTGTAGTGGCGGGTGATGACAGATAAGATGGTAAAGGAAGTTGAGTTGCATTTTTTTTCCATCAGCAGCTTTGTCCTTTTGAGATGAATCCAAATTATTGAATTAAGGGGGGGTGGAATACTTCATGTGATTAAACAGAGCTGACAGGGCCTGTCTGTCTGACTGCCTGGCTGATGGGAGGATTGCTGGACTGTAGCTGTAGCTGGCATTGATTGACTGTCTGCTGGATCTTGCTATTAAAGAATGGCTGCAATCTGCTTGCAGAGCGGATGTCTGTTGAAGCACTGACCCTGCCTGCTGCATTCCCAGCTGGGGGGGGGGGGGAAGCGGATGCAGAATTCTGCATTCCCAGCAGCGAGTACCTGACTCCTAAACTTGACTTGACTTGGTTTCTAATGGTTAGCGCTCATATATTCTGAACAAGTTTTATTGCTGAACTGGTCATTCAGGCTGACTTTCAGAGCTGGTCAAGTACAATTGTAATTTGTAATTAATTGCAATGTAATTGATTATTTACAGTTCAATTACACACCTCTCCAAGCTTAATAATTCGCAGTTCCATTATTCTTCTTCTTCTTCTTATTTATTTCTTAGACGCCCTTATCCAGGGCGACTTACAATTGTTACAAGATATCACATTATTTTTACATTACATTATTTTTTACACATTATTTTGACATACAATTACCCATTTATACAGTTGGGTTTTTACTGGAGCAATCTAGGTAAAGTACCTTGCTCAAGGGTACAGCAGCAGTGTCCCCCACCTGGGATTGAACCCACGACCCTCCGGTCAAGAGTCCAGAGCCCTAACCACTACTCCACACTGCTCTCCACTGCAGTTCCATGTTGTGTTTTGCATGGAGCAATCAGTATTCTCGTATTTTCAACCACTTTTAGTGACCCCATTAGTTATATAGGTGTGTTTCTGTATTTGTACCTGTGATTTACTACTTTTTAGTGCAATTAATAATTGCAGTTACGGCAGCATAATTGTAACTAATTGTAATTGAACACAATATCATTGTAATTGTGATTTAAGTGTGTTTCAAAGCTTTGTCAGGTCTTGCAGGATCCTGATGATTCAGCACATCAGCAGCGTGTCTTGGTAGCACTCTTCATGTAAAGAAGTGCCTCCTAACCTCTGTCCTAAGCCCGTCTCCATTTACTGGAGTTGCTGGTTTCTGTGCTGAGTGTAAAGTATTGGTTCAGTGTGTAGCTCTCTCTGTCTCTAACGCCCCTGTCTCTCTCCTCCTCCAGGGATCCGCTCGTGGGACGTGGAGCTGACTGCCTGCAACCTGGACGAGCAGCTCAAGCTCTTCGTGTCGCGCCACTCCGCCTCCTTCTGCGAGGAGGTCAAAGGTAAAATATCGGCCTCATCTGCCCGGGTCAAAGACATTGCACATGCAGATGGAATTGTGCTTTGGAATTTGGTTGCACTTTGCAGGGATGTTTGCTCCAACAATCTCTCTGTGTTTTGTGAGCGTAGCTCACCGTAACCTCTGTGTGTGTGTTTTATTTTACTGTGGATTGGCTGCCATATTGAAGGCTGTAAAGTCATGAAAGTTAATCTGAATTTGTTTTAATTGTTATAATAAGTTTGTTCTGCTTTCTGTCAATGTAATTCCTTGTGCCTGATTGGCTGGCTGTTGAAGGCTATATCTTGTGTCCTGTTAAGTTGAACTATCCATGCGGATTTGTGGATGAGATGCTGTTCTTGGTACGAGTAACAACTGTAACAGAGTACTGTATGCAAACCCAATACATGCAAGTATACAAATGAGCCTTTCAGACTCCCTTACCGTAGGAGAGCATAGGGTTTCAATATAAACCTTACAGATTACATTGGGGTGTAATCCGATAAAACTGATTTTATACAAATTCATCCATTTTCAGCATCGATTATGAGGACCCTCTTTGTGTGCGCTCCGTTTCTGTTTTGGAAGCTGAATGTTTTGTATGTGTTTGTTTTTGCTGCGCAGTCTCTCCGTAGCCAGTAGCTTCTTTGATTGAATTGTTGCTGTTTCAGCGTTTTCATGTTTGTTTGACATCCTTGGAAAGCAAAGGGTATCAAGAAATAATGCTTCAAAGAAACACCCGGGTTTTGACTAATCCACACAGCGTTGTTTCCATATGGTAGCTTTTTAAGGTGTTTTGGTTCGTCTTGCTTTGTTGGGTTGTCAAGTCCATGAGAAACTGGAGTTGGTGGAGCAGGGCTAGCCCAAGCTGACCTATTTTAAGAGAAAACATGCTGGCTGGAGATCGATACCAAAGAGGTTTCAATTAATTTAAACGTTGATGGCTCGGAATACCTGTATAACTTTTTAATTTTTACCAAAAATGTAATAGGTTGAAAATCCCTTTGCCTTTAGCAGTAAACCCATTTGTAATTAACGGATTATCTTTTAACAAGCCTCTTAAGATAATCTGTTCATTACAGAGCTCTTGTCCTGACTGCACACGCGTTCCAATATGAATAGAGCTGCATGTCATGGCATTTATACAGATGTAATCAGAGCCCCAGGGGAACTGAAGATGGCACACTTGTTCAGTGAACTCCCAAATTACCGTATTCCTTCGAATATAAGACACAGCCCAAATTTACCATCCTCAATTTGAGGAAAAAAAATCAAATAAATATACATTTACAAAGATACAGCCTCAATTACGCTGTTGTATCGTACAAAACTGACCCGAAACAGTGTTGTTGTAGATCAACCACAGAGCTGGTTTGTTGTGCTGCGCACAGTATAATACTTCGGATGGCGTCTCTGTCGTACACACACCAGCACTCACTCACGGCATCCCACATCCTGGTACAGCGAGCATGACTCAACACTCCATGGCATCAGGCAACATGTAACCCAGCAACCACACCAGCATTGAACACTGCTGGGCATGTCGAAAAACACGGGGGTCTGATCAGCATTTCCGATCTGTCCAAGCTGGTCCTGTTTGTTAGAAATGCTGAAGTTGTAAACGTTTCTCTTGGTATTCCGCAGGAAGCTGGGTTTGTTTTTTCTCAGCAGTGTCACATTTCTTTTTTTTTTTTTTTTTATAAATTTAGTCGTTGCCAATTATTTTTATTATTTTCTCCCAATTTGGAATTGCCAATTATTTTATTATTTTCAGCTCACCGCTACCCCTGCGCTGACTCGGGAGGGGCGAAGACGAACACACGCTGTCCTCCGAAGCGTGTGCCGTCAGCCGACCGCTTTTTTTCACACTGTGGACTCACCATGCAGCCACCGAAGAGCTACAGCGTCGGAGGACAACACAGCTCTCGGGCAGCTTACAGGCAAGCCCGCAAGCGCCTGGCCAGACTACAGGGGTCGCTGGTGCACGGTGAGCCGAGGACACCCTGGCCGACCTAACCCTCCCTCCCCCCGGGCGACGCTCGGCCAATTGTGCGCCACCCCCTGGGAGCTCCTGTCCACGGTCGGCAGTGGAATAGCCTGGACTCGAACTCGCGACGTCCAGACTATAGAGCGCATCCTGCACTCCACATGGAGCTCCTTTACTGGATGCGCCACTCGGGAGCCCCTAGCAGTGTCACATTTCTGTTTGTGTACTCGGGCAGTGACGTCTATTCTTTGGCGATTTTTAATACTGTACTGTACTCGAAGTTTAGACGCAGGCTATTTGAGAAGCAAAAGATTGTAAAACAAAAGAGTGTCTTAAATTTGAAGGAATACTGTATGCAACAAACGTGTGTGCGTGTGTGTATCCACACACAATGTGCAGTGTTACTTTTGGAAAGTGATTTGAATCGTGTATGACGCTCTGAAAGGTACAGTCCTGTTTTTGCCCTCTCTCTTGTCACTTTGATAGCGCTGGCTGCCTTGAGGGTCCCCCAGGACTGGAGCACATGGAGGAAAAAAAATAACAGAGCTGAGAGGAGAGGAGAGGAGAGGAGCTGAGCGACTGAGTAAACAAGCAGCTGGGACTCGCTAGCCAGCCTGCCAGCTCCTGTCCCTGAGCTGCTGACTGCAGCATAGCCGAGAGAGACGCAGGCACAAACATGCACTATATTATACATTCAATCCGATGTGCCTCTAAGTTTAGAGGTTGGGTCTAATTTGGATCCCTTCAGTGCATTGTATTAAACCCATTACAAATCCATTTTGCGAGTAATGCCTTGCTTCACTGGTGTATACAGGTAGTCTGTTATATTTTTGCCTCAAACATGTGATGCCACTGGCATTGGTCCAGCACAATGTAATATTTAAAAACAGCGGTGGTATTTCAATTGTTTTTTATGTGATTACAGCTTCAAGGATCTTGGCGTCCCAAACAAGTTCTTACCAAAGGGTTTAACACAGTGTCCAATCTCAGACTGAGCTGAAAGGGAGTATTCCAAACACTGCAAGTCACACCACTCGCAGATCATTATCCCAAGACAGAAGTCTTTAAGTTCCAGATTACTTTTTGTGTTCGAAATGGATGCATGTGCATGCAAACTGGCTTGAAATGAATGCATGTACTACATATTTCTGTGATGAATAGTCAGATTTGCACTGGAGGATTGGCTGAGCAAATTGGTAACTATATTTCATTATCTGTGGCCGTGTCATGTTACTCGACATTGATTTTATTTTTTTGTGCTGTTGGGTATTGGATGTCAGGTTTAAGGGAGAGTTGTATTGAGTCGCTGCAGTCTGGTGTGCTGTAGGACTTTACTCCAGGGACGCTCCATTAACATGGCAGAGGGGCTATGATGAAAGAACTGAGCAGTCTCTGAACTCCTCCGAAGGCAGTCTCTGAACTCCTCCGAAGGCAGTCTCTGAACTCCTCCGAAGGCAGTCTCTGAACTCCTCCGAAGGCAGTCTCATGCTCTGAACAGCAGGGATGGAGTTAAGACTCCGGTTGCATTGCAGTTTCATCCATTCCAGGTGTTACTACAAGCTTGATTAGCCCCAGTGTGTTTGTACAGTAAAACGCTCAAATGTCTTAATAAACTCATAGTAAAACCAGGAATGGATCAAACTGCTATGCAATGGGAGTCTGATTTCCATCCCTGAACATGTATTCTGAAAATGCTCCTAGTTCCTGAGCTCTATCCACTTCGCCAGACCACACACTGTCCCTGGGCTGAGGGAAAGTTATAGAGGAGGTAAGAGGAGTAGGAGATGCAATGAATAGTTTACTGCTTACTGATGAGGTTGTTGTAGCAACTAAAACACTGGGATCATTCAGAAAGCCATTAGATGATGCCCCAGGGCTAACCGTGTGATAGCAAGTGATAAGTCTTGTTGTTAATGGGCACTGTGTTCATAGTGGGTCATCATCGCCAGCAGATTGTATGGACACTGTATGAATGTTCCCGTGGCGATATCATTTGTCATTACAATACTGATCTGACACCTTCTATTTGTTATAGAAACCGCTTCCAGTCCAATTATGATAGAACAATGTGTTGATGCTTGTAATGTGGTGTTTATATTTAAACCCTGTACCCTAACAAATTAAAATTTGCACTTTCGTAGAGCACAATGCTGCGTTTTATTTATTTCGGACTTTGATGCGTTTTATATGTGAAACCTTGTTGCAGGCAGCTTGGTTTCAACCACAGCTTATCGGTTATCGGTTTGGCATTGATACCAGGGGAGTAATGGTGAACTGTGGTTTACTTTCCTGCAAGGAAGTTAATGATTGACTATCTACCACAATAAAATGGATTGTTACGCAGTCCGCAAAAAGATCCGTCTGGAAGAACAGATCTTTAAATGAAATCTTAATTCGTACCCGGATTAAAACAGCAGTCCTGGGACGGAACTGGGGCGTTTACAACGGTCTCCGGGTTTCGGGATATCTGAGCAGAGTTTTCTGGTTCAGCACTAGCCTTGGGCTCCAGCTGTTTTATAAGAAAATATTTTAAAAAGGGTCTTTTCTTCAAGGGAAATAGAAATAGCCTGTTTTGCTTCTGACTGCCTGTTAACAACGGAGCCCTTCTTCAGGTCCCTGTTCAGCTGCGTTGACAGAGCCTGTAAAAGAATGAAAACAGCCTGGAACGGATTGTGCGGCGATGCCGTCTGTCTGCCGACGCCCACAATGGGGACTCTGTTGAATCTGCAGAGCTGCGATTCTTGGCAGGAGTGAAACCAGATAAACTCAACTGCTAATATTAGTTTATTATTTGAAGATATTTATGCAAGGTTGGCCTCCTTTTGAGTGAACACAGCACTTTGATCCAAAGAGAACCATGAGCCTGTCGACCTGTGGATTCCTTGGCTGTAACCACTTGCCAATACCTCCTGCCTCTCATTCTGAACTCATTTCTAAGCCACGTTGCTTCCCTCCATCAGCTTTTACCCAGAGGCTACACTGCTTCCAACCCAGTCCTTCAGTTCAAACCCTCACTCCCTGCCTCCCACCTCTAGGTCACAATGCCTCAGCCTTATCCGGAGTAAGATTGGCGTGTTGTCACGGCCCGTGTCGCCCCATCTCAGACCTTCATCAATGTCCCTCAGCTGCAGCCGCAAAGCTGCCCCTCTCTATTCCTGGTTGTCCAGCTGTTGCCCAGGCTGCTGTCGGCACATCCCTGGCTTCCTGTGCCTGGATTAACCCCTGCGTGGAGAGGATTGCTCCTGCAGGGCTGTCTGAGCGGCTGCGGCCGGCTGGGCTCTCCTGGAATGTGACAGTAGTCTCTTTGTCTGTGAGCCCGACAGTCTGTGCCGTGCCTCCGGCATCCTTGCAGTGATGAAATGTATCGCGGGGGGGGGGACTCGAGAGCCTGGATCCAGCCGCTTCCCGAGTGGGAGCGACGGGGCTCGGGTTTCTCTGGGCCTGCTGGAAATCTCGCAGTCCAGCTGGCCCAGCTGTCTCTGCTGCTGAGTCTCAGATCATTGTTAAAGTGACAGCAGCCTGATTTCTCATGTCATTCATTTGGGTTTTATATTGTTTCACTCCAAAGGATAACTTTCTTTAAAATCTTGTCAGTAGTCTCGAGGTTACTGCAATCTTGTCACTAGTGGAAGTGCTTGGACAAGAGGCACACACAAGATTGACAATCAACTCCCCAGCTGTGCCAAATCTGCACAGCAACACAGTTTTATTTTATTGGAGTCCTTCCATGACACATTTCACATGTTAGAGATTTTCATCTCCTAAACATTTTACAATCATGTCTAGTGAACCACTTATCCAATTGTAATAAAACTCGGTGAGGACATTATGAAGGTCAAGTTATTGAGCATATCCAAATTGAAACTGCATCTGTGCGAGCAAGGTGCTGTGGGCAGCGAGTCAGGAAGGGGTTGGAAGCCTGTGGCAGGAGGTGGCTCCTGGACTAAGGAGATGTTTTGATGTTGTCCTGAAGAACCATTGGCTACAGCAGGAAAATCCTTCAGGGTTATTAAACAGAATTGTCATTTCTAATCCAGCAGGTGCTGGCAAGCGACTCCTGGAGTCGGGCAGTTTGTGTAAGAGATTAAAAATGTCTGTGCTGATGGGGAGACACAGAGGAATGGACAAGAAGAGAAAGGCTACCCTCTTATGAAATATCTATGAAAGATAAGAAACCATGCAACTGCTCTGTCCACTTTTACTGTACCAAGTGTAGCTTTGTGTGATGCATAGTTTATTCACCAAAGCCCAGATGACTGGAATTCAATATGAAATCCTACATTGCTCCCAACCCCCATTTTTAATAGACGTGCTTATGAGGATGCAATTCCAAACGTGGATTGTTCTTGGGAAAGGTTGGTTATCCGAGGAATTCCATCGGATCAAAGGAATATGAAAAGATTCTTTAGAGAGTCACCCCCCCCCCCCCCCCCCCCGTGAAATGGAGAGGTACCCAGAACAGACTGCACAGGATGTGACGGGCTCAGGGGTATACAGTATGATACTCCCTACAGAATGTGAACCAATGGAAGCAGTACAGTATTACTGCATCACACATACCAGTGTATTTACAATGAGACTCAATGGAGAAATGTATTGAGATATTTAACCTTGTCGACTGTATGTGAAACATCACGTCTGAGTGGAACTGCAGCTCGTGGTTTTTGAATTTGCAGTTATTTTTTCCGCATGTTGGGTTCAAAGTCACTGATGTGTGGCAGCATTTTGAAAGTTTCTGATGAGGCAGCGCTTCTAGTTTAAAATGTCATGCAGATTTTGTGTCAGCAATAAACTAAAGCTAGAAATCCAGCCTGCCGCCAGCCCCCACAAAACATACGCAGAGTTCTCAATTAGTGTGCTGGTTTATTACAGCCTGGTACTAGAATACATAGGACTGCATGGATAAGGCCCTTACACTTGAATTTGATCAATATGCCTACAACGTAGCAACAAAGTAATCAGGCAAATACAACTCATTTCAGTACATGCACAGTAAATGAAGCTCCCTTCATACATATACTGTATGAAATTAGTGTTCTCGGTTACTTTCCAAAATGCTGGGGTTTTTTTCTGTCAAAATATGTATAGTAGTAACTCGACAGTACTTGCACACTTAAGTTGTACCTTCTTTCCTTTGCTGTCTTCCACAACGAAGTCCTTATGGCCACAGGCACATTCTTCTGGGGTTTTTGTGTGTAGGCATTTTTTTTTACATTTTGCCACAATTCTGTTTTCAATCCGCTGTGTCTTAACTGTAATACAGCTTTAAATCCTGCGAACAAGCCTCCTTTCCTAATTGTAATCTTGTTTTAAGTCTTGCAAGCAGAGTCTCCAATAGAAATGTAGTAATGTTCATTCACTCAGTAGTTGGGACAGGTTTAAAGTATTCAGAACGAATCAATGATAGATACAAGTCAGGAAGGTGGGACACTGCCCAGCAGCACTGGGAAATGTGTTTATTTTTGTCTATTATCTATTAATGGGAAAAGGGTAAAGTCAGCGTGAATTGATTAACCATTTCCACAGTTTTTCCGGTGTTTATTGGCTATTCACAGATTTCATTTTTTTTTTTGTATCGGGGGGGTATTTTATCAGTTAAAACCGAAAATCAGAAGCCCTAATTATAATAAGTATTGCAGCTACGAGTAGCCACCTAATGCAGTTACTGTGATTTAGTGATTTCTTTATTAATGTCATTTTCTCTGAAAAAGGAAATCATCTCTCTCAAGTTTTGAATGTAAAATGGTTTTGGAAAACAAGTTGTTTAATACATTTATATGGTATAACAAGCCTATACCTTTCAACCCTACAACTAAAGCTTTTTAATCCGGTCCGACTCAGTTGAAAGGGATTTTAAGAGAAGCTTATAGACGGTGCATGTTTTAGGTATACCAATTTGGTTTCAGGGCAGTATCTGTAGGCCCGATTGTTATGGCAACCAGCTTAATCAGCAGGCCTCAGGCCTACAGAGGAAGGAAGTTGTGTTGAGCTGCCTCCCCCTCTGTCAAGGCTGACTACGGTAACCTTGACTGAAAATTAAATGGGGGGGGGGGGGGGAGTTGCTGATTCAGATTCAAATCTTTGGGAGGAGCTTAACAAAAAGTGCTACAGTTTACGGAGATTGCATCCTGAACAGGTGGGTCTGAATTTGTTTAGGAAACAGTTTATCTGTCAGTCAGTTTAACATTGATAAAAAGGAACACCGTGCGCTTGTCTGAACTGTATTGTGGTTTCTGTGGCTGCAGTGTGGAAAGTGGTTGGCAGGAGGAGGAGCTCAGCGTTGGAGAAATAAATAAACTGCTGGTCTGCAGTGAGAAGGGTTATGGGCTTGAGTAAGATCTGTGGGCCAATTTTAAAGAAATACAAAAAATATTAACGATGATGTTTCCCCAAATTGTGGAACTAAATCCCTCGTTCTTAAGTTCTTGTTTGCTTTCCAGATTCACTATTTCCTACACAGCTGTGTCGCTCTTATTACTTCCACCCCCAAACACATAGCTTCAGGAAACAGAAGTTCAAAGGTTCCTGATTGGAACGGTGAAGCCAGCGTTTTGGATGTGTAAACATGGAGCAGTGTGCTGCCTTTTTTATTTGCTTTTCTTAACCCCCTTTCCCTTGGGAGTCCTTCATTTCCAGAGTTTCCCTCTGCATCAGGAATCGTCTGTGTCCTGTACTGCGCTCCCTTTTAAATCCACAGTGACTATGGAGAAGGCAGGCGCAGTTTGCTTGCAGATTGGTGACCTCCTGTTGTGGCTGGGAACGGACAACTTGGGTCATACGTTTGGGGATTAAATGGTTAACTTTCTCTAGCGCCTATCCTGCAAGCAAAACAATTGAGTAGATTGGGAAACCATTGAAACCCACTAATTTAAGGAGGCTCTGATAGCTAAATAATTAACCTGTGTTGGAATTTAAAGACTCCCCTCTCTGCCTCCTGCTCTAAACCGCTAGACCGCACTGCCTTCAGGTCTATTGCCTTTAATCACTAGACCATACTGCTTCCCTCCCAGTCCTCAGCACTGTCCACGAAGTCACACTGTATGCCTGGCTCTCCTCTGCTCTAACCACTGGGCCACACTAAATGACTGAGCTGCTCTGCTCCCTACCTTTGATCCTGGCCTAGGGACTGTCTTCAAGCACCTTGTGTCTTCCGCACTAAGTTTTGTACAGAGTCACAGCGGAGTGTATCGGTCACAGGGGTTTAAAAGATACCAGTGTGGCACAGGGGCACGCTGGAGGCATTGAAAATTGGTTCCAGAGGTGAAGGGGTTCATATAGTCTTGCCGTTGCTTGCGGGGAGCTGATTGATTGGTTCTTCCTCCACTCTGGAGCATGATGTATCGCAGCAACACGGCGCCTCCTGGGCTTGTCAGGTAATCCAGTACCCGAGCCATCTGCTTCTACCACACTGTGTGCAGCTCCCTTCTTAACAGGGCTGTAATCCAGTAAGATGCTGCTGTTCTCAAGCGCTGCGCACCCGTTGACGCTCTCTCAGTAAGCTCTTCGTCTTTGCCAGGGAGCGGAGAAGCCTGTGCACTGCTGTGACCGATCTGAGGTTGGTAAAAGGTTTATTAAATAATGCAGGATGCTAATTCTCTGTGTGTTGAGAAAGGGGATGAGACTTCCCCAGTGCTCGTTAATGCAAGCGATAGATTTCAGCTACTGTAGTGCCAGGCTGTGAGATCCAGGCAGAGGTTTTTAAGTGTGTTTATCCTGAGGGCAGAGGTTTTAAACCTGTGTCTTGCTATAGTTCTCAATATCACTTTAACATGAAGTAGTAGGTCAAGAAACCAAGTGAGGTGAAGATCTGATTTGACAATCTTCGTCAGTGTTGCAGTTTCTGTTTTGGTGTGATTTGAGGTATTGGAGGGGAGGGATTCTCAGCCCCTCTAGCTCTCTTGGGCTCACTGGGGCCCTCTAGCTTGAGACATTGTCATTCTGAGCTGAATGTGAATGCTGCTGCTTTGTAAATGGGAGGTTGCAAATGTCATATTCAAGCAATGTTACTGTAAACGTGACACATTCAAACAGGCTCATAAACAAGTAGAGCTGTATGCTGTGATGGGGTTGTCACGGGGGGGAAAAATTATTTATTTATATTTTTTAACCAGCTGTCATTTTAACCTTGTAGCTTTGTATTACTGTAAGCTCTAAGCTTTCAAATCAAAGCTCTCCCTCTCCCTCTCTCTTGTTACTAAGGCGTGGTGTTGTGTGTTCATGCTGCGCTGGCTCGCTGTTCTTCACTGGATACGCACCGCTGCTCGGGTACCTGACTCTTGTCTCCCTTTGCTGTTTCTCCTGAAAGCCGTAGCATTCCCTTTCTCTCTGTACAGAATGATTTGTACTGGACCAATTCACAAATACGTTGTTTGGGTCATTACAGGAACGCTCTATATCAATTTCGGCGAGGAAGCCAGCAGATATTCAAGCCCTGAGTCAGTATAAATTATAGATATGAAGTCGGATTCCGTGGTCAGATTTAGAATCAGTCACTTGATTGGAATGTTTTTGCAGAAGCCAGTATTTGATTCTTTGCTCACTCTGTGCAGACCACAGTATTGTTCGTGCTGATCCGTTCCCTTGTCTCCCTTTCTTTTTCAGGACAGAGGACCCTCCACCACAGCGGGGATGTGCTTGAGACACAGGTCATCGTTAACCCTTCGGATGACTTTGTGTGCTCAGAGGTGAGGCCCCGTGTCCATTTTCTGCTCGTCATCCAGTCTGCACCTCTAAATGAAGAGAGCCATACTGTGGAGCTCAATAAGCGACACATGGCTAAAGAGCTGTCGGTTGCACAGCCCTGCTGTAGGTGAATAAATAAGACAGCTGTTTCCCTGCAGGTCCGGAGACTGATCTCTGATGTTTCACGACACAAGCTGCTGGTTCTTGCGGGTCAGTGTGTGGAGGACACTGGGGACCTCGTGTTGCAAACAGGCTGCTTTTCACTCCAGGATTTCATTCAGATCTTCGCAGACAAAGAGGTCAGTATCAGCCCATGCTTTTAATATTGATACAGTATAACTATTGAAATGTGTTGGAAACGGTACAATGCAGGGCTGGAAATAAGACTCCCATTGCATAGCAGTTTGATCCATTACTGGTTTTACTTTGAGTTTAATAAGGCACATCTGAGCTTTACCAATACATTATGGCTAATCAAGCAGCAAAACCTGGAAGGGGTGAAACTCTTATTTCCATGCCTGCATTTTGAAGCCATTTAAGCTGGCGGTGTGTCTTGAGAACATGTTCTGATCTGTAGTAACTGTCAATCTACGTCACTGTCATCAACATTTTCTGTTGGCTCGAATTTACAATTTACAGTTGTGGTGTGGGTTTGTGTTCCTGACCTGGTTTTGTTTCTGTCCCCCTCAGATTGGCGAGTTGCTGAGCTCAGCCGACCCCACACACAAAGCCAGTCTCACCTTGGCTTGTCCCGACTGTGGGGACTGGAATAACTCCGTGCTGGAGAAACACAACCTCCAAGACTTCATCGAGATCAAATCCAACCCCCCTGCCATCCTCCCCGAGATGGAGGGGCTGCAGGAGTTCACAGAATACCTCTCGGAGTCCCTCGAACCCCGCTCTCCCTTCGAGCTCTTGGAGCAGCCCAACACAGTGGGCTTCCTGAAGCTTTCCAGGCCATGCTGCTACATCTTCCCAGGCGGGAGGGGGGACTCTGCCTTTTTCGCGGTTAACGGATTCAATGTCCTGGTCAACGGGGGCTCGGATCCCAGGTCCTGCTTCTGGAAACTGGTGCGTCATTTAGACAGGATAGATGCCGTACTACTGACCCACATCGGCATTGACAACCTGCCTGGGATCAACAGCTTTCTGCAGAGGAAGACTGCAGAGGTGGAGGAAGATCAGTCTGCAGGATCCCAGAGCAACGAGGACTGGCTGAAGAATCTGATCTCCCCTGAGCTGGGGGTGGTGTTTCTCAATGCCCCCGAGAGGCTCAAGACCATAGAGAGCAATCCAAAAGTGCTGAGGAGCTGCGATCAAGTGGCACTGACCTTACAGCACCTGGACAGGTTGGGTATTCGTCCAGAACCTCTCTGTCGGACCAACGCTGCAGTGGTGGAGCCAGTCATCCTTTTCCAGAAGATGGGGGTGGGCCGCCTGGAGATGTACGTTCTCAATCCTGTTAAGGGCAGCAAGGAACTAGAAGCCTTGATGCAGAACTGGCCTGGCAACGGTTCCCCCAAAGACTCAGAGTGTCTGGCTTCCATCTGTGCTCTTTTGATCTGGCACCCTGCTAATCCTTTGGAGAAGATCATCCGTGTTCTCTTCCCCGGCTGCACACCTCAAGGCAAGATCTTGGAAGGCCTAGAAAAGATGAAGCACCTGGAGTGTCTCAAGCACCCAGTGGTGAGCCAGAAAGATCTGGATGCCCCCAAATCTGACAAACAACCCAAGAGGACGGAGAGCAGAGAGAGTCTTAAGTCTGGTCAGAGAGATTCAAGATCTGGTAGCAGTACACTGAAGGATAAATTGGTTCAGAAGAAACCAGAGACAAAAGGTAAGGAAAAAGGCAAAACTGCATCAAGCGACTTGCCAAAAGAGGGGGCAGTCGGGAAGGAAGGGGATGACAAACTAAAAGCTGACATGAAGCCAAAGTCTACAAAGGAGAAGCCAGCAGCCAAAAAGGATCCCTCAAAAGATGATAAAAGGGAGGTCAAGAAAAAGGAAGAGAAAGTCCCTGCTAAGAAAGATGACAATGGGGAGAAAAAGGAGGGGAAGAAAGAACTAGTGAAGAAGGACTTCAGCACAAAACTGAAGAAAGACCTCAAGGTGGAACCCAAGAAGGAAGTCAAAAAGGATGTGACAGCAGAGGAGAAAAAAGTGACCAAGCAGCCAGCCAAAGAGGTCAGGAAATCCATGGGTGGTACAGCTGCCGCAGCAGACCCTAAGAAGCTACCTGGTAAAGCGGGTACACTGAAGAAGGATGGAGTGACAGGGAAAGCTACACCTCTGGCCAAAGGTGCAAAACCAAAGACCCTTAAGAAGGAGTCTGATCCCAAGAGCCAATCAGCAGCTGGCCCTTCAGAAGATGATTCAGAACGTTCCAAGATGTCCACTCCTGAGGACATGACCGCAGAGTTTGAGAAGCTTAAAGAGGAGAGCAAAAGGGAGCAGGGTGGAGATGCTGGAAATAAAGCCAAGGGAGAGTCGACAGATGAAGGGATCACCGGGACAGAAAGCCAGCACGATTGGTCACCCGAGGACAAAGGAACTAATCACCAAAACGAAGGAGAAACGGCAGGAGAGGAAGAGTTTGAAAGCCCAGAGAAGTTCCGCAATATGGAGGCCATCCCCAACCCCATCAAAAGCCTGGGCCCCCCTTCTCCACTAGCAAAGACCCCGAAGAGTGACCGTAGTGTGAACTTCGACCTGACCCCTACAGAGTACATGCTACTAGAGGGAGGCTTGAAGGATGGATTTCTAAAGAATGGCCAGGAGGACCCATGTGCCAGTTCGGATGAGAAGACCCTGGAGATGGTATCTCCTCCAGATTCAGGTCCTGCCAGTGCTGGTCATACGCCTTTCAACCAGTCCCCAGTAGAGGATGCCCTGGGCTCTGGAGAGGAAAGCAGTTTAGGAGGTAAGATCTCCAGCCTGGTCTTTGATGATGCAAAGCTTTTGGGTTCTTGCAGGAATTCTGAGTCCGGCTGCCCCAGGTCTGGCATGGAAAACTCTTCTTCCTCCCAGTACAACCAATCCAGCTTCCTATCCCTTAGCCCCTTCAGGGACATGATGCCTGATGTCTCCTCCACCATCACCACCTCCTCCTTCCCAGCCGAAGTGGGTTCCCCCCATTCCACGGAAGTGGACGAGTCTTTGTCGGTGTCATTTGAGCAGGTACTGCCGCCGGTGAGTGAGTCTCCCCAAGAGGAGATGAGCGACCGACCCTACTCTAACGGCCACTACTCTGTGGACCCAGAAGCCAAGGTGGGAATGACGCTGCCTCTGAGGACGTCCCACAATGTCCGTCCTCCCGGGGATGGTTTGGAAGGGCGCATCCCTCCACCCCATGGTGTCCTGCCTCTGTCCGAGCTCCCTCCTCATGACGTTGACCTCTGCCTGGTCTCCCCCTGTGAGTTCAAGCACCCCAAATCCCTTGAACACCAGCTCTCCCCTGCCCTAGTCAACCCCAGTCCTCGGGAGCTCTCTGACGATAGTGACCTTTCCCAGGAACTGGCCAAGCCTCTAACCGAGCGGCGGTCCTGCGCCAATCGCAAAGCTCCCCAGGGCTGCGAGACACCGCCCACTTCCGCCAGCGAGTCTCTACCCACCCAGTCCGACTCGGACGTGCCTCCCGGTACTGAAGACTGCCCCTCTATCACTGCAGACGGGGGCTTGGATTCGGACGATGATTCCGAGAGCTTCCCTGCCCAGGACCGCCCCCTGTCGCGCTCCTCCCATCGGGCCCTGTCATCCCGGGACCCCCCTCCAGCCCCCATGAAGGACCTCCCTCCCCTGCCCCCCCAGCCCGGCACCTGTATGGTGAACCCCGAAGCCGAGCAGCAGGCGAAGAACGGCAAACGGGATGCGACCAAGGTGAAGAAGCAGCTGAGCACGGGGAGGCCGAGCTCTGCAGGCGCTGCGCCCCAGAACACTAAAACAAAAGGGGCTCCGAGCGGCCCCGCTGCACCCAGAAACACCAAAAACACGCCCGCCAGGCCCTCCACTGCAGGCAAGTGTGTTTGTTTTACTACTTTGAGTATTTTCTTGCCCTTTTTCTTAGTTTGCAAAACTAGAGAATTTACATCTTTTAAAACCAGAGTATAATGATTTTGTTACACGACATGCCTGATCACAATTGAGCGGTAACTTCCCCCAGCCCCATATACCGTATGTTCTATATAGATAACCCCTCATGAGATTAGTTTCCTCTGTGTGTGTGTGTGTGACCTAAGGTCTATTTCTGGTATGTGCCTAACTTCTTTGTGTGAGTCAGTAACGTGTGTGTGCATGCGAGAGAGAGAGTGTCCCTTTTTGTGGTATCTGACTGGCTGCTGGTTGTTTCCAGGCTCTGTGGGCAGTAGGACCCCCCCGGCCGGCACCCCTGTGTACCTGGACCTGGCGTACCTGCCCTCGGGCCGCGGCGCCCCCTCCGTCAACGTGGAGTTCTTCCGCCGGCTACGCTCCTCCTGCTACGTGATCAGCGGCGACGAGCCCCTCAAGGAGAGCGTCATGAGGCCCCTGCTGGACGCACTGCTGGACGGCAAGGCTCTGTGGGACAGCAACATGCAGGTCAGGGCAGCACTGCCTCGCTCATTAAAGCAGCAGCCTCGCAGAACTAACCTTTTTATCCTGCCATGACACAGCGAGAATAAACACCTAGTACCTAGTTTACATTCTGTGCAGCTTGTACCCCTTTTGGGCTGCACACACGTTTTGTGGCAGGGATATTTGGTCAGAAAATAATGATTCTTGATAGCATTGTGGCTGGATAATTGAGTAAACTGCTTAGACATTTTTGTGGATGTTGTGCTAATGTAAAACCAGATACCAAAGGCTAATTGTATTTTGCTCTTAAAACGGAAGTGCATGGTCCGTTCATGTTTTTGCCTGCTTGGTTCATGGTCTCCTTTCTTCTTCTTTTTATAGGTGACCTTGATCCCGACCTTTGACTCTCTGGTGATGCACGAGTGGTACCAGCAGACCCATGAGCGGCAGCGTGAGCTGGCCGTCACTGTGCTGGGCAGCAACAGCACGGTGGCCATGCAGGACGAGACCTTCCCAGCATGCAAAGTGGAGTTCTGAGCGCCCCTGAATCCAGCACGAACCTTTACCCAACAAACCCCCATAACCCCACCCCTCACTCCCCCTTTAATCAAACAGCTACAGCCACCAGTGAAACACAACCAGCCCTTTCAAGCTTTTCCACACTCCCGCGGTCAGCTGTCGGAGTACTGCATGCAGCACTGCCATGTTTAACAGCGTCACTCCCGCACACCAAGTCACTCTTGTGTTTTGAGAAACCACACTGGGCCATCTTAAGAAATTACCTGCATCTGACATGAGCAGAAGTATCCTTTCTTTTTCACAGGGTGTTATTGGGGTGTTTTTTCTTTTAGAGTTGCATTTTCCTGCCTCGCGGATCAGTCCCAAACTCCGCAGCAGACATGACTGCAGCTAATTCTGTGACGGTTTGAACTGATTTTTCCTAAGGCTGTGTTCCTTTTAAGTTGTGTAGAATATCTTTGAAACATTTTACCTGGGATCAGAAATAAAAATTAGAAGTAACTTCAAAATCACTTTTCTATCTATTTGATGTCAAAAGAAAAAAAAAAAAGTTGACATGGTTTAAAAAGATTTTTTTTTTTTTTTTTTTTAAAGGACCAATCCCTTGAAACTCCGCACTCCCTGTCCCCCAGGATGTTGCCTGTGTTTGAGCTCCTTGTTTTGGAAGGTTCCCCCATGCAGGAGACCCTTTTTGATATTCAGTTTTATTTTTTTTATTCACTGCACCCTTGCTTCCCCACTAGAGTAACTGGCTGATGCTTTTGCAGATTGGAGTCCCTGTGGGTTGGGTTTCTTCACTACCCTTGGAAAGCATTCACTTGGACGCATAAAAGCTGTTGCCGGAGAATCCACAACCCAGCCATGTGCTTTTATAGGACTTCCTGTATTAGTAGTCTTAGTGGACCAGTCTTGTACCTTTTACCAGAGCGAGCTCTGTAGTGTCGTTCCTGGTTTTATGGTGTGATCCTGTCGATGGCATTCCTGCACTTTTATACAAAACACCTGTTGATCCCTGAACTCTCACCAAAATAGTAAAAAAAAATATTGTGTAACTGCAGTTACTGTAATGCATGAATATGCAGGCACACTGCTAATGATATGGGGTGGGAAGTCTGTGATCCAACTGCCCCTTGAAGATTAACTATATTAACCTGTTATGTGTGATAACATCTTAATGCAATCACTGGTTAATTAATTGCATTATATTTACTATCCCACAATATAATATATATAATATCTACTAGTAGTGCACAAACCAGTTCTTTGATTATTCCGATCAAGCTCTCCTGAATGTAAAATATTTACACAAAAATATCGTAAAAGTAAAAAAAAAAAAAAAAAAAAAAAGTGATCTCCACATTTGTAACGTGTCCCTGCCCCTTATTTGTTACTTCTGGAGTAATGCTGTAGTGTGTAGCAGGCTTGTGTCTTGTGTATTTGTTATTGACGCTTACATTAGCCTAATCTATACACACATAATGCATGCGCTTCAGATGAGGTGGGGAGGTGGAGTACACGGAGGGTTGGAGCTGAAGGAACGGATGCACTTTGAGGAACTGTCTGTGGAAAGGCTGCAAGTCTTAAAGCAGTTGAAGGATTAAGGTTTAATTTTTGCTTTGGGTAAAGGAAGTATAGCTAGACGGGCAACGCTGTGGTTTCTTTGGCCAGGATGTACTTCGTTCAAGACTTTCGCTCTGTTCCGACTCGTGTAAAGATCGCCCTTGATGAGGTGGTTAATTGGCTAGAAAGATGAAGAGCATGCTGTACCCAACAGAAAGTTGAGACACATTTCATGGTTCGGTCAAGCGGTACAAAGGCCAAATTGTGAATTGCTAAAAAGAATTGAAATTTGAAAGATAACAAAAAACAAACCAATCTCCCTCACATTTCATACTTTTATTCCCTTTTAATATTGAGGGTGTAAATTAAATATAACATATCCTAAATATAATACAGTACATATTTACTATAATCTTAGATTAGCTTTATAAATGTGGTTGTGTGGGGTTTTTTTTGTTTTTTTTTCAAATATTTTGAGGAAATGAATAGGGCCTTAAACAGACAGACAATGTAGAATATTAATGAACAATTCGGCATGTTGGAGACTTCCTGTTATGTATGTTGCTAGGGGCAACAACAGAGGCCTGTTAACTCCTTGTTTACATGTGCAGTAATAGATACAAGCTGTGACCTTGCAAATTAGTGTTTTTTTTATTTTTATTTAACTGTACAATTATTCAACATGTATTCATTCAAATGTAATGTAAAAAACAAAAAGAAGCAAATTCAATTGCCCATCTTTATTTATTTTTGTTTTAAATTAATATTGTGTTTTTTGTTTATTTTTGGTTTTTTTTTTGCAGTATCAATTAATTCAGTTTGGGAAGATCTGTAAACTTTAGGAATAACAGGTGCCTCCTATTTGAATTAATCCTTTCCCCTTGAAGGACTAGTCTAAAGCATCAGGTGGCTCTTTAGGTTATAATGTCTTCCCCTAAAAATAACAAAACAAGTAAATGCTCCTGAAGTTTCTGTTTGGCGATTTGTTGTTGTGAGATATTCAGAAGGACATTATTCATAATAAACACATGCCACCTGGTGGACAGATATGGTAATTGTGACAGGAAACCCTGCTATTGACACATGTTGACAACATTTACATTCCCCCTCCCTCCCCCTTATTTAAAACGTAAAACAAAACTCTGAAAATAAGTGATCATGTTTGCTTATTTGCGGTGTTGAATGTTTGTAGCTCTATCACAGCTGTAAGAATCTGTCCTTGTGGGCTGCTTAGCTGCACAGTGAGACGCTTGTGATTTTCCTGTGCTTTTGGTAACAGAGGGGAAAGGAGTGTATTTTAATGAAGGCTGATTCAGTATTGAACACTAATGTTTTTTTCTTTCAATAAATATGCTTCTTTTATAACCCAATTAAGTTTCTTTCTTTCTTTTTTTCAGAAAGATGTCTAAGTGATGTACTAATAAGTGAATGTTAAGTGCCATGTTGGAAAGATATAGGATTGATATAGGATGCTTGATACCAAATTAAATAAACAGAAATCTCTATATATGCAGACTAGTGTGCAGTATAGAAAAACAGACTGCCCTAAATTACAACCAATATTACCCTGATAATATTGTTTTGATTAATATTGATTGATAAACTTACGATATTGGATTCCTTTGGTTTATAAACCTATAGCATCACTTTTTAATATAAAAAATCAATAACTAATAACATAAAAAGAATAAATTATCCAAGGAAGTGTCTTTGGCTCTGTGTTCTTCATCTGGCTCTCAAACTGCAGCATTGCCAACGTTTTGAGGAAATGAATTTGCATTTCATCCCCAAGTTAAAATTCTATAGATTCTAAATGCATTCATTCAGGATTATGTTTGCATTCAAAATGGATTTGAAAGGGATGTCAACAGGTATCGCTTGACATTCAGAATGTTTGCCGGATTAGCGTTCTGTGCAAATGTGCATGAACGAAGAGTAAGCATGTCATTGCAATGCAAACTGAATATGCAAATTGTAACTGAACCAGAATGCAAACTCATTTTCATGCAAAACAAAACCAAAGAAATGATAGCTGCACAAAACAATAACAGAAGTCATCTTGGATGCTGTTCAATGTAACTTTGAGTGATCTATACCTCAAGTGCAAGTTTTAATGTATGCTGCTTTTGAGATTTACTTGCCTTTATAAAGTTAAAGATATCCTGTGAGATGAAACACAGTAATTTATTCAAAGATGTCAACTGGCTCTCGTTGTGACTTGGCACAGGGTTCATAGAGCATCCACAGTATGTGAGAAGGATGCCCCTAGGGAAGGCTGTGCATTGTTGTATGCAGGGATGTCATGGAGTAGCTATTATTATCCTATGTGCTTTCAAAGGAGAGGGTTTCTGCAGTGAAGTATTTCATTCTTAATGTAACCATGATAACATATGCTCGCTGCTGTAATTGTGGAGGGGTCGGGGTTTTTGTCTACAGTACCTCACACGCCTCACTCACTCGTGGGTCCTATAGATACAAAAGCCACCAACCCCCCTATAGATCTATACGGTGTGTTTGTGAAGCTGCAGTGTACAGTCGGGTTAGGTAATGAGACTCCAGAGCTCAATAAACCTGTGAACCACCCCCACTGCTGTGTGCTGTAGTTTATTTTGATGTGTTTGTGTGTCTGTGTGTTTTTCATGTTTGTATAGGGAAGTGTGTGTGTAATGTTGTACAGCTGGGTTTTATAACAGCTGAGTTGCAATTGGCTGGTTTCACAGCCCACGGTTAACACGAACACTACAGCTGTGGCCAAACGTTTTGCATCACCCGATAGAATTCACTCCTGTTGCTTCATAAAGTCAAATTGAAACCTGCTGAATAATGTTACGTTAACCTGTTGAATTACGCACCGCTTTGTAGTTTTCCATATACTGAACGAAAAAAAGACAAATTGAAAAATGTCCGAATCGAACATGAAATGCTGTCCTGCTATTATGGCTTCCAGTAGACTTACATTTTGTAGTTTCTTTGGTTTACATGTCTTATTCATGCAGAGTAGACACAACACCTGATATTACAGGTGACCTCCGCTATCATCCATAACGTTAAACACAGTCGAGATGCATCTAGAAGTACATTAGGGAAACGTGGCACTCTCTTCTAATCTAATGAACATGTCTTCATAGTCCAAACGTTTCCTATTACTATACTCGACATGCACAACGCTTTGGAAACATTAGCAGTATGACCTGTCCTTGAATATGCATGGCTGATTCATTTGTCATGTAAATGGTATCCTATCATCTTCTATTGTGTCGATTCCTTAAGAATAGTGGGTAACGTTTTGTGTAGAAGTGTCTGTTGTGTGAACAGTACGCAGAGACCAGCATCAAAGCATTGCTTTTGGGGAAGGGGCTAAATATTTAGACTTGCAAAACTTCACTCTCCTCATCTAAAAGAAAATGTTGCTGAACAAGCAGTTATGCCATCTGCTTGCAGCAGCTCATTAGACTCAAGACTGTGTTGTTTCCAAGGCTGCTGCAAAATGTTGACCTCCTGAAAGGTAGCTGTCAGGTGACTGTAGAGGGGGGCTTTTGATTGGACAGAGGCCACCTCAGGCAGAGATGAGGTGAGCTGGTTTCCACGGCAACCTCCCAGTTAACTTCTCCCTGTCGGATGCTGCTGGAAGTCTAAAGCACTCAGCAAGGAGTTTAAAGACACAGCACTTGTTTTTTTTCTGAAAAAGAAAAGAAAATGCAGTATGAACAGGAATACAAGATTGTATTTGCTGTGGCCTGTTTCGGGTGCGTCCCCATTGTGTCAGTTTTAATAGATCAGGACAGTCCACCCTGCACTGAAATTTGAATCGAATGGATGTTTCTTGAAAATGTTGGGACAGGACCGCACCATGAAGTAAGGGGCTAGCTCCCCTTGCTAGTCATGGGGTCTGAAACCATTAGGAGTGGGCTGGGTACTGTCGCTCCACTACTGAGTCGTAACCGCTTACATTTTGAAATTGCCTTTACCTGGCTGGGAGCTGCTTGGAGAATCCTAACTGCCGGAACTGACCAGCCTTTCTCATTCCACTTAAATCAATGACAGCCTTGCCAGCCCATCCTGCTCTACACGACTAGACAGGGTGCTGGTCACACTGTCACATGATTTGAATTCAATAAGGAAGGCTGTTCCGTCCCGGCACTTAGGGTTCTCCAGACAAGCTCAGAGCAATTTTAAGGCCAGGTGAAGGCAAAATTCAAGGGAAAATATGATAACTCTGTTGGAACATCAGAACCCCAAATCGGAACATTGTGGCCGTACAGGGACTGATAAAGCTGTGCTCTCTGTGGTTCTGCTGCCCTCTTGTGCCTGTATGTGTTAAAGCACCCAGAGTGTTCTCATGCAGTGCTAGAATGAACTCTGAAATAAGCAGGCGCGTTCTGTCTGACCAGGCAATTATAGGGGAGCACCGCGGGTCAGTGTGCTCTTCGCAAACGTTTCAAATGCTTGATTTATTTATTTATTTTCACCTGAAAATAACGGCATGGGTCCATTCACCCTGTGCAAAGCTTGCATCTATTTTACATATAGCATCAACAATAAAACCCGTCACGAAACGTGACAACTCTGGTACCTCTTGATTTGGGGCTGAATCCATCCACTGTATAAGCAGCACAGTGAATTTCAGTCAATAGGTGGCGCTGTGGTACTGCAAGCTAATCTGTACGTACAGCTCAATAATAAAAGAAGACGTTGTTTTTGTTTAGTAGAACGTGTTTTTGTCTTTAGCTTAAGTTTGGGCAGTAGGCGGGTGGGGTCTGATTATCCTCAGGAATCTACCTAAAATACCATCGCGTGTAAACTGTGAGTTATTATATAAAGGTGAGTAGTAAGGTAATTCTAATTAGTTGAATATAAGTTAGTTTCACTCTTAAGACATGAGAGAGTGTAGTTTTTCAATAAATATAATGACATTTAAAAAAAAAATTATGTAACTGAAGACATCAGCTCGATTAGTTTCGCTTCTTCTGTAGTACCTGTTTTTTTTTCACACGTGTTGGTAGCACGTTATTTACTTCGGAGGCGCACACGAAACCGCGTGGTCACGTCAATAACAATTATATTTCATCTCGTCCATTATTTAATCATCTATGTGTTTTTTTTTAAGTATTTAACTCAGTGATACATGACTACAGTGCAGGATACAGCATATGCAGCTATTTACTGAAGTGCATTGGGGCTTGAGAAACTAATTTATCTGCATTTTTCCTGGTTAGATAAATCATGTACTGTATTACAATTACTATCGGGTCGTTTACCTTTCTAAACCAATCCGTGTAGACTGGGCGGGTTTATTGCTATACCCCGCCTTTAAGATATGAACGGCGTTGGACTGGTCCAATAGTAGTACATTTGTGGGTTTCAAATCCAGTCTCCCGCTTATTTTCATCTCAGTATTGATGGTCAATTCATCCAATCATTGTATATCTTTTCCAGTCTTTACCAGGTGGGCGTTATTTAATTAGGTTTGTGTCCCCTGATTGGAGTAAGGGAACCGAGCGTGGACACGCCCTAAAGTTGTAACCACGCCCACGTCTGTCTTCTCCAGGGAGAAGAAGGACTGGGCTTGTGGCCAATGGGAGAAGCGCGGGGCGGGGCTAGCGGGCACTGCTGGAACGGCGAGTTGAAATCGAATCTGAACACTTTTGCATTGAAGGAAGACAGGTGAATGGGAAGTGATGTCGGATGAAACGTTACATCTGAATACACCGACAGGTAACAGAAAGACGAAAGAGCGCGGTTTATTGTTGTAATAGAGCGGGGAATGTAACAGGGTTTAAAATGATAGTGCGATGCATTTAAAACAGCGGTGCCCGAGCTTAATCGAATTTTATATTTGGTGTGTTTCATAACAACAAGCGCGTTGCTATATTATTATTATCATAAATAATACCAATTTTAAAAAAATAAAGAAAGAAAGTAAAATGCATGGTTGATATTAAATAGTAATTCAGTTCGCTAAGATCAGGGTGTGTGTTTGTTTATTAAAATGTGGCACACACAGGCAGACTGGCAGACAGGAAACAGAAGTTTAACATGACCCGTGGAAAAGGGTGTCTAGTTATTTTTGTGTTGGTTTCGGGAGTTGGTGGACCTGTCTTGTCATTTGATGCCACGGGCAGGGTACTGTGGGAACACGATGACGTTTAGTCTTCGTGTAAACTTCGGATGAAATTATCAACATGTTGCAATGGCAGCTAGTTGTTTGCTTTCTAATAATAGCACGTTGGAGGTCATATATCTTCTGCTGGGGATTTATAGCACAGGGCTATAACAGATCAGCACAGTGTTAGTCTGGTTATATATAGTACCAGCAACCCTATCCAGTGCTCCGTGGATTAGACAGCACGGGTTAGGGAGCTTGCACACAGCGTTTTTGCAATGCAAACTGCCGCATGTTAACGCCAGGCACGGTTACATGTGTGTCATCTTCTGGTCTGTCGGTATGCGGTGTGCGCTTCTTTAGTTTCGTGTTGCTCTTGCTGCGGTCTCACAAGAGGGAAACGGACTCAGTTTGCACCTGGTGTTTCTGTGCGCATCCTATCATTGACATTCTCCATCAGGGGGTTAGCGATAGAGGTTAGACTCGAGAGTGTTTCGAAATTACTGAAAGAAGCGCACTTCATCCCATGACAAACGTTACGACTAGAAATTGAGTTAGACGTGTTTGTCAGTGACGTTTGTCATCGAGTGTATGACGTTTGTTTGACTGTCTGATTGTTTTCTGTCTGGGACGAACACTGAGACACGAGTCTGCAGAGACCAGCACGCTGGATTAAAACCGAGACCAGATAAACATGGAATGTAACTGTTTATTTAAATAACATTTGAATAAGGACAGTGCCATGCAAATTTGTAAAGGGTTACTGTTAGGTGAAAACAGCAGCGTGCTCTCGTGTTTTGTCTTTTTACCTCACGTATCAAGTCATTTGAACCCTCTTTTAGGTCGGAGGCAATATCGAATTTAGCCATTTTCACAGGTGAGTATAATTGAGACCACCGAGTGAAAGCGTGACAGAGAGAAGATATGGATTAAAACATCGCCGATATAAATCATGCCCAAATGTAACTTTTGGGTTCATGACTGTTACATTTTGATAAAGTGCAGGGGAGGCAAATACGTGTAGTTGTCTTGTTAACTGCTACTAACAAAATAACGCTTTGAAGTCCAATATAATTGTTACTTGTAAATTCTGCGGGCACTAATTCTTGGCCACCCAGAAAATGTTTATTTATTTTTTTAACCCGGCCAAAGTTCGGTTGGCAGGAGAATACTTTTCTGAAACACAGTAACTGTTTTCTGATATGAAGTTGCCCTTTTCTGTTTTGGGTTTATTTATTCAAAGCGCTACTGGGAGAATGTATGTATGTGTGTGTGTGTGTGTATATATATATATATATATATATATATATATATATATGTATATGTAAACATTAACAGGTAAAAATAAGTGCTGTGCTTTGTGAAACTGGCCCGTCTTTCTAGGCCTGAGGAAACTTGTGTCCATTCATCTGTATGGGGCATGTAAACAAACAGGACTGTCAACAAGAGCTGCCCGCTCTCTTGTAAGGTTCACACAAAATGGGCTTTTAACAAAGTAACACATCAGGCAGAATCTGTAAATTCACCCCCCCACCTCCCCCTAAGAGACTTGTTTCTGGAGCTGTCTATGCTGTTGGATAACTTTACCTTCAGAATAGGAATCAGACTTGTATCCCTCCAGTTGTGTAAATCTTTCTCTAGAATATGCATTGCCCCAGCCTCACAATTGCACTGACAAGTGGGCACATGTTCTTGTGGACAAGTTCAGACCATGTTCCGCATCGCTGAGCCCTGCCCGCTATCTACACTGCCTGGGGCTCTTTGAGCTCTGCATGCTGGTGGTGACAGTGCTTAAAGATGGCTGGAACAGTATGCCGAGTCTGCAAGCCCTAAATATAATCTATTCAGTTACGGCTCATTTACAATAGAGATTTGATGCAGCTGCTGGGGGTTGCCTTATTATAAATGATTTGCACATGCATTAGGAGGGCGATCATGCGCTGATCCGAATGGGAGCTGTTGAAAATGGTTTGTCTCTTTTGAGAAATAGAAAAAACGACATTGCATTTTAATTGGAAGTTTTGTAAAATTTGACATGTCTTTTTATTTCAAGGTGGAGCGGTATTTTGGGAGCCAGACGGATGAATATGCTTTAGTATAGAGCTAGAGCACACACGTTCATATCGCACACAGAGGGTCTCATGAACAAACAAAACAGCAAGCATGTTCATTTTCTCATTCAGTGATGAATGCATGACAGTAGAGAAGCTTTGGCAGGTGACACGTTCAGTTTACCCACTCAACGCTTTCTGCATGAACACTTACATGAACACTTGCATGTGTTTGAGTTAGTCTGGGGGAATGCGTGACCATTCCTCCGTGATTTACAGCCTTCCTAGCTGGGGAGGAAATCAACAGCAAAATCGATTCTCCAGGAATATTAGGAATCTGCATAGCGTTAGTAATCTGTGCAGTCTTGGGACGCTGGGATACAACAGGGAGATGCAGCTTTTACACATGCGTCGGGGATACTGCTTGCACAAGTGTGTGCTACATGTGGCAGGTGCTGCTTGTTATTTGTTCAGTATTCTTGTTAGAAGGCAAAATAAAGTTAGCGTTGAAAGAGACTGGCCCACTTTACTGCCTAGGGGAAGGATTTGTTGGAACAGAGACCTGCAAAACGAGCAGTTCAGTTTCTGTGCTCAGTAGTTTTATATAATTCAGTCCCTCTTATTCCAGCTCAGAAGCTGCACTTGTTTCCCAGCTGGGCTCATTGCGTTCTGATGCCAGACCGTGTGAGTCATCATGCATGCTAGATCAGGTTTGATAGTCTTTGTGAACCAGTCCAGCTCCAGCTCCACTCATCTTTCTGTAGCAGTCAGTGGGTAGCAAGCAGGTTGTATTCTCATACACACGCTGTGTGAGAGTGCAGCACTGGTTCCATGCTTTCTAGACTGGTGATAAACAGGACATTTCTCAGGGCAGCGATATCGAGATCAGCTGTATCATCAAACTTTTCTTAGTCCAAATCACTGCACGTAGCTTTTTGGACCCCATAGTGTAGTGACCATGTCTGTTTCCAGGGATGGAAATAAGTTTCACCCATTCCAGGTTTTACTATGAGCTTGATTAGCCACATTGTATAGGAAACAAACTCATGTGTGTCTTATTAAGCTCGTAGTAAACCCGGAATGGATCAAACTGCTATGTAATGGGAGTCTTATTCCCATCCCTGGTTTATTTAAAGAGGAGACGCACTCATGCGAAGTATTACAGGTAACTGTGAAATCTTGCATATCACACTCTGAACTCTGGACAATATCCTAGCTCACCTGAATCAAATAATTACCTATGCCAGGTCAATCCAGACATGTTCTGTAATAACATTTAGTGCATCATTGTAAAGCTGTTTGCGAATCTCCCTGTGTGTGTGTTTCTTCACTAGGTGCAGCACGCTGGCGTCAGGGCTGAGTGACAGTTTGTGATCTAGCTCCCCGTGCTTTCAGACAGGTGAGTTCAGCGATACGCTCCTCAGTGGGGCAGAGGATTGATTGATTTTTCTTCCTGCTTTCTCCTCTCAATTCTCCCTGGGCTTATTAATAGTTTAAAAGTTCAAAATGTGCATATGTTTATACCGTGGTAACTACAGTGATTTCATGCTCATCTATGTATCTATTGAGAGTTTTTTTTTTTTTCCATGTGTACATAAATGCAGGGCATGTGTAACCCTAAACACAGTGCTATCGATGTGTGCACATTATAGCAGACCCCAATATTAATGTGATACAGCCCTCTGGAATTTCTGTGCATCTGACGAAAATGATGTCTTTGTGAAATATTCCTGTATGCCTAGATTTCTACCCTCTGTGTAAATGTGTGCTGCTGTATGATGTGCCAATCCGTTTGTTCTAAAGGTCTACCTGTAGAGCCTCGTGCTACCTGCGGTGCAGGTGCTGCTGTAGGTCATGGGAGCCTGCTGTGGTCTTCCGTCACGCGCCATAAACCGTTTGCTGCTGGTTCAAAATGCCGCTGCTAGGATCCTTACCAGATGTAAAAAACGTGATCACATTAACCCCTGTCTTGCCCAGCTGCACTGGCCACCTGTAAAGTTCAGGATTACTTTCAAAATTCTCCTGCTTGCCTACAAGGCCCTTCATCACACAGGTCCCGAGTATCTCTCCAACCTGCTGACCCGCTGTGTCCCTGCCCGCAAGCTGAGGTCCTCTGACTCTGGCCTGCTTGTTATCCCAAAAGCACACCACACTCGGAGAGCGCTCGTTTAGCTTCATGTCCCCGACTCTCTGGAACTCTCCCAGATTTAGTGCATGCAGCTCCTACAGTCGCTCGCTTCAAATCAACTCTCAAGACCCACTTGCTCTCTCTTGCTTTCAATGCTCTTCAAGCCTGATATCTGTTATTAGCTGTTGTCTAAATTACTATTTCAGGTTTTTCACTCCCTCTTATTCATATGATTCTGTGACGCATGCATCCACAATGTCTAGAATTCACATCCTAGCCCTGTATTTAGTGTAATATGCCTGTAGTTCATGTATTTGCACTGTATTATGCCTGTATTGAAGAATTATTATTATTATTGTTATTTATTTCTTAGCAGACGTCCTTATCCAGGGCGACTTACAATTGTTACAAGATATCACATTATTTTTTACATACAATTACATTATTTTTTACATACAATTACCCATTTATACAGATGGGTTTTTACTGGAGCAATCTAGGTAAAGTACCTTGCTCAAGTGTACAACAGAAGTGTCCCCCACTAGGGATTGAACCCACAACCCTCTGGTCAGAGCCCTAACCACTACTCCACACTGCTGAATGTATTTCATGTCCCATGCCCTGTATTTCACTGTATTTAATGTATTATGCATTGTTCCTCACTATCTTGTAAAGCACTTTGTGATGGTGGTCCACTATGAAAGGCGCTATAGAAGATAAAGATTGATTGATTGATTCTCATGCTCTGTGATGTTGTCTCCTTCATGACAGATGGGTGTGTTACTAACCTGATTCCCTGATTTCTTTTCAAATTCCAGTTCCCTGTAAATCCTGAAGCTACACTTGAGCCAAGATGTCCTGCTTCCGAGAGAATTTCTGGGTAAGCCAAGTCTTTATTTTGGGTTTCTTCTTTTCCTTTTTTTCTTGGTTACAAATTTGAAAATGTAAAATTAAAATCAGATATTCTGTACCGCTGAGAATGACATTCATTTAAAAACGGCAGTTTTCTTGTCCTGCTGTAATAAAATACTACAGGAAATTCGTATAGGGATGATATTTTCAAGGCAACAGTCTTGTATGCATGTTTTATGTATATTTGTTGGGATTTGCAGAATCCTTGCATACATATCATGGGGTTTTATTCCCTATACGAATACATGAATAAAAATAAAGGTGCAGTCGTTCATCATGGAGCCCCTGGAGCCTGTCTGGGGGGGTGGATACAGGGTCTGCTGGCTGTGCTATTTCAGGTGCGTCCTGCTTTCACGCTAACAAGCTTCACTGCTGGTGCCCTTGTATTCACCCAGCCCAGCAGTCAGTCTACACTGTTTAAAAGCGTCTCTTGTTAAGCTGTGTCCTGTAGGCGTGAATATGAATCAGATGCAAATCTCAGTACACTCGGGACAGCACCACTGTCAGAAATGTACCGGAGGGGACGATGGATGTTCATTTCTCATTTCGTGTAGATCCACACTTGAAATTTCACTTTGTAGAATGTTTTGAGTTCTATAAGCCTAATTAGTCACCCACCTGAGCTTAATTAGACAAGCGAGGCTACAGGCTGAAATGTAACGGGTGTGTTTTGTTAGAAATCAAGTCCAGCCACACAGAGCCCGCTGCACTAGCATTCCAGAACTGTGGGGCACAGCAGTAAAGAATGATCTGACAAATTAAATGACTGGCGCAATCCATTTTTCAAAGGGTGGTGTTAAAATAAAAGAAAAGAATTTAAATAGTTTACAAAATATTTTTTTTCTGATGAGAAACTATCCCCGTCTATGGTTGGTAAGGAATAAAATAATAATTAAAAAATTATTAGGATTGAACCCACGACCCTCCGGTCAAGAGTCCAGAGCCCTAACCACTACTCCACACTGCTGTCCCTTCTTGAACTCCTGTTTTTGTGAAAGGAAAACAAATCCTGTTAGTTACAAAATGACCTACAGCCACACTGTGAGAGTGCTGAAGAGGACCTGAAATATATAGCTAGTAGTTTACACCAAAAGTATCCTTTGATGTTGAAATGAGTAGCGTTCAATGCAAACCCAGTGAAACGAGGTGTGTAAGTGGGGTTCCTGAATTGCAGGGTGGTGGTATTAAGCTGTAGGTGGTTTTGGTGAAGTACCCGTTGTGCTGTATAGAAGCGGGGTGTTCCTGTTTCTAATCGAGTGATTCAGTGAGTGGGAGTATTGCTTTTAATATCATTGCAGTGGAACTGGCGCTGTGTTGGGCTCAATGTACATTCATCTTCTTTTTTATTACATATGTCATTGTCCCCACAAGGAGATGAATATGTCGCTCTTCTGATCTTTATTATATCTCAGTGTTCGCTATTTCAGTACTTCTTAACAAACAACATTTTTTTTAAATTCAGCTGAACATTTGTTTTATTGAAAACTTTTTTTTTTTTTCTTTTTCATGCATCTATAATGACGGAGTGTTTCAGGTGAATTGTGTTTGAAGGAGCTCTCTTGTTTATCGTGATCTGTGCTTGAAGGTATAAACAGGCGTGAACTTGCTCTAGCAATGAGTCGATCCTGAGCAGACAGCCGCTCCGTGAAGCTCAACATTTCAAATCTGCCTGTTTTCTGCTTATCGGTCGCCTGTTTTAAATTGGCACTTGGGTAAATGTTTCTGGGGTCTTGTATGTCCTGACTCACTAATGACACTCCCAAGAGAAATGCACCCCCTCAAGTCACTGTGTTCCAGACAATTCAAAAGTACAGTAGTGCTGCTGACATGAAGAATGTGTTTTTGAGCTCTGATCGCTCAGTAACTTGACTGGAGAGCGTTTTAGAGCAGATTTTCATTTCAAACGGAAGTACAGTAGAGTGATAAAGCGGAACACGCTGGGGGTTATGTAAGTAAAGCTGAGTGCAGAACTTTGATGTGGGTCGGCATGTCTTCATATTCATGAATCAATCCCTTACTCTTCCTTCGAGAAGCACATGTTAGGCTGCAGGTAGCTGTGTACTGCTGCTCCTGTATCATGAGGCGTCGGATTCTTCATTCCAGGAGCGCTCACAAGGCTCCAATAAACCACTGTGCTTTAGCGGTGAAGTACTTGTTTTGAGCTTTTTTTTTATTCATTGTCAGGATTCGCCATTTCGCTCTAAGTCTGTCTGTTAGGCATGATTGACAGCTGGCTTGTCTCATTTATTGCCTTAGGTGTCTGTGCTACACTCAAGTCGGTTTGTGTTTGCTGGTCAGAAATTGAATGAATTTGAATATGATCACAGAAAGCAGCAAAGCCTCCCCTTAAAGCCAGCCTGTTGCACTGCTAACACGTTTTAATGACGTTGCCATGAAGAGCTGGCTCATGATCAGTAGGTCCAAGTGCTACGGCATTTAAAACACACTGAAAGCGAGGAACCCCAACGACACACAGTCTCGATCCTGGGACGACACACAAGTACAGTTTGATTTAAAAAACGTTAGCGGCAGCGCAGATCAAGACTCTCCAGGATATCCTCCTCTAGCGATCTCAACCCACATTCTTGAGTTCCCTGCAGTAGCTTCTAATTGTGAGGAAGCTGCAGTCAGTGCCGCAGTCCCAGGGTGTGTGTGTGTGCGTGCGTACGTGTGTTTTGTGTGTGTGTGTGTCGGGGCTGTGGTTTGTAAATGATTCCTCTGTGACACACAGCCCTGTATTGTGAGGCAGCCCTTTGACAGAGCTGACATTGTTATTGTAACGAGGTTAACCATGCAGGTTATCTGCTGACCAAACAGCAGCATGTGGTTTATCTCGGTCAGTGCCATGTATTTAAATTCAGACCCCTCCTCTATTGGGAGAGAACTGTGGAATGGCTTTATCTTAAAAAGACAACAAGCTAAACACAGACTGTTTGAAATCATGTTTAATGGAAGCTTAAACATGATTTAGGATAATTGTGATTATCGTCCCAAGTTTTAACTCGTGATCACCAATTTAGAATGTAATTCTCGTCCAGCCCTGTTGCAGTGGGTGGACAGCGGTCTTCAACCTCTACCCTAAATTACTTAATAGAACCAACTTCCTTCCTGGTCTTACTCACTTCATTATTTAATGAAACCTATAAACAAGGAGGACCAAAATTGTGCTCTCGTGGTCTCCACGCTTTGAGGGTGTGAGAGGGATTAGAAACGCCAGCACATGGCACATACTTCAGTGTAAATGGCCTATTTGTTATTCACATCCCTGACTCGGAGGAACTCTTTTGGACAGATAAGAGACAGTGTTTTTTTTTTTTTTTGTTTGATTTTTTTTTGGGGCATCTTGTAGCAACGCTGCACCTCAGCTAACCTCTGGGCTGTGTTTTGAGCTGCACCTTTATCAACCAGCCTGGGAGCTGAAACTCCTTCATCAGGGCCCAGCCGGGGGCCCGCAGGCTATTCCGGGCCTCTGTTTCAGCGAGGTACTCAATTATTAAACACACTGAGGGGTCACTTAAATAATTGAAGCCCTGTTGAAGCAGATAGCCCTGAGTGTGGTGCTGCTGCCAGTCTGTCCTCCTCTCCTGTTAGCAGTGCACCTGTCATACCGCCCCTCAGCCCTTTGACTTTCTATTCCTTTTAGAATTCACACAACAAAACATGCCGTTTCTACTCTTGGCATAGACAGTAACACTATTCTGATCAGTAGCACGGAGGTAGCTGAGTATTCAGTAGAATACAAACTCTCTTTGTAGTCAAATGTAACACTTCAGTAATTTTAGGTTTTAACAGATTACATGTTTTACAACTTCTGTGTAAATGGTTGTTTACCGTTTTGAACTGTCGTACCCAGCTTCAGTTGTGGAGACTTGATATCGTTTTGTAGTTTTATTTTTTCCTTTTGTCTTATCACATTTGACTCCGTCTTCCATCCTGGCATGTATTAAGTTGAAGGAACTTTTTGAAAAAAATAAATATATCAAAATAAAACGGGAAAGTTTCAGTTAAGCATTTAATAATATCCTGTGCTGTTCTGGGTTTTTATTTTCGTTTTCCGTTTTAATGTTTAAACCGAAAACAGCCTCAGTAAACAAATGTGTATCATTTAGCACCCACATTTGAATACCCACAAACCAGAGGAATGCATTTGTGAAAAGATGAATCAGTAATGGGGTGGAAGCATAAAATGTTTTAGGAAGCGATATATTTCAGCATTCGATACTATAGCCTTTTAAGAATGACGTAAACATTTAAAATGATGGGCTGTGTTATTGTGGCTATCACTGAACCGTGTAAAGACGTCTCATATTTATAGTGTGGATGCTGCTGGAAGGCTGGTAGTGGTTTTTGGACTGATTTTGGGTGATTTTTTTTTATTTTTCCCCCCTAAATCCAACCGCTACAGGGGGTGAGGACTGTAGTAAATAGAAAAGCCCTGGGTCACAAAGCTGGGTTAGCATGCGCTGGGAGTAGCTGGTTGCTAGGTGACCGGGTTGCGTTGGCAACCAGGCCCAGCTGAATAGGCAGCCTCTGTGCGAGTGTGACAGCACTTTATTGTGAGGTCAGTCAAAGCAGGTCCGCTGTCTAAGCTTTCAGCGCTGGCATCCATTTCAGCAGAGCTGGGTGTCTCCTTTCAGAGGGATAAGGGCATTTAATTAGATCGCCATTTTATTCTTCTGCACCAAAATTAGAATAATGATAATACGGCAGTAGGGGGAAAAAGTATTTTGTTTTACAGAGACGGAGCACATAACTTTGACTTTTCCCATGGATAAAAGGGGACAGTTGTCTTTCCTTTGCTACCCATGACACTAATCTTCTTGCAGTCGGCAGTGCAAAGGGTTTTGTTTTGTTCTGTTGTGGTATCCATGTACGTGTACTAATCCTTGCAGATCAGCGCTTCGGGTTTATAATACTTGATTCCTGAGAACTCTAGAAGGGCAGAAAAGCGTTGCACTTGCCCTGGCCCTCCCAACGGGTTGGGGGAGACGAGATCAGCAGGCAGTGTGTCGTCATTACCACGCTACAGCGCACTCTACTGGCCAGGAGGCTGGTGAGCTCAAGCGGACACCCGCACCGCTGGTTTTTGTCCCCCGGGGGACAGTAAGTAGTTCGTCGGAAACCGTGTCTGAAGAATGATTGTGTAGCGACGTCTGTGTACAACGCTGAAATGTTTCCCCTCCTTGGCCTTGAGGAGTCTTTTCAGAAGCGTGACCCAAGCAGAAACAACAGTAATCACAGATAACGTGCAAAATAGGATATGTAACCCATAAGAAAGAAATATTAGGAAAGCTAATATAATATAAAGAATGCAGCATTGCGAGGTGTGTATTTTGCAGTAACCTAAATGAGACTTTCTTTGTATTCTGCGTATCACGGATCAAAGGACCCCTCAGTAATGCGCAGGGTTATTTGCATTTGCAACACAAATTAAAGACGCGTGCCGTTAATCTCAATGCCATGCACTTTCTGTATACTTTCACTGTGTAGAATTAATACATTAGTACTGGAGTGTGTACGCGAGGCAATTTAGCTGATTTACCACTCCATTTAATGTGAATTTACTTTAGTTTGTTTTCAGATGTCATTGTATTTGGATCATTTATTTTTTCAAGGACGTAAAGTACTCCTAATGCTATAATTCTCACGCGTGGTGTTGTGTGTGTGTGTGTGGCGCTGGTATACAGTATGTGTTGATTTGTATTCCTGTACGAGTGAGCCCTGGACCGCTCTTTGTTAAGCAGTTGGCCTGTCCGGGCCTCGTTCCAATCCTGAAGCTGGGAGTGGGGGCTGACACAGCAGCGGCAGGTGTCCCTGCCTTGTCAATAGAGCTTTGTACAGCCTGGCACGGAAATCACAAAAAGAATAGAAAAAGGCCCACTTGATCAATGCCTGCACTACAGAAAAGAAATGATCTATCAGTAACCTGAAATGTTAAAATACAAAAATGTGCTTTACTTAATAACAAAATAAAATCATTACTCTAACATTACTATATTTATTAGATTGTTAAACCTTTAGAATTTAGACTGGAACGTTTACCTTGTTTAAAATGTGCTTAGTGTATATAACAGACAGCAGGACAGCATAAAGCCAGTATTTTTCGTATTCAGTGCCTTTTCCACATGCAACTTGCAGCCGTGCAGATTGTCATTAGCAGTATGATAGTCACACATGCCGAGTGTTGGCGTCTCGTTCATTATAACAGAGTTCTAAAGGTCTGTAGTGTTGCTTGATTCCTCCTGTCTTAACGGTCGTTCATTGGTGCCCATGGAATCTGGAATGAGTCACTGTGAGCATTTCATCTGAGGAAGCCCACGTATCTCACAGCACAGTCGAGGAGCTGCTGTCTGCCCACGCTCTCCTTCTGTGAGGGAGAGAGAGAGAGAGAGAGACCCTCTGATTCAGAACCTGGCTTTAATTCCTGTAGCCTGTGTGAGATGGTGAGGCTGTGAACGTGCTCTGTGAATGTTGCATGATGGGACCAGCTACCTGTGCAACTCACATTACAGCTTGGAGATTCACCAGGAGAGACCAGAAGCACTGAGAGGGGAAGAGACTGTCTGGGTGATGTGGAGATGGGTTTGAAAAGGGTAGACGGACAGACGGACACAGAGAGAGTGAGACCCCCTCCCTCTGCCCCTTCTTTATGAATGCCACCCTCTGGTTCTAAATGAATATTGAGGAGTTGGTGGGATGACCCTGGAGGGCTGGGAGCTCCTTACAACAGCAGTCTCCTGGAGGCTGGCTTGTCGTGCCATGACGGGGGCTTCTGGCATGAGCAAGGCGCAAGTGCTCTGCCACCTGTTCCTACCCCCTCTCACTGGATTATATGGTGCAGAGGATCATTTGTTGCTTCTATTTCTTCTAGAAAGAGTCCTGATTGAAAGAGTTTAAACAACGTTGATACTGTATTTAGATGCTTTTATTTTCCAGTGATATTAAGTAGGGTAGTATTTCAGTGTGGTGGTATTAAGAGGCGCTATTAAGTGACTGTATTTGTGCCAGCTTGAAAGAGTATTTCTCTCCCTCACTCTCTCTCTCCCTCTCTGTGGCCTGGCCGCCTCTGCTGTCCTGGGATCCATCGCATTCCTCACATTCCACAGCTACCTGGGAACAGCTCCTGAGACTGCCCTTTATCTGCTGGCTATTTCTAGAGCTTTCTGAGCTCCGATAGCGTGCAGAGACGAGAGGCCCACCCTGACCCCCCCCTGCACAAGACCAGTGAAACCCTTCTGGCTGTCTTAACACGTCTCAGATAAAACAAACAGGACCATCGCTTCAAAGAGAACCCGGATCGCCAATGTCAAGCAAACTAATTTGCCGTCAGTTTCTGTAAAGCGGGCCAGCCAATCAGTCGGCTCTTTGTTTGGGTTTAGAAACGTCACGACTTTTGGGATTGTGGGATTGTGTAATACTTGCATTGTTGAACTGGAGCAAAATCTTAGGAAATCTTTTTATTCAATTGATCTAAACGATGAGGGATGTTAATACTGTTTTAAATAGTAAGAATTTTTTTTTTTTTTTTTAAATTTCCACTTGCACCTGGGGAAGAGCCTCTTGAGGTCTTGAAAGCCAATGTTTGCACATCACAGTTAATCCAATAAACATCCAGAGCTTTTGAAGACCCGGTCGGTAGTGCTAAGGACATTGAAAAAAGACTTCTAGTCGAAATATTTGTCTTCAAATCTATTGTCGTGATTAAATATTGAAGCAGCGTTTACTTGCTTTCAAAGATGAGACTGCACCGAGGAGACCCGTGCACTGTTAATGATTTCGAATCTCAAGTACAGTAGTTATTTACTGCTCCTTAGACAATGGCGTTCAACAGGTACTATGGTTCAGGTGTGTAGACCCCCAGGAGTTCATAAATAAGACATGTACTTGACCTGCACACTGAACACCGTTAAACATCACAGCAAAACAGTTAGCTCAAAACCGTCCATCTTGAATTGACAGAAACGTTTGCACCTTTTCACTCCTGTGCTGTTTGTCTAGCACTTTTTGTAGCCTGTACAGTGTTTCTGTATAAAATAAATGACTATATTTTTTCCTGTTATTTGGCATTCTGGCAAATTCTGTTCCGCTGCCATATTTAAGTGTTTAGTGTTTTTTTTTTTATGATTTAAACAGCAGTTTTTAGATCTGCCACCTTTACATTAGTTGAGAAGACCCGCCTTTAGTCTTTTTAACTAAAAAAAAAAAAACCAAAATCGATGCCAAAATCGGTCATTAGTAACTTGTAATAGATGCAGCATTTTATAGTCTTGCAAGAGCTCCTGACTCAGAGAAGAGAAATATAATCGTGATACTGAAAGACTGAAACCAAGTGCACGTCTGTGTGATCTTCCCCAGGGCAGACGCACAGTGTGGCCCATGAGCATGGACACCCTTCATCTGTTTCACTGCTCTTCCCCAGAGGAGCAGGCAGTACGTGTGGATTCTGAGGATGTGTTTTAACACCACCGTGGTGTAAACCTCCTTTCTGAATCCAGTCTGTCATGTGTTAACCCTTTGCGGTCCATTTATTCAGCGTCTCGGGCGCGTCAGGTCCAATTTATTTTCACACGCGTAATTTATTTTAGACGCGCTGTTTAAAAGTATTAATTTCACAGTAAAACAGGTTTAAAAGGCACTGCATATCAACAGGACACTCAGTACTGCATCTCCAGCCCCGCCCCACCCCTTGTTCGCTGTATTTTTCACATACCTCTACATAGTAGTGCATACCGATAAATCATCTCCTGATCACTCGTTTTATCACCAAACTCCTCAATAATGTGATCCAAGTAATTATTTTATTACTATAACATCTCAAAAAGCTGCGCAAATGTCCTTGATATTCTTTGAGCACTGGATGCAGAAGCAGCTATCTTGTTTGTTTATGTCCGTGTCGTCTATGTGGTGTCGGGGCAATCAGTATTCATGAGATACGCCCCTTTTTTTTCGTCCATTGAATGGTTTTCTCCGCTTTTTCCGGAGAAAAAACGATTAGAAACCTGTTTTTTTCCTACGTCTTTTTGATGATGTCAGACAGGAAAGGGAAAATTGTAATGTCGGACTTGGTCTGACTTAGGACCGTAAAGGGTTAAGCAGTTGAAACGGACTGGTTAAGAAGACTAGGAAGGGTATATTGTGCCGTTCTGCTGGCTGTGATTCCTGGAAGAGATAGACAGTCTTAAGACAACGAACAGATGGCTCTTGAACTCCCCAGCATGGCTATTTTGTATCCCGTGGTTTTCTGTCTCTGAGTAGTTGCTACTAACTGGGTCTGTAAGAGCTACCTAGTAATGGTTGTGACTCCTTTCGCCAGCAAGCTTTGACTGCTCTGGTCTAGTGAGATTTTATAACGATACACTTAAATGTATGCATCACTGCCGTTGGAAGTTATTTCACTGAAAGTTTAATTTCAAGCAAATTACACCTTGCCTATTGCCAGAGTTTAGTGCCCCTGGTGAACGGTTAATTCTGTTTTCTCTTTAATTGAACACGTCGTCACAAACACCACTTGGCTGCACCCACCTGCTGTGCGCCAGGCCACAGAAACTGGCACCTCCTAGCTGCGCCAGGCTCCTGCAGTGCTGCAGATGCTGTCTCCAGCACTGTGTGTGCGGCTAGTGGGTGTGAATGATGAGAGAGGAAGCGGGGCCTGTGGTTTATGTGCTTGTCCTCAAAGCCTTGGTTACTGCTCAACTGGTAAACAACAGGCAGGAAGCTGATTGTATCTGTCTCGGTAGATGTCGAATATTTAAGGTTAATGCACTTTAGGTTCTCATTTTGTCTGAAGAGTGCTCAGATGGCACTAAATTTCTGTTTTACAAAAAACTACACTAGTCTTGTATGTCAGAATTGTTCAGGCAATAAAAGGACAATAACATGGGGACTTTGCTAACAAGTGACGGCCGAAAATGAAATACTTCCTACGGACGCAAAAAGCATAATGATGAACAACATGCTGAAGTTGTTTGAGGATGGCGCTCACATTAAAAATATTACAAGTTCATTTCTGCAAATGTACCATTAAGATGAAACAACCTCCATAGTGTTTTACTTCTCGGCTGTTACAATCTTAACAGCCAGACAATTAAACGCGAAAGCGAAGCACTGAATATGTAATCGGGTGATATTTCTTTCCTTTCAGGGGGAGAGGAACGCTGGGTTCGACGTCCTGTATCACAACATGAAGCATGGACAGATTTCCACCAAGGAGCTGGCTGAGTTTGTCCGCGAGAGGTGAGGGCTGGTGTGGTTGTAGTATTACACACTCCGTACGGGTCTGTATTGAATTGAAGACTTACTGGCAAGTTTCAGGCACTGCTGTAATTGACTATGTAAAGAACGTTATTACACAGTGCAAGCCTGAGCAGGTTAAAGGTGCTGGAATACCTGCCACAGCAACTGGAAGTGCATTGTAGCCCTTTCTGAACGTTCACAATCTCATAACCAGACACAGCAAAAAAGAACTGCACTAGACACCAAGAACAGCAGTTACCTTCTCCTGGAAGTTTACTGCAGTATATCAAAACCAAAGCATGTGTCCAGCGCAGGCCTGAGATCAAACTGAACTGTTCCCTAGAGAAAGGGTGCTCCCTCCAGTCAGGGGCAGGCTTGAGGCATGGAGACTGAACTGCTCCCTCCCTCACCCCCTTAGAGAAAGGGTGCTCCCTCCAGTCAGGGGCAGGCTTGAGGCATGGAGACTGAACTGCTCCCTCCCTCACCCCCTTAGAGAAAGGGTGCTCCCTCCAGTCCAGGACAGGCTTGAGGTACGGAGACTGAACCGTTTCCATACCCCTTTCCGATTACAAACATTACCAATGTAAGGCATCATTTGACTTACCTAACCCAAACATGTAGTTGTTTATCTCCTCTCGGCACCCATACTTCACCCCACGTTCTGATTTTCACCTCTAAACGAGACGCCGGTGTGGTTTTATAAATGAGGGAGAACTACTACTTTTGTTAAACAGCAGTTCATCCGGAACTCCAAACTAAACTCGAGACAGACGTTTCTGCTGATTAGTGCTGAAGAAGGCCTTGGCTGGACAGGTAGTCTCCATGCTGGTTTGTAATGGATTGAGGAGGACAGTCACAGATCCAGTGCACTCTGATTTGCACACGTCCTCGGTTCAGAGTCACACAGCAGGCTTCCTGTAGTGAAGATGAGGTTATCTGAAAGGAAACCAGTGCAGTCTCTTGTCCAATCCACTGTCGCCTGGCAAAGGACACTCGTATCTAATCTGTATTGTCTGCTTCCGTGGAGCAGTTTTTTCCAGTCAGGCTGCTTCAATAACACTGAAGCCTGTTCTGCAGTTTGAAAAGGGTTTACAATAGTGTTTCCCCAAGTCGAAAAAAAAAAAATGATGTTTTTGTTTTTTTTAAGATTACATTTGCATCCAAATGGACTTCCCCTGGAAGTGAAATCTGCTTACTAGCTTGAATATTTATCAGTAGAGTCTACAAAAACTTCCAGGGGATTTCTGAAGCCTTGGCTCATGAGTTATTTAATAAAGTTTGCCAAGTCAGTTTGTTGATGTTCGTGATCTAGATTGCTGTCGGAGAAGATAGCCGTCTTGAACAGGAATGACCTGTATTTTATTCATAAAAACATTCTTTAAATATCTCATGAGTTAAAGCTTTCTGAGTAGGGTCCATTGTTTGATAATACCACATAAGGGTTAAATGATACCTGCCTGTATGATTTGTGTTTTGTACAGAAATGGATATCCATTACACAGTGGTAGACGGGATTAGGTAATTCATTATTTAAACACAGTTTCCAAGGGCACTGCTAGTTCTTTAGACACTTTATCCCCCATAGGGATGCATGTTTGGAGGTACTTGTCACTTGCATGTTTAGATATTGGGACGTTGCTGAGATGATCCTTAAACACAGCAGGTTAATCATCAGAAAGTCTAGGGCTTGCCAGAAGTGTGATATTATCAACGTATCGTTTTTACAGAGCAATCAGTACATGTTTTGCTTGTTAATAGCTTTGGAGAAAATGCAGGTAAAAAAAAAAATGGAATTCATGTTTACCATTTTTTGTCTCTTATAATGCAAAATGCGAGATCTGCAAAGTGGTGGCAATGCAACAGATAAGATGAATCAGTTATTTTGCTATTTGCATGCACTTTACTGTACTCACCACTTCTCCTAATATGAGCACATTTCTGATGCGCTGTTGCTTCTGGTGTGCGCAGGGCTGCCGTTGAGGAGAGCTACTCCAAGTCTATGAGCAAACTGTCCAAGATGGCGAGCAGCAGCAGCCAGCTCGGGTGAGTGCAAGAGCCCCTGCAGCCCCAGGGAGGCAGCGATGGATAACGAAGGCTATATCTCGAGAACCACTCGTCCAGATTAGTTTATATTGCACATATTGAGAATGTGACCTGCATGGTACTGACTGACACGGGATTGGATGATGTTTGTCATGTGATGCTGCGCTACATCCATACAGTGATGTAATACCTACAACCAAGTTTAAAAATAAAGAAAAAACAAACACTGGTAATAGTGTCTAAAACTAGACTTATATTGGCTATGTGGTTAGACCCAGGAGTAATTACTGTGGAAATACTGAAATGCATGTGTAAAAACAGTGTAATTACAAAAGGGTGCTAGCAACATTAAGCATGTTTAATTATGACTACACAACATGCATGTAGTTACAGTGCAGTTACAGTGTAGTCAGAGGTATTTAATGTGAAGTGTTATCAGATCTATAAGACCACCTGTCTCTCTCTCTCTCTCTCTCTCTCTCTCTGGCAGAACGTTTGCGCCCATGTGGGATTTGTTCCGCGTCTCCTCGGACAAGCTGGCGCTGTGCCACCTGGAGCTCACGAGGAAGCTGAGCGACCTCATCCGGGAGATCAACAAGTACGGGGACGAGCAGGTCAAAGTTCACCGCAAGGTACCGCCTCGTGCCGCGGAGCAGCTTTCAACAGAGAATAAAAACAGCTTGACTCTGACACACCTGCCAACCACTCACCCAGTGCTAGAACATGTTATACCTGTTGCATAGTCCTTGACTGACTTTTCGACTAGAAGTCTTATCTTCTGAATATTCTCAATACCCTTCCATTTGAAAACCTTTGGGATATTTTACAGCGAAAGGTCTCCTGTTGAGATGTATTTGAATGACCAGGTCTAACAGTCCTGGTGACCTACCTCTTTATGATACATACATCTGTCAGTGTGCTCTAACTTCATTTCTGGTTAGTTTCTTAGATTAAGGGAGGGGTAGTGTGTCTGCCACTATCGGGATTAATTCCTCCCTGCGTTTTCTTTCCCAGACTAAGGAGGAGGTGACGGGCACCCTGGAGGCCGTGCAGAGCATGCAGGTCTCCAGCAGCCACCTGCACAAGGCCAGGGAGAGCTACCTCAGCCGATGCCTGGAGCACGAGCGTCTCCGCAAGGAGGGAGCCAACCAGAAGGAGGTGGAGAAGGTGGGCACTGCTTTCACGTTCACACGGGTTTAGATTCGTTAGTGTATGGGTTATATGGACCTGTAAGTGATATTACACTGTGCACATCCTACTACAGTGCTTCCCAAACCCGGTCTCTCTCCCCGTCTCTCTGATTTCCAGGCAGAGGCAAAGTCTAAGAAAGCAGCAGAGACGTTCAGCGCCTGTGTGGAGAAGTACAATCGAGTGGGCGGAGACTTTGAGCGCAAGATGAACGAATCAGCACAGGTGAGGGGCGGGGTTAGCAGTGAGGGAGTGAGCAGATTCTGGGGAGGTTATTGCCCTGACAAACCTCTTTGTAGTGTTTCTATATTCAGTACCATTTAGTGTTTTAATAGTTCTGGATAATCTAGAGGCTTCAAATCAAAAGCACTGCTCTATGTTTCCCTATTTTACTGCCTCATATCTTTTCAAATTAAATATCGTTTTGTTTCCTATAATGCTAGTATGTCTAATTTCCATTTTAGAAATTTAAACATGTAGTTTGATAGCAGCCACGCAAACAGACTGATATTTATTAGAATGTCGTATTGTTCTGTATGCAGAATCAGTTACGGCCAAATGTTTTGCATCACCCTATAGAATTAACACCTTTTGCTTCATAAAGTCGCATGAAAGCTGCTGAATAATGTTATGTTAACATATTGAATAACCACTTCGTAGTTTCCGTATACTTAACAAAACATTGATAAATGTGACATTTCGAAATCTAACATCTAACTACTATTATGGCTTCCGGTAGACTTTTGCAATATCATTTTGTAGTTTCTTTGATTACATGATGTTAAATATTATAAATTATGTTCATATAGTTTTTACCTTTTTAAAAAAAAAAAATTAAATTATGTCTCAATCCTAAAATTCTAGGTGAGGCTAGAACTGTATATTTTAACACAATAGATTTATTATGTTTTAGGAACGGAAGCAAAAAAAAAAAAAGTCTGTTCTCTCTTGATTCCATGTCAGGGAAGCCGAGTGCTTAACCTGCCCCCCCATGCCAAGAGCAGTCAATGAGCCAATCGGACTAATCAGAAGCCACACTTGAAACAGCAAGCGGAGCACTGCGCTTCTCTGAAACGGGTTCAAGAGAGAACCCTGCTGGACTGCTAGGCTGTTTCCACTGCCCTCTGTTCCTATTGAACACATTTAAACACAGTTTAGTTAGACACGTGTGCCTAAAAGAGGAAATGAAACGATCCTTAAAGAGCACCAGCCCCAATTGATCTCTTTCCAGCGAGGGGTGCACGTCAAATTACAGTGTGTGCCGTGTAAGATCATTTATTTCCCAGGTAATCTTTATGCAAAGTCTTTTCCTTATACAACCCATGGCTGCACATGTGTAGTCTTATACGCAGGGATGCTGCAGTAATTGACATATTGAAAACAAAAAACAAGGGCCAGCGTTGGAAGTTTAAACGCTTCCCTTAGGGAGTTACACAGAAACCAACATGCCCATTTCAAGCTCTGTGCAGCCCCCCAGCCTGCAGTGACAATCCTTCCCTCTACCAAGTCCTGATTCAGCCTCCTTTCAGCAGAGTGAGAGGGGGTTTGGGGCTGATTTCAGGGCAGTGGAAACGCAGCTGCGGTGCTCCCAGTGAACCGGATTGGAACGCTCTGATGTAGTGGGTATTTTTGTGGTTGCTGGTGTGTGTGCAGAAGTTCCAGGAGATTGAGGAGGCTCACCTGAGGCAGATGAAGGTGCTGATCAAGTCCTACTCCCACTCCATCGAGGACACACACGTGCAAGTGGGGCAGGTGAGGCTTCAACACGCTGCGCTCCTCTCAGCACAGATACACACGCACACGTCTCCGTTTAGACTGGGTGTGTTACTGTTAATACCTTTACGGCTGGTTTCACAGACCCTGATCAGAAGTAATCTTGGGACTGCCTTACCTACGTTAACATTGGGTAGCCCAAGACGAGTGCTAACGGGGGCTGTGAAACCATCCTTTACAATTTTACCTACAAGTTTTACCATTGTAAAAAAATATGCAGGACAAATATAGGTGTTCATCTTGTGTACAATGCAGGCTAATTTTATTTGATCACTCGTCACTCTCTTCCATATACAATGACATGCTGTATATGCTCTCAAATAGATCGCAGTCATTTATACAAACAAAGTGAGAGGGTTTCTTTATAGTGACTTTTCAGATTTGCCTTCAAAGTTTAAGTGTGTTATTACTAAAGTTTAAGGCTGATTTCAGTAATCTTGAACTACCAAATGTAATTTCAGGTAAGGTAGTCCAAGATTAAAGCTAATCAGGGTCCATTTGTACATCAGTTTATCAGTACTGGTCAAGCCCAAGACCTTTTGATGGTCAAACTTACCAGGATAGATCTGCAGGCACAGAATGCTGGTCTTTTCTATTACTCTGATAGCGATGACGTCCGATATGAGAGTTCCAGCATTTTTTTGGAATGACATTACTGCTAAACTCCCACCCCCACAGTCTTTGAAGTTCTTTTTATAGATCCCACTGATTCACACATGAAAGGCTGGCTGTTTTCATTCCCTTGCACCTGTGGTTCCCCTGTCTGGGGGTGCAGGCGCACACTGGTTCACTCAGGGTGACTCACTCGCCACCCCCTCGCTCCTCAAATAAAAGCAGAGCCTCAACATTTGTGCAGCATCCTCTTATTATATAATCTGTGTGCCTGCGTCATATTTTGGGAGCAACAAATGTATTTTAGCGAGCCTGTACACATTACATTATGTAAAAATATAAATCTGTACAGTAGGTCTATACAGTACAGTAGTAAAATCAAATTGAAGTCTAGCGCACTTTGTTTTTACTTTAGACTACCGCAAAATAAATCCTGCTGCTGCATTGCACACTGTACAATGCAAAAATAATAATAGATTATTTTAAATTTAAACTAAATGATTTTTGCACATTTTTTACCTATGCTTCTATTAACACAATTAACACAATAGAAATAAACTAGTGTCAAATATACATCGAGTAGGAGTGACTGCAAAACACATAGCCTGCATGTTACTTTTGTGTTCTGTTTGACTTTCTTTGCAAAATAAATTAAAGACTTCATATTCAGAATTTTTATTATTGATGGCCACTGGAGTCCATCAGTATTTCTGAAAGCTTCTCACCCTTTTCCAACCGATCGATCAGTTAGTTTAAACTCTGTCGATTATGAGTTTCATATGCCCTCTTCTAATCATGTACTTCATTTTAGTGATTTAGAAAGGTATCTGTTCTTCCACTCATTATTGTCTTTTGGTGTCGGTGTAACCACTTTTCAATTTTAATTTAGTGTCTCTCTTTGGATCATGCAATCCACAGTGACCTTGCGTCACACTTTAGTTATTATTGGAGAACAAATTGAAATATACATGCATGCATCAGATATTTGTTCTCAGTATTTTTTCATTTGTATTACTTACATAAGTTATCCTTAATCAAATTGGACAAAAAAGGTGAAACATGAAACATATTGGAACATTTACAAGAGAAGTATTGATCATTGCACTGTTTGAAATGGAGAGATGTTAATGATCCTGATTTGACTCGCGCAGGTGCACGAGGAGTTCAAACAGAACGTGGAGAACATTGGGGTTGATAATCTCATTCAGAAGTTCTCTGATCAGAAAGGCACTGGCAGGGACAGGCCAGGCTCAACCACAGCTGCAGCGTGTATAGCGGCTCATCACGCCAGGGCTCCAGGTACAGCGGGGACAAAGCCAGGGCCCGATGATTTCACTTGAACCACTTTGGGATTTGGAATAAATGAAGCATTCAGATAAAGAACCGTACATGTGCTCTCCATTTTAAAGAGATATTTAAAATGAAAATTGAATGATATAAGTGGTACCCTTCTGTATGTCCAGTAGAAGCCAAATGCCCACCAACTGGCCGAACAAGAAGAGCTCCAAATGATGAGAAAATGTGTTATTATTATTATTATTATTATTTATTTCTTGGCAGACGCCCTTATCCAGGGCGACTTACAATTGTTACAAGATACCACATTATACATATTATACAGATATCACATTATTTTACATACAATTACCCATTTATACAGTTGGGTTTTTTACTGGAGCAATCTAGGTAAAGTACCTTGCTCAAGGGTACAGCAGCAGTGTCCCCCACTGGGGATTGAACCCACGACCCTCCGGTCAAGAGTCCAGAGCCCTAACCACTACTCCACACTGCTGTTAAAATCTGCTCAAACTGCACATGCCTGTTCTTTGCCCTAATGATTCATTTGTTTTCTAATAATTTGTGAATGGCTCTAGTGGGGTGATTGTGTTTGTTTTTTTACTGAAGCTGCTTGTTATTGCTAAGAACATTTTCTGTATCATTGGAATGAGCTGCCAGAATACAGGCTCTAGCCACTATGTGAAATATGCTCTGTCCTTTACTGTTCTGGTCAGTGCAGCTTGCTCACCACTGTTGCATTCAGAGGTTGGTTTTATTGGGGTTATCAGTTAACAGTTTGTTCCTGATCTCTGTTTTTAAATCAATAGGAAATGAATTTAATCAACACTGCAGATCTGTATACAGGTCTAAATGACCTCTTCACTTGAAACAGCAGACCAGTTCAGCTAACCCAATATACTAAATATAAATGTCTATGCCCGTGCTTGTTTATTTAGTACAAGACGCTGAAAGTGTTTAATTAGTCTTCCTGTGAAGTGCCTGTGCATGATGTATATCCAGTTGCATGTCTAGCTGCTTAAATTACAGGCTGCTCTGATGTAATGGCAGTCTCTCTCTCTCTCTCTCTCTCTCTCTCTCTCTCCCTATCCCTCCCTCTCTCCCTTCACTCTCTCACACACTCTCACTCTCTCACACACTCTCTCTCTCTCTCTCTCTCTCTCTCTCTCTCTCTCACACACTCTCTCTCTCTCTCTCTCACTCACTCACTCACTCTCTCTCTCTCTCTCTCTCTCTCTCTCTCTCTCTCACACACACTCTCTCTCTCTTTCTCTCTCTCTCTCTCTCTCTCTCTCTCTCTCTCTCCCTATCCCTCCCTCTCTCCTTCACTCTCTCACACACTCCTCTCTCTCTCTCTCTCTCTCTCTCTCTCTCTCTCTTCCTCTCTCTCTCTCTCCTCTCTCTCTCTCTCTCTCTCCTCTCTCTCTCTCTCCTCTCTCTCTCTCTCTCTCTCTCTCTCTCTCTCTCTCTCTCTCTCTCTCTCTCTCTCTCACTCACTCTCACTCTCACACAGCTCCGGGCAGCTTCGAGGAATCCAGCGTCTCCAGTCTGCAGGAAGGGATCAAAAAGATCCGGAACAAGACCTTTCGCATCCCGGGCTCAGCAAGAAAGAGAAGGAGCCCAACTCCACGTGAGGGGGAGGAGTTATTATTATTATCATCCTGATCATCATCCTGATCATCATCATGATCATCATCATGATCATCATCATGATGATCATTATTAGTATAGATTTATTACTGTAGGTGACGAGACCTTAAACTGAGCAGAATTGCAATGCCTGCAGTTTTCAGCAATGATCAGGAATGCATGATATTGTGCAGCACAATTCTGTGTGTGTTGGCATTGGTTTGATCTAGGTGAAGGATTCTTCAAAATGAATTCAGTAAAAAGTGTGACTTGAGAACGCTTCTTGATCTCACCTGATCAGTTTCATTGTTGTTTTCAGGGACTCTGCAGCAGCTGATACACCAGTAAGTATCCAGTTTTGCATCACCCTATAGAATGAACACATTTTGCTGAATGATGTTACGTTAACACATTGAATTGCATACCCATTTGTAGTTTTCCCATATACTTCACGACAAACTGACAGAAATTAAAAAATGTGACATTTCGAAATCTAACATGAAATACTGTACTGCTATTATGGCTTCCGGGAGACTCTTGCGATATCATTTTGTAGTTTCTTTTGACTTTATATAATAAAATATCTAAATTATATTCATCTAGTTTTTCTTTTTTTTTCTTTGTCTCAATCCTAAAATTGTAGGTGATACAAAACTTAGTTATATCTGAACTACAAATGATTCACCACCCTCAATCATACAATCAAGAATGACCCTTTTTAACATCATCACAGAGCTGGATTGGCAGGGAGCAGTTCTGTTATTTCCTGAGTTCTCTGGTAGCTAGACCTGCCTCCCATCCAGAATGATGTAACTCTTCCTCTCCCTGTCTCCAGAACTCTCCAGAGGTCGACGAGGACGGGTTTGTAATCCGAGCCGACGTCAACAGGAACGATATCCTTCCCTCAGTCTGAACAGCGGGGTGTGCCAGATCCCGAACCCAGACCCCTAACACAGGAGCTGGGCTGGTATACAGGTCTCAGAGAGAAAACACCACTTAAAATGCACCCTTCTACAGCTGCACTGGAATGACTACTCCCAAAACAGCAGTCCAGTGGACTAATACGTCAATATGTAGATCTGTGGCTTTTTATTAGCGTGTCAAAATAAGATACCGAGAGATGAATTTTTGATTTAGCATTCCCTCAGTGGTTGCCCGAAATGTTCGTGTACATGAATGGTGCTATAGAAGTGTGTTTGGTGTGATGTGGTAGTTGTTTTAATGTATCTGCAGCTAAAATACTTAAAGAAATAAAACTGAACAAGTAATTTTGTTTTTTTACGGTGTGTGCGATCGTCCTTGTGTGTGCACACTGTACAGTAAGATTCCCATTGAGTAGCAGTTGGATCCATTCCAGGTTTTTGCTCCGAGCGAGCTGCAATGGGAAGTCGTCTTTCTGTCTCTTGTCAGTGCTGGCACAGTTCAGCTCAGCTTCCTTGACTCTGCCAAACATGACAAAGAGACCAACTTCTACTCGAGCGACTCGGACTTCGACGACGACGAGCCCAAGAAATTCCACGTCCAGATCCGCCCCCCCGCGAGCGGGAGCTGCCGGAACAGCGCGGCCACGGAGCAGGAGCTGAAGGCAACCGTGGGGGCGCTGACCCTGCCACCCAACCGAGTGGTAGGTGGGAGCTACTCCACTTCAACCAGGAGGCACGGCGTCTTCTCAACAACAAGGCTTTAGAAACCTGGAGTGTATGACCAGCAGGAACTGGAGCTAGGAACCGCTGCTTGATAAACTAGGGGGTCATTGTCTGTATGCATTAGACTGCAATCCAAAACCAGTTTCCTAATCGAATATCGGACCTAATCGGGGCTATACAGTAGTATTTAAAAGAAAGCAAAAATATGTTTAGACTTCACAAAGTACATATTATTATAGTAATATAATCTATGCATTGAGAACTTTATCATTAAAGACATTATTATTATTATTATTATTTGTTTTATTGGATTGTGCAATTTTCCATCACAAAGCAAATTGAAATGGTTTTAAAAAAGTGGGACTTGTTAAGTACTTGCACTGATGGCTTCCGTTGGCACGTTAAGATATTTGAAAGTAATCTGCGTGTTTTCTCTCCTTTTATCTTCGCAGGCCTCGGTCAAGAGACACCTCTCAAGTGAGTTGGAGCCAGTTTTCTTTCTTTCTTTCTTGTCTGATTAATGTGAAGCCTCTGTTATGGGTGTAGAACCACAGAGCTGCTCTTTCTGAAACCTCTCTCTGTGTCTCAGGGAACTCCACCTCCGTGACCGGGGCCCGGTCTGACGGGGAAGGGGACCCGTGCAGCAGCCAGAGAGGTGAGTCTCGACTTCCAGATCACAAACTAACCTAGCGCTGCTGTTGCATGGCACTGCGAGCCGGTCCAGTGTACTGTGAGCTGATCGAGACTCATCAGGAATCTGAGCCGGCCTCTTAATAAGACACACAGCAAAACCTGGAGCGACTAAAACTGCATCTGCCAATTCCAGCATGCAAGTATGCAATGCACTGCTGTCTCTGGATATTTACATTAGACAGCTTGCTGAATTCACATGTAATCTGACTTGATATTTCGTGTAGTTATTTGGTAATGAATATTTTCATGTGAGCAAAAAAAAATCATAAATTAATTCTTTGCCCCCCAGGCAACGAGCATGACGGGTACCGAAGATGTGCATCCAGCCCAGTGCCGAACAGGTAAAGTGCTTCCTGGAAGCTCTTACTGGAATCTCATTTGATTTCTGTATTTGTATCCGTGATATTTTACTGCTTGGTAATTTTTGAAGATCTGTGTAGTGTAATTGTAATTGAAATTACTGCATCATAATTGTAACTGTAATTGCAATTGAACAGAATATCCTTGTAATTGTAATTTCAGCGCACAATGCTGCTGTAATTGTAATTGTAATTCTAATAGATCCAGGTCTGGTCTCCAGTGCCCACCCCAGCCATGGCACCAGTGTTTGGGGCTGAGCGGTGATGTTAAGAACCTCAAAATAACCGGCTGTCCAACATGACACGAAACCCCTCTTTGTCTCAACACTTGCCACTTCAGTGAATATGTTATCAAGGCGGTACAGCATCTGTAATGTATTTATTTGCTTCCTCATTGTGTGTCTCCTCTAAGGCTGATCTCTGCAGCTCTGCCCCCTGAGCCTCTGTTTGGTCCTCCGCTGGAGTCTGCATTCAAACACAGCGGCTTCACAGGTACAGAGAGGGGCAGCTTTGGGACAATGTAAAACCAGCAATTCATAGGATGTTTAAACAACTAAAACCTATCTGGGAACGCTTTAAGCATGTTAAATATTTAGACGACGTCTCAACGTTATCAGAAATATTCATGTGAAATATACTGTAGATGTGGGCCGTAGTGTTTATTTGATGTATTCATATCCGCTCCATACACACCCTCGTGCACATGCAGTCTGATCATACACACACTCGTGCACATGCAGTCTCATCATACACACCCTCGTGCACATGCAGTCTCATCATACACACCCTCGTGCACATGCAGTCTCATCATACACACACTCGTGCACATGCAGTCTGATCATACACACACTCGTGCACATGCAGTCTGATCATACACACACTCGTGCACATGCAGTCTCATCATACACACCCTCGTGCACATGCAGTCTGATCATACACACCCTCGTGCACATGCAGTCTGATCATACACACCCTCGTGCACATGCAGTCTGATCATACACACCCTCGTGCACATGCAGTCTGATCATACACACCCTCGTGCACATGCAGTCTGGTCATACACACCCTCGTGCACATGCAGTCTGATCATACACACCCTCGTGCACATGCAGTCTGGTCATACACACCCTCGTGCACATGCAGTCTGGTCATACACACACTCGTGCACATGCAGTCTCATCATACACACCCTCGTGTACATGCAGTCTCATCATACACACACTCGTGCACATGCAGTCTCATCATACACACACTCGTGTACATGCAGTCTGATCATACACACACTCGTGCACATGCAGTCTGATCATACACACACTCGTGTACATGCAGTCTGATCATACACACCCTCGTGCACATGCAGTCTCATCATACACACCCTCGTGTACATGCAGTCTGATCATACACACACTCGTGCACATGCAGTCTCGTCATACACACACTCGTGCACATGCAGTCTCATCATACACACACTCGTGCATATGCAGTCTGATCATACACACCCTCGTGCACATGCAGTCTCATCATACACACCCTCGTGTACATGCAGTCTGATCATACACACACTCGTGCACATGCAGTCTGATCATACACACACTCGTGTACATGCAGTCTGATCATACACACACTCGTGCACATGCAGTCTGATCATACACACACTCGTGTACATGCAGTCTGATCATACACACACTCGTGCACATGCAGTCTCATCATACACACACTCGTGCACATGCAGTCTCATCATACACACACTCGTGCACATGCAGTCTGATCATACACACACTCGTGTACATGCAGTCTGATCATACACACACTCGTGCACATGCAGTCTCATCATACACACCCTCGTGCACATGCAGTCTCATCATACACACCCTCGTGCACATGCAGTCTGGTCATACACACCCTCGTGCACATGCAGTCTGGTCATACACACCCTCGTGCACATGCAGTCTGGTCATACACACCCTCGTGCACATGCAGTCTGGTCATACACACACTCGTGCACATGCAGTCTGGTCATACACACACTCGTGCACATGCAGTCTGATGCACAGTCACACCGCAGGCATTTCAGTCTTGTTATGGCTTATCTTAGTCGCTGCCGACATTATAAATGTGTTCCTTGTTTAAAACATGAGCTGGGTCCATTACGAGATGTCAAATACCAGCCTGTTTTGGAGCAAGATGCTGGAGTTTGTTTTGGGATTTAATTAAATCCAGGAGTCTTCCAGTGCTGTCGCATCCTCTGCCAACTTCTCCTTTCAAAGCCCTGTTGTTTTGCTTTATAGTTTCTGACATGGCCTTTTTTAAAAAAAAAAAAAAAAAAAAAAAAAAAAAATCCAGTTTTTGTCTTTTTTTTCCATTTTAAATCTTGCACAACAAGGTCTAATTTTGCACTGAAACTTAATTTCCTGGCTTGCTTCATTCCTCTGCGCACGCATCATAAAATAGACCTAGTTGACATTCCAGTTTGTCGACCCCCCCCAGTACTTGTGCCAAATAGAACAGGCAAGATACTGCTACTGTAGATGGTTATACATTATTCAAGCTCTCTTATACCTCCGGAGACGAGGCATGGACTTTTAGATTTGATAATAATATTTCTTCTGTTTGTTGTTTTAAACGTAGGATATCAGAGGCAATAAATCAGGCAGCCACACACTGACTGTCTGCATCACACATCAAAATGATCTGAATTCACTCCTCTTTGCTTCAAGCCATTTCACACCTGAAAGAAAGCGAGACGACTGATATTAACAATTCTGCCCCTTGATTCCTGTGTTATGGGACGCCCTGTAGAATGTGTTAGAATGCCGTTTGTTTGTAATTGACCTCAAGGAACCCATTAATATCAGATCCCAGTAGGTTCTTGGTTAGGCATAGAAATGACCTAATGGTAGCTAGTGCAAAGTAGGTTTGCTTTTTTCTGCAAGAAGAAAAAGAAGATGTGTTCAAACCCCAATGCAAAAAAAATAGAACCCATAATGACTGAGCTGTACAGTGAATCCCCTTCCCTTTCTCCACTCTGCAGACTCCAAACCGACCACCTCCTCTTCCGACTCCTCCTCCCCTGAGAACGTGGAGGACTCCGGGCTCGACTCTCCTTCCCATCAGCCTCTGGGGCCCTCCCCGGAACCCTGCACCTGGGCTGCCTGGCCTGCCGTGACATCACAGAGCAAGGAGGCGGGCTCAGCCGGCGACCCTTTCCTGACAGTGTCCCGCGAGCCCTCCTCTTCCTCCTCCCCCAGGGGCTGGCTGCCGGCCAATCAGAGCCCCAGGGGGGCGGGGGATGACGAATCCTCCTCTTTCTCGTCGTCCACTTTCGCTGCCTTCAGCCGCCCCTCTTCTTCTGAATGTGAGCCCCCTTCCTGGCCTGGCCTGTCCCGAACTCCTCTCAGCAAACAGTGTGATCCTTTCCTGGCTGACTTTGACCGGACTCCTAAAGTAAGAGGCAGCTCCGAGCCCTGGAACCCCAATCCCAGAGCGCCCCATGAAGGCAGGGCCCGCAGCTCAGCCGCGGTGTGCCCAGTGTCGCACGGAGACCCTTTCGCCATCTCCTTCAGCACCCCCTCTGACACCGGGGCGGCCGTCTCTTCCAAACCGGCTGAGCTGCCCCTCGAAGGCTCTCCTGAAGACCCGTTCTCCATCACCATGCTGGGCAGCCCCACGCACCAGTCCTCCCTCTCGGGTTCCAACCCCGCTCGGAGCGCCCCCGGCCCCAGAGCGGGCAGGAAGGAGCTGGTGCGCTGGAACTCCCTGCACAACCCCTTCGTGGAGGGCTCCGGGGCGGGCAGGAGGCAGCGGGCACCCAGGGGAGCCATCCTCTCCAGGAGGAATTCAGGGACGGAGGAGGTCCTCTCCTTCAGTGTGTTCTCCAGCCTCGGGAATTCAGACTTCCCTGACAAAGAGGGGGAAGCGTCTAGCCGCAATGCGGGCTCCCAGTTTCGGAATGCAGGTACGCAAAAATGCAGATCTTGTTTGTTATAAGTATTTATTCATCCTTTGTGGTTTTTTTTTTTTTTTTTTTCCATCCCAGGGGATGGGTATCCATGGCAATAGGGATGTAGCGGAGGCGTTCACATGTTCTTCCATTATCAAAGCAGTGCCTATCCAAGTTTCATCACATCATTAATGAGGGTTTCAGAATCCGGGGGTGTATGGCGTCACCTCTCCCCCTCATGCATGTCACGCACGTACCAACTGTGGGTCACGATCATGCTCTCCTTTGTAATGATATTGAGAACTGTACTGCAGTGGTGGAGCTGTGTGCGTTACTGACTTTCTTTTTATGGAGATGAAGTGTTTAAAGAATGCTGATAAATAAGCATTTGCCTCAGTAATGGAGCAGATGTTTCCCAATTGTGTTGCTCCCCCAGGCCCCCCCCCTATCTCCAGACAGGACGGCCCAGAGATGGCAGTAGTGGCTCCTCCCCGGCCCTCAAGAGCCAAGAGGGCCCCGGGTGGGAGGCTGAGTGGCTGTGAGCGGGTAAGAGACCACAGGAGGCGCAATGGAGATATAGTCAACTCTGTGTGTGTATTTATATATATATATAGAGAGAGAGAGAGACTAGGATTGTACTGCAGGATTTTTTGTAGTTTTTTTTTTTTCCCCTTATTTAAATGGGTGGAAAAAGGGAGGTGAAGTGATAAATCATCCACCAAAAACAGACTTTGATTATCCAGGGGAGGATTAACGACACATACTTACTTACAGAAAGGTTAGGAAGTGATTGATTGTTTTCCAATCACAATCCAGTCTTTTTATATCCTGAAGCTCTGGGACTAAACTGCAGCAGCAGCTGTAAGCAGGGTATAGCTGTGGGACTGAGAAAGTGTCTGTCTGTGTGTGTCTCAGTCCAGGTCGGTGTGCTCATCCCCTCTCCTGGAGCCCAGCCCCCCCCTCACCACCACCACCTCCTCCTCCTCCTCCTCGTCCAGCCCCTGTGAGTGGGGGGTCCACACCCCCACGCCTCGCCCAGCCAGCCCCCCACGAGGTAGGTGTCTCTGACATGCTGTATTCATACACTGCTCTGGAGGACTGAGAGCTAGCAGATTCATTTAATACAATTTCCTTCACTAACCAACAGATTTATATAAGGAACTGTTTTAGCTTGTCCTGTGCTCTCATTTGCTGGTTGATGGAATCGGGGGGGTGAGCAGCGTTGCTTGATGCTGCCCTGGAGCTTTCGGAACTCGCATTGATCATGTGACTTTTTTTTTTTTTCCTGATTTCTGCTACCAGGACATGAGCAGCAGAACATGGGAGAAGCATAAAACAGTTCCTTTTGTAGGAAGTGTGTATTATTATTATTTTTTCTGTAAAAATAATGTGAATTCCATTGTAGAGACTAATATAATATATAAACCAATGAGGTCGTTACATGTTTTGTAAGGATTTGTAAGTATTCCTCCTGGGCCTTATTGAGCCAACTGTCCAAAGTTTCAGTATGTTTAACATTCCTTTCTTAAGTGTGTGTGTTTGAGAAGAAACTGAGGTGTGGCTGCAGGACCCCTGGTTAAACCCTGTGCCCCCCCTCCCCCCCCCTCCTCGCAGGGCTGTCCCGCGGTCCGAGCCCTATCTCCCTGAGCTCCCAGGATGCGTGGCCTGTGGCTGCTGCCATCACAGAGTATATCAACGCCTACTTCAAGGGAGGAGAGCTGAACCGGTGAGCGCACCTCTCACTGTTCTGACTTTCATTCACCTTGAGTTCAAAACATTTCATCTGTTCGAGATTAAAAGCGGGTGTCACGAAGCACTGCTGCTCTCTATCCTGTTCGTCTGTCAAGGAATATACAAGCAGTCAGTGTGCATGTCCATTGAGACTTGTCTACACAACTGTGAAGCTATGAGTAAACTAACTCCCAGCCCTGGGGTTGATGTCATGTCTGTGGTTTCTATGCATTGTTGAGTGTTGTGCTAACGCAATGCAATGTTGTGTGTTTTGTCCCCCAGCTGCCTGGTGAAGATAACAGGAGACCTCACCATGTCCTTTCCAGCCGGAATCACCCGCATCTTCAACGCCAACCCCACCGCACCCGTCCTCAGCTTCCGATTGGTCAACACGTCCAGGGTCGACCACTTCCTGCCCAATCAGAAACTCCTCTACAGGTGGGCGCGGTCTTCACCGTTACAACTAAAAACATGAGCGCTTCTTAATTGTCAGCGCATTTGCTCACATGTTTTATAGATGGTTTACATTTTAATCGGAGAACTGTTTCTCTTCCAAGTGACCCTTCCCAGAGCGATCCAGACTCCAAAGACTTCTGGTTCAACATGCAGGCTCTGACTCTCCACCTCCAGAGAGAGGCGGAACTCAACCCCCAGGCTTCATACTACAACGTAGGCCTCCTCAAATACCAGGTGAGTGTGAACCAGAAACGGGGCACAGCCGAGACCACAGAGCAGACAACAGTCCCTCAAAAACAACTTGGCTTGTACTCCCCTTGGCTCGCACTAGATGGCACCATCATGTCCCCCTCTTTGTGGACTGGGCACGCAGTGGGTGCGCAGGCTCTAGAGTAAGTCAAACGTAGTGGCAGAGGACCAGGAACGTTGGTGTAAAGAGTTAGTGGTGTGCTTAAGTTATTTACTAGATTGCTACATTACTTCCATACATACATATGTTCCGCTGTGCTGCAGGTCTCCTCTCAGGACCCCGGTTGTGCCCCCCTCCACCTCTCCGCTCGGTGCCAGTGCAGCGGCTCCCTGACCCACGTCTCTCTGGACTATCACTGCTGCCCTGCCTCCCCCGCCACGGAGCTCAGCAACGTCCAGGTGGTCATCTCTCTGGAGGACTCCGCCACGGACGTGCACTGCCAGCCGCCCGGAGTGTGGTGAGCAGAGAGCCGAGAGCCGAGAGCCAGGGCCTGCCAAAGAAACTCCCCAGTTCCCATGCCTTCAGCTGAGGGAACACAAAGCCACTTTGTTCAGGAACAGTGGCTTGAGACCTGGTTCCAAGAGACCTAGTTTGTAGGCAGCTTTGCTGTGTCAAACCCCAAGTCTCCCCGGGTGTGCCGTGCAGTGGCCTGAAACCTAATCTCCTGAAACCAAGTTCCAAGCGTCCCAAAGTGGCTTTGTGTTCTTCAGCTTTGCTCTGAGGGAGTCTGACTGCTTCACTATGCAAGTCATTTCATGTTACTGAAAGCATGTCAAACAGAGAAGAAGCTGATGCTTTCAATGATAGGAAATTATTTTGTTAGCTACAAATACTTTAATGCCCGCTGGCTTTGTTAACCTACTTACTTAAACTTTAATAAAGTTAATATTGAGTTATTATGTATAAATTAATAAAGGATTAGTGTTCTCTAACTTTAAGCACTGAGAGGTTAGTTTCGATCAGCCTATACCCTAATAACGGCTGGATTTATAGAGCATTTTACACCACCAGGGAGTCAACCACCTACCTGTGGTTCTCCTGGGGTTGCACCTCAAATGTTAATGCAATCCAGGGTGCTGTAAAATGCTCTAAAAATCCAGCTCAAATCTCCCCTAAGTAACTGTTTTTAAAAGACAACCACTATATCTAATTAAAAAGTTTCAGTGTCTTATATGGAAACAAGTCATTCAAAAATGATATGCGAACAAGGCTGGGCTAGTCTGCTACCTTGAGTGGAGTTATTGCACCTAGATTCTTTACTGGTCGAATACGCATTGACTGAATAGACAGAAGTAATGAGACGCGTGTGTTAACATGCCGCTAGTTTAATAAACAGACAGAGTAGCACTCCTGCGATGTCACTTCAAAGAAGTCCCAATGATAAACATTACAGTAATCCATTACGTTCCTAATGTATTTAAATAACGCTCATTAGTTCCCCATCCAGGCTCCTCGTTTGACCCCCAGGAGCCAGGGCACTATCCCTTCACTACCCAGTGTAAGCAGGTGCCAGCGCCTGGCTCGTATTCCAGTTTTTATACCGAGGTGTCAGTTTTGCCGGTTTGAATTCACTGACGGATTTCTCTGTGCTCAGGAACGCGGAGGAGCAGCGGTTGCTATGGAAACTGCACAATCTCTCTCCCACGGCTGATGGGAAAGGTAATTACCTTGTCTCCAAAAATAAACTCCACGTTATTCCCTGCCGCCTCTTTTTTTATTTATTTAATTGTAAAAAGGGTGTCATTATCTATCTTTTAAATATCAGCATTAGCATGAGAAAGCCAGGGCTGTGGACCGGCTTGTCTGTCGGGTCTCGCCCACAGGGGGCTGATGATGAGGAGGGGGGGGCGAGGATATGAGCCTGCTGTCAGTGGCTCTGTTAAAGCTACAGTGTCACTGCCTCACGTAGCTTATTGGAATTATTACCCCCAGCAACAGGGATATCACTTCAGAGTTTACATACATCTACTAAGGAACAGATTAGCCAATTATGATGGGTCAGGACATTCTGTAGCCCGAGTTAGTGAATCTGCGAACAAAAGGAGATGTCTTTACCTATGAGCCTATAAATGTGCAATCAAATGTCTAGGATCTGATGCAGAAATACCTCTTCGCACCCCATGAGAAAATCAGATAATCCAGTTGTATTAATGTATACGAGGTATTCATACCTTTTGTTTTTTAGTAGGAAAATGTTTGTTGTAGAATGTTTTGTTTGAGTTATGCATGAGGGCCCGATGGCTGTGAGATGATGAATGGAGCAGGTTCAGTAACTGGTACTGATGTGCCTGTCGTCCCAGGTGCCGGGACTGTGTGTGCGAGCTGGCAGTGCCGGGACGTCCTGCGCGGGGCTCTCCCCAGCGTGGGGGTGCAGTTCGTGGGCTCGGGAGAAGCCCTGTCTGGGGTGGACCTGGAACTGGTGGGCGGGCGTTACCGCATGTCTCTTGTCAAGAAGCGCTTCGCCACAGGTAACTGGGAGGACTGGGCACCAGCACTGGGGCTGTCTGTTTGAAGAGGCCCTCAATGGAGAACCAAGAGGAGGTGCAGAAGTGACATGCCATCCCCTTGGTGGAGAAATTCAGGCCATGTTTCTATTGACTGAAACGACAGGTTTCAAGCTGTAGACTGGCATCGAATGGGGTTTTTCTGTAAAGGGCATTACATTCTGTCAATGTATGTACATTTGCAGGACTTTATCTCGCCAACCATAGGCCAAACACATATTGCACCTATTTCCTAGCCACCTAGAGGTGACTACCGATGCATCATTCATCGCTCTGCCCTTTATCTTCCTGGAGCTGCGCGACACATTCCAAACGCCACTTGTTTTGATTATAGACCCTCTAGGAGAAACTGAATGGCATCAGTAAGGGCTAGGAAACCCTTAATTGATAAGTTGAGTGGATAATACACTTTAGCTGGACAGACCTTCCCAGAAACTGCGTTTTCATACACAGGCCATGCAGAGGATCGGTGCATAGCTGTATGCTTTGCGGTTTTAGCTTTTTGTTTCCGAATGAATTGTTGAAATCACTGTTTGCAAGAAGTCAAATTAGAGATCATTTTGAAGAAATTTTGTAGTTTCTAATGATGCAGTGGTATAGACAGATGTACTTTTTTCATTAATCAGATTAAGCATGAAAAATCATAAACTAATAAAAATAAGTGTATGAAATCTGAGACCTGATGGGCTCGATTTACTATTGGAAGGGTGAGAAAATACTACAGTAGTCCCGCACAGTAATTTACTGATTTACAAAAGCATAGAAGTAGCACTATCAATATAGTCTTCTATAGTGTCTTTTCATACTTCCATTATATCTGATTAGGTTGTTATCCCTTCTGTTGCAGTACCATAGACAACCTCCTAGATGGCAGATGAAAGCTATCTAGTGCTGTACTGTATCTCCATTCTCCTGTATTTGCGCCAGTAGCTTCAATTGGAAACAGAATGCAGCTTGTGTTTTTTTTTTTTTCTGTAGGAAAGTACATGGCTGGCTGTTCAATATGAGGACGATGGAGGGACCATCTCTTACAGAGAAACCAGAAGCACAAATTTGCACTTTCAGTCCCCTACAAACTTCAGTGAACTTTGCGAGAATGACACAGATGAAAGGATAAGCTGAAGAGTTAACAATTTTAAACCATGTATCGGCAAATTATTTCTGCAGACCCAGTTGGCTGATATGTAAATGGAAGAGTTTTATAACATGAAAAGAAACCCCCTTCAGCCTCTTGGAATCCAGTCTTGTTGCAGGAGAAAGGTCCTGGAGTTTTTATCCGTGGGACTCCTGCTCTTAGAAACTGCACGTAGTAAAAGGACCATGAAGCTTTCGGACCAGGCCAGCCCCTTCAGGCTTGTTTAATTTGATTGTAATTATTGGATTCTGTGTTTTCTTTGTAATTACTTTTGTGCGTGTGCTCTATACAGTTGGGATGCTGTGTGCCTTGGAGACTGATCGTACATGAGTAGGCTGAATTAAAAGTGGTGCGATTGCAAGGTAGATTTGTTCAAAAAGGGGGTCCAGGAGTTTAGTGGACCTTCGGACTATGTTTGGTGTCCACATCACAAATTGAAACTTTCAGAACAAGGTAGGTGTGATTTACTGTGTGGATGATTGACAATTGCTGATGTCTGCCATGCTTTGTTTTGGACCAACAGTGTAATCAGTCTGGCACCATTTGATGAGCAATGAAATTCAATAGTCCTCCCCAGTATATATTTAAAGTGTTGGTAAAATAAACCATTTTCAAAACAAATACACAAATACACACTGTTCTCAGCTTTACTTTTTACACCAATTTATTAGACATTTTGACCAGTACAAAATACAATTTTTTTTTTTTTTTTTTTTTGCAATGCAAGTTACAGACAACAAGACTGTTCATTCTTCTCCTGACTAGATTGGGTATAATCCAAAACAGTTTTTAAAAATTATAAACAGTAGAAAATAAGACAAAAGAAAAAATATATATACAAAATACATCAAAGGCGGCAAACTTTGAACTAGTACAATTAAAAACAACCCCGAATCCCAAATGTAAATATAATCTAAAAAAGGGAGAAAAAATGTATACCATCTTCCCTTCCACCCCCAGCAGAAAAGGGACAAAATATATACCTTCACTGCTCTGAGCTAATTTTTAGTGAATGGATAGGTAAATGTTAGGCAGCCATTTGAGGTTTATACAAGACATCTTTCCCCAAGGCTCATTGCTGCAGATTGTGCTGCAAAAGAAGCCAGTGGCCCTTCTTCTCTACACTGGATCCTAGTGTGAGGGAGTGTTACTGCAGGTAACATGAGGCTTTAAGATTCTACATGAACAGGACTCCTTTTGTGTACTGTGTAAATCGCATGGCTCTGGTCACATCAAGGCACTGGGATTTGGAGCGTCTTGTTCCATTCCATCCTATGCAATGATGTGGTGAAATCAGAACCTGCTGCCTGCACTTTGGGGCAAAGTAAGTTTAATAGACTAAAGGAGAGGGGAAGAAACATTTAAATATATATTTTCACAATATTTTTTCAGAAAGCTGAAACTTTCCAAAGTGGTTTGAAAGGCCACAAAATGCCTTACTACATTTCTAAATCCTAAAATAACAACAGTTGTTTCTTTCCTACCGTATGAAAAGTTTATAAAATTCTACATATTTAATGTATAACAATAAATCTAGAACAGTGGCTACAGATATATAGCAATTTCTTTTTAATAGGCCAGCTCCACTTAAAATAACAAGATCCAATTCATTATTATAAAAAATAGTTACTTTTAAATCACTATCTAAGGTTAGTCTAACAGGGAACTACCATTTCAGCTTGTCCAAAGTTAGATGGGACTGAGGCACAGAAAGGTGAAATTCTTCTACTTCTGCCCCCCTAGAAAGGGTGAGGATTTGACTGCTAGATCTGTTCTCCTCATCCCCTGGGTTACTCTCAACTGAAATGCTTTAGACACAAATTACCCTCACCCACCACTACCACTGAAACAAATGCACAAGCCACATTTACACAGAAAATGTTTCAATAAACAAACAAACAAAAAAACACCAGAAAGAATATAACGTGTGTGAGTGGCTTAGTTAAAACACACAATCTATAGTATGGAAGGCAAGGGGTTTGAGCAGCAGAAGAGTGCAGGGAGCAGCAGCGCAGCAGCTAGAACACTGTGCTACAGAGTACAGTATAAGAATATAAGAACCCATCACCAAGCCTAGGAGCAGGTTACTGGAGTAGAGCAAGACTGTGGAACATTACGTACTGCAGCATCGAAAACAAGACTAGATAACAGTCAGTATTCCTCTAACAACTGACATCACATCCCAGCGGCAGCCACCAGCCATTACATGGTAGCCGAGACCTTTACATTCTATGCTCCTTTAGAAAACGTCAAGGCAGATTTTTTGCTTTTGGTTTGGGTTGGGGCTTGTATTGTGAGGCATTTGATTTGACATTATGAAAAGCATGAAGAAGGAGGAATGCAGACAGCTGTAGATATAAATAGGCACAGTTAAAGAAAAACCAACAAAAATCTGTACAGGTTGTGTTTCGTCTAAGGCACTGCATTAACTATGGCACACCTATTTAAACATTACTCCAGCAGAATTGTGGAACTAAACTAATGTACTGTACAACATCCATGTCACACATCTATTCACAGTAACAAAAAGTAACGAAATCCCCAAAATAAAATAACAAAAACGGTTTAATATAAACGTTCATATTTTCTGGGATTTAAAACGGGGGAACCATCTTTCTCATTTTCTATACAACCTGCTTTGGGAGGGGAGGGCACTGATAGCCTTCCAGAGAACTCTGTGTGTGTAAAATTATAACTATATATATAAATTTAGTTTGAGGGGATGTACATGAAAGATAAATGATTAAAAAAATCATTACATATGATTATTATGTTTTCTCCCCACATGTTTTAAAAAAAGAAAAGGTTTTTGGCTGCCTTATTTAAAGCTGCAGTATCCCCACCCGCAGTCAGTGCTATATCAGAATAAGCTTGTTGCAATTGTCTCCCCACAGCCCATATGCACTAGGAAAGCAAACAGTTTGCTTAACAGCTAGCAGGAACATGACAGTACTAAAGTGGGGAGCTACTTGGGTTTCAGATCCTCCTCAGATCTCCTGCAGAGAGTGGTTCAGTTCAATGCGCTCCCGTTTGACTGGGGGCTCGCTCGGTCCTCTGGAACTGTCCGCCTCACTCCCAACATCACTCATGTCATCTGAGAAATGAGACTGGTCTGCAAACAGAGGAGTGGATCAACACTGGCACAGGACACAAATGGACAGGCAGTGATCTTTCATGCATTCTCTTTCTATGCCAGTGACCTAGGTACCAAAGCAACAACTTGATGGTCCAAGTGGATTATTTGTGGTATTCTTATTACTTAATAAAATCATTTTACAGACAGTTAAGGCGACACGTATAACATGTGTTATAGTAACAATACAGTAGTAGTAAAATGTGTGTTACCTTTATCCATAAGCAAAGGCATCATGGAGTTGAGATCACTGAACTGCAATCCGAAAAGAAAGAGATGAAGTTAATACTGGCATAGCAATTTCAATATATTACAACAAGTAACTTTAAAACAAGATACTCTCAACAATATAGAGAATCCATCTTATCGGTTTACTATTATAAGCAGCAGTTTATTTCAAAGAGAGAAAAGGTAATGGTTAAAAGTGCATTAAACTGAACTAAAAATGAATCCTTTTATTAAACTGCATATCAGAGCTGATGTAGCCATGCCTGCACTGATTGAGTGATTGTGTGCAGTGCTGAACTCACCTCTCCCATCACTGCGATGGGTGTCTCCCCTGTGGCCTGGGCCACGCGGTGCTCCACCAGGTAGAACATGTACTCGTCGTAGAGCAGCCTGATGAGGTGGAAGGAGCCGAAGCTGGCCGCACTGCGCAGGGTCAGGTCCCGGATCACCATCGAGCTGAAACACAGCATACTGGGGTCAGCATCTTACACTGCCGGTGTGCGCCGTGACCGCCCAGGACATTCTGTATCCCCAAATTAGACCTAGATCTTTAAACTGTAGAGTGCACACACTAAACTCACAGTAAGATCTTGCCACGTGATAATCCTGAGGGGCTATGTTGTATGATATGTATGAAGATCATTAATAATGGACTCTTGTTAAACACTTAAATGGCATGGATTCAAGTATAAAAATCATATCACCAATACTAAGTAACACTATGTGTTACTTAAAGAAATCTGTGAGTTTCCCCAGCCCTAGCTTTTTAAAAGTCTAGCAACAGCAGCAGCCAGTACCGTGCTGTCTGGAGTGTGTGCTTTACCTGTAGAAGGACCACTTCAGCAGGAACTGGCGAGCTGCCTTGGGGAAACTGGGGCTTCCCTCGTGTGGCTTCAGGACCTGGTTGACGACATTGTCCAGCCAGGCTGCCCACTGGTCCAGAGAGCTCTGCTGCTGCAGGGTCACCTTGAAGTCCTGCTCCAGCCGCTGGACCATCCCCTCCTCGCACTGACACACCCAGGATGCCTGCTCCTGCACAGCACAAGGAGCAAAAGCACAGCCGTTAAACACATGACCATGTTCAGCTGGATTCACAGTCCCCTGTTAGCACCACTGCCTAATGTTAAGTAAGGTAGAGATGATTATAAATCTGTCTATAATACCAGCAGGCATCCTTTGAGTTCTACCTTGAAGGCAGTGCCATTTGCCATGTCTCAAATTGTTGGTTGTGATTTAAATAAAAAAAAAAAAAAAAAGAAAAAAACAGACGAGTTATACTTCACGATCACAGTTTGAACAACCACCTGGTTGATAGATTAATATACATAATAACCAGGTATCAGCTATCCTGTTTATAGCACTATTTATTTTAATTTAAAATCTTGCTCTACTGTAAAGGTTAGCACAGCTATCACCCAAACAGGCTGATAACAGTGACAGGTGACCTTTGCTTTGGTAACAATGAAATCAGTAAGGTGGTGTTTGATTGACAGGCCAGGAAGACTCAAGACAAAGTTCCATTCAGTGCGATGCATTATAAAAATGACCAAAAGGTTAAAAATAAATGTTACATTTGCATGGAAACAAAGAAAAAAAAGGATAATAAAACCAGACAAGTTATTTCAGTGCATCTGTCTACATACCTGCACGTTGGCAAAGTCCACCCGATTGAGGTCGCTCAGCATCTGGTTGATCTGAGAAGTGTTCTGTAGCACTGCCCTGGCAGCCTGAGCCAGGTGGTTCAGAGAGGTGTAACGTCTTAGGGTCTGGGCAAAGGCACTCACCACTGCTGCCTGCAAAACAAGGCAGAGCATTGGCCATTACAGCCTCTTCATACTCAACTTCCAACCGTTTTTGGAAGTATTTCCAGAACCATTTGCAAGGCCTAAATCTATAGTGTTGAGCTATACAGATACATGATGGCAAGCTTTAGACTGCAATATCAGAAACAGGATTCCTGAAGAAACAGGGTTAAAGCAAAAGTATAGTTTATTATTTTGTAAGCTGCCAAGTATTATGACACATGACTGTCTACAGAGTTTGCAGTTTACCCCTCCAAATCAGCTGGAATTAACAGTTACCTTGGTGCGAACAATCTCCTGTGGAAAGTCATTCATAGCCGTGGTCAGCCATCCTTCCAAACTCTTTGCAAAGTTACGAATGGCTTGAGTAAGGGTACCTTAAAAATATATATATATATAAAAAAGGTCAAAACCATAAGAGGACTATGGTTTGAAGATAGTAAAAATAACGTTTTGTACATGAACATAGCAATTATAACCTTTGATATGCAGACAAACACACCAAGACACATTCCATACCTTTATTGAACAGCTTATTAAAATTAGCACATTTCATATTGAAGATTATTATTCAGGTCTGATATAAGAAGCTTCCACATGACCAGCTTCTAATAGTGGCAGCCACAGCATTTAGTATGTACAGAGTGCCACTTTGCACAGCATCCATAAATGAAGCACTTTAGACGCACCCGCTTGGCACACACATACATAATCTTTCCTTAACTGCGTTGGCATCCATTTAACCCCACGTTAACACTTACTCGGCACTGGTCTGAGTACATCGGGGATGAGGATCTCCACCAGTGCCTGGTAGAGGATGTGATCACAGCTCCGCATCCACACCCTGACAGGCTCGTATTTACACAGAGCAATCAGCTTCTCCCTGGGAATGACGCTTTCTGATTCCTCCTCGCTGAGGAACAAAACCAGGCAGGAGACACTTTAGAAAATCACACAAGATTTCGCAGTGAGAGCCGCTAACTACAGATCTAAACACTGCAACTGTTAAGATCATTGAAACAGGGTCCTTCCTTTGTGTCCCAAGGTTAAGAATGAGTATCAAACAGGTCGTGCAAGTCATTTTTATATACATGTCTTTAAAATGTAAAGCAGTGATTTAAAATGGTGGCAGTATAAAAAAAATATTCAACAGACCCCATTGACACTGATGAACACGTGATATACTGCAAGACCTTTGGTATGCTAAAGAATTTTACTAGGTGCCGGCTTGCCAAATGCAGGGACTCTTAAGGACGCTTGTAGCTTGCATCAGCCAAACACATAAATACTACCAATATTCTCGTGCCCACAGCCAGGGAGTTATTATGGGGTCAATGACAACATGGTGAAGCAGTTTGACATGAAATAGGAGATGCATGTTTCAAATCCCAGTTGATTTTGACTGACATGGTACAGTAAGTGACCCATGAAAGTTAAAATTAGAAAAAATACATGTGGGAGGAACAAATCAACAGATTTAAATGCCAAACATTGCTTGAGAAAAGCCCTTTCTATGGAAATGTTATCTCTGTAAATATGAACTCAGTAAGCACAGGTTAATATATTTGACTATAATCATATTACACATTCACTAAACAATATCAATATTTTTGTTTCTTTTTTGTATTTTTTTCTAGGTAGTTAACAGAATAAAGGCTTTTACTGAATAGGTAGAAACTGACTTACCTGGGAGAGACTGTAGTGGCTCCATCACTAGATGGCGCTGTTGAATACCAGAATGTCTGCCATAGCTTCTCAATGAAATGGAACTGCAGGTTCATCACTACATCCAGGGTTGCCTAAGGGAAAAACAGTGTGCCCAGAACACTGTTACTGCCATAGTTAAACCTTTCTATATGTAGACAAATATAATGTGCCGCTCTTTTTGCAGTAATTTTAATAATAATAATAACAATAATATATCATCTTTATTTTTATATAGCGCCTTTCATAATGGATCACCATCACAAAGCGCTTTACAGAGGTAGGCTGTGAACTGTGCATTATATGCAGAGTCACTTACAATAGGACATTGATTTAACATCTCATCCGCAGGACGGAGCACAAGGAGGTTAAGTGACTTGCTCAGGGTCACACAGTGAGAGTTAGTGGCAGAGGTGGGATTTGAACCGGTGACCTTCAGGCTACAAGCCCTGGACTTTAACCACTGGACCACAGTGGGATCATTTAAAATACAGAATATATATATTTAAGTTTTAATTCAAAAGATTCCCTTTGCATTATTTTCAGTATGGTGCAATTGTAGTCATTTTGACTAAGTTTGACATCCATTTGTGATAGGATTTAAAAAACAGAAACCTTGACTTAATTAATCCAAATTTTGATTTGGGCATATCTGCGTGTTTTTCCATTATCACTCGGTGCCACAGGTGACGAGTTGTAAAGCAAAATGAACAAAGAACAGAAAACTCAATCCATGCACACTGACCCTGTAATGTATAATTGGTATCTTTAATACTCCATTCTTCCTATCATGTTACTGTAATTTTAGTCTGCTGGATTTGTTTTCCCTTCTTGTCACATGACATGTTTCCCCAGCACCATCACTATGGTAACCATGTTTACAGTTACCAATAGCACTCCACAACAAACTAAAACCGCTCAAACGTTCAACACTCCCTAACAAACCCTCCAGCAACTCAGTGAACCCCTTAACCACCGACATTCATCTCTGTCCAGAAAAGCAAAGCAAGGCAAAGCAAAGCATTGGGAAAAGTAGATCCCCTGTCTTGACAAGATTCAATTCTGCTGTAGATGTACAACAAACACTCAAGTATAGTTTAATCATAAAATGCTTTCAAAGACAGCCAGGTATTTTAACTGGTATGGACAGTTAGTGCTACACAAAGATGCCCCGTGCCAAGTTTTATCACAACTATAAGAGCAATTCTCACGCTGCTAACAGTGCAAATTATATGTACGGGCAGCACCCTTTCACCAGGGATAAGGATACATCTCTCCTAAAGCCTCCTACAGCTACTGTACTGTACCAGTTTGTATTAGTGTCAATATTCCAGAGATACAGCATATAGGGAATAAAATAAGTTAATATACATAAAACAATGTATTAGAATTCCAGTCTGATGGACTGATGATTCCATGGTGCCATGTCTAAATAAATGTGTATTCCTGTATTGCATTTTCAAACAACAAAAAAAACACAACAATGTAATGAAACATTACAACATCTCTCAAGCTCAAACTAAGCTTAAGAGGAAAGGGTGGATATTTAAGTGGCAGGTCGTGTATCTGAACTGCAGTGGCTGCTAACAAACTGCCAGGTCAGAGCTCGTAATGAGCTTGCTGTTGCAGAACATTGTTCTGGTTATGCGCTTCAATGGAATGCCATCAAGACCTTCGCCTGCCCCATGACAACCGAGGTCTTACTACCTAGACAGTTAATTGGGATCTCCTGTACTTAAGCATCCAGATAAAAAGGTCTTGTAACAAAAGGAGGATGCTATAACAGGACCCGATAATGAGGGCAAGTACCACCAAAGCACTGAAAAACAGAAAATGCATGGAACTGGGACTGTAAAAAGCAAAAGATTCAACTGTTTTTAACCTGCACAGATACTTATTACAGTACATATCCTGGTCTGCTGAAACAGACAGACGTCATTTTTAAATGACTGAATAAATAAATATTTTCATGGTAAATAAAGGAGTTATTATTATTATTATTATTATTAATTAGTCATTAGCAGACGCTTTTATCCAAAGCGACTTACGGATACTAGGGGGTGAACTATGCATCACAACTGCTGCTGCAGAGTCACTTACAATTGGACCTCGGTTTTACGTCTCATCCAAAGGAAGGGACAACCCCAGTATTAACTGATCACTACTCAATATGCTTGTGAATTACTAGAATTGATTATAATGTCAAGAATGTGAACAATTACTATAGAAAAGGTGGGTTTTATTTAGTGCAAACAGCATGTTCAGCAGGCACTGCTGTGTGTCTTACCTCACAGTGCTCCCTGTAGAGGATCTGCAGCTTCTTGACATCATTCATGCTGATACCCTCAGGCACTGGAGAGGTGCCAATCTCAGGGGCCGGGAATTCAGGCAAAACATGGGACACGTCTAACACAAAGAAAAGAAAGTTCCAGTCAGGATTCACACTCGAACAATAGTGCCCCATCACTCATTTTTAATAAATAACCTCTTAACCATGTCAAATGGTTGGAGGATTGTCTGTCCAAATCCAACAAAATCATATAAATAACAATGGTATGACGTAATTAGTTACAGTAGTTTTAACAAGAAACTGATGATTTTGAATGAAGGGTTGTGAAATAAATGATCACAAACAGACCGGATTGTTATTTCTACACAAGAAGAATAAAATACACTGAATAGTGTTGGAGAGGCATCACAGTTTAGATTATCAGAGTAGATTCCTGTAACCGACTACTAGTCCTGCAGAAACAATGCAGCCCTTTGTCAAGGGGTTTCCACATTCTAAACTCATGGTTTTGATTTCTGTATTACCGCCCTTCGGATGAGACATAAATCCGAGGTCCTATTGTAAGTGACTCTGCAACAGTTTAATGCATAGTTCACCCCTTGGTCTCTAAGTCGCTTTGGATAAAAGCGTCTGCTAAATGACTAAAATAATAATATTAGCATCTGTGTGCGGGAGGGGAGGTGTGGTGCCTGTGTACAAAAGTGATGGGACTTGAGAGGATATTGTGTCAGACAACATTAAGTAAAACATCTACAAATAAAATACTAGGTGGTGTGATTTAAGGAAACTAAGCAGTTAAAGTTGCATGTCTGGTTTAAAAATGATCCAATTTTAAAGAGGGCTAAAAACTATGCAGTGATAATTAACCTGGTCTAATTAATGAGAGCTCGAAGCCCGACACATAAGTTGTTTTTCTTACAAACATTTATGCCACCATATACCAGCCACCACACAAATGCTGCTCACCCTCTTAACAGTCCTCATTAGATGAGTCACTTCTCATTTGCAACTTTTACACATTTCAGAGACATCGCTACCTTTTGACAGACAATTCCACCGACTTTCTTATTTTTCCTAAATTACCCTTTTTTCTTGCTTAATTGTCTATTAAATAGTGCCATCTGTTAGGGCTCATTATAGAGCAACAACCAACAGTCCAAACAGTACTATTGACTTCTGAAAATACACTAACCTTGGTATCCAACACAATGTCATTAACCTTTTATAAAAAAAAATAAAAAAAACTAATCGCTGTCTCTGTAGCTCTTAAATAATTAAATAACACTAATACTGTAATCTGCCAAGTGTTTAACCTGTAGTATTTTGTATTTAATCATATCCTGATGTAACTCTCACTATTTAATCATATCCTGATGTAACTATCACTATTATCTGCTGTATTATTGAATTGTGTTTTGTCACACTTGTACTTTGCTTGAACAAAAGTTATTGTATTTCTTGCTCTTATTGTATTACTTGTATTGTAACACTTGAAATGTATTTGCTTACGATTGTAAGTCGCCCTGGATAAGGTCGTCTGCTAAGAAATAAATAATAATAATACTAATAATAATAATAATAATAATAATAATAATAATAATAATAATAATAATAATACTCAAATTCCTTATGGAATATAAGCACAAAATTGTACTATCAGTCTAATGTTGAATACACATAAGCACCCCTCTTACATATCTATTGAGTATTTACCACCATCCCTTACCAATAAACTGTTGGTGATGCTGACTTTGAGCAGCCACAGATTGTTCTGGGGTTGCTGCCGAATTCTGGGCACCGCCGGCTAAATTGTCCCCCATGCCATCCACCTTTTGCAATGGCTTAAACCTGGAGAGAGGAACAGCACAGACCAGTGAGAAAGGTCCTAAACCTGGGATGACAGTCACAGACAGAGAAGGACAGCTGACAAAGGCTGCAACCTCTAGCAAAGGCAGCAGATTCCCATTCTAGAACGAACTGTGATGCCAGCCTCTGAAGAGTTAATGCTACCAGATTAATATTACATTTACAGGTTAAACGACGACAGAGAAACTGAACAAGACGTCTTAACGCATACAAAATTCTACTCTATGCACAAGAAAAACCTTGAAGGTCTTTTATAAGGCATTAGTAGAAACTCGAAACAGTGGATCATTTCACCTTTTTTTTCAGTCCCTTACCTTTGTTTTTGGTGGACAGGCTGCTGTCTCATTGCCATGTACTGGGAATCTTCCTGCAAGCGGTTCAGGGGAGAGTCTGGTTTCAGACGGATCCCATAGTAGTGATACTTCGAGTTCCCTCTGGGAGAAAGAAAAATACAATACAAAAAATACAAAAACGAAGCACATAGTCAAGTGATGACATCAGGTTTTAAGTTTCAGAGAAAGCCTGGCATTTGCCAACTGAAATAAAAATGAAACGGAAAACTACCTGTGACACCAGGTGAACTAAACAATGTCTTCGTCTATATGAAACTGCAAGCAAAGGGATCCCTTTTCTGATAAGTTAGGGGTGGGGTTGGCTTGGCTGAATTTCATTTTTTTTATTTTAAAAGTATTTCTTAAATAATGATAATAATTGGTCTTGCTTGCAGCAGAACTGAGGCAGCTCAATTACAAAAAGGGTGTAAATGGGGTGGAGGTGTCTGTGGAGATAGGGGCACCATCTGTCATATGAAAGATAACAGAGATTCAGTCTGCTTTATAGATCATGTGTCACTTGAGAAGAAGCCATAACTCATTCATATAATGGGAGTTTAAAAAAATGGGGTGAATGTCAAAATAAAAACCTATATAGAAATTCAATAGCCCGAGTGATCCATACTTGACCATTTTTCTCTATTATTAACACTGGGATGGTGAACAGCAAAGTGCAAGCTGTTTAAGTTGGGGTGACAACAGAGAAGAGAACACAAAATGCAAATGTGACATTTAGTGTAAACTAGCATTTTGTAACACAGCTGGCTGTGAGGTATAATATTCTAATGCTGATATACCTTGTGCCCAGCCGTCTGGTTCTCAGCCCCATGAAAACGGAGCGAATGAGCTTCCCGAAGGAGGCTGCGTTGACGGGATCCAGTTTCTGCTCCTGGCAGTGGCGAAGGTAGTGGTTGTAGAGGGAGCTCCTGGGGAGACTGACCCCCTCTGCAGTTTCGTAGTTGTCTAGCAGCCATTGCAGCTGTGAGGGAGAGGGAGGGGGAGGGGGAGATCAGTCAGCAGTGTGGCAAATTACAGGCCAAGCAGAGCTGGGCTCTGGGGATAACATGCTGGGCAATGAAGCACAACCCTGACAACAAAGATGTAAGAGAAAACTACAGGATCCTATTCATTGTCCTGATGCAGTTAACCTGGAGGATATCATTTCTATTTGACACTTGCACATCTCTGGAGAAATTGAAGCCTTAGTGTTATATGTACCTTTTAACAGATTAGCAGACGGATCTGCAGCAGCAGTTTTTTTTTTTGGTTTTTTTTTAGTTGTCTAGGAATATAAAACATATCCTGTATGGCTGGTTTCACAGACCCAGATAAGCATTCATCTTTAGTTAATGTAGTAAGACTCTGGGTCTGTGAAACAAGACGATTAAATATGATAATCAGATCTCATGTCCAGAAGAAATCAAGAGTAAAAGCAAGCAAGACGGTATAGAACTACTGTAAAGCGAGTGGGACAGAAAGAACAGGATAGAATATGGGTTTGAATTTGATATGAAGAAAAAAAATCATATGCAGCTATCAGAAAGCATATTGCTGATACAATATGTATGTGTGTACGGCAAGTCTCCCCCATTGAGAAAGATCTCGTAAACTAGATTAGTAGATCAGTCCAAACACACTTTACATATTAAAGCATGCCAAGCTGCATGCAGGAGAGAAGTAAGAAGGCAGCAGCTCTAGCAAGTTGGTGAACAGTAGCCCTACTGGTAAAGCAGCTATAAAGTAAACCACAAGGTCTGGTTTCAAATCAGCCATTATAATACAATCTAACAATGGGCAATTTCTTTCTCACTGAAATCTTTGAGGAGATAAAAAACAAGGGGTACAAATTTGGCCAAAACATAACTGCGGAAGCAGACAAAAGCAGTGTGTTTACAAAGTTCCTGGTTAACTTACATGGCTGTTGAGCAGGCTGCTTTTGTGAGATGCAATCCCTTCAGACTTTTGGAGGTTTTCAATCGCCATTTCAAGCTAAAGAAAAAAGCATGCCAAAATATAAAGAGAGAGACAGAGAGGAGAAAGAGAGAAATAAAAAAATAAAAAAACAGAAAGGAAATAAGAATGTTAGCAGAAGCCAGATTTTTTTCCCCTTTTACAATGCTGTGGGAGAATGAATGATCACTAGACAAAAGCATGCAAATGAGGTACTTATAGGGTTAAGCTGCTCACTGAACGCCTGCCTTGTTTGCTACAATTAATTTATGCACAGAAGGGGACACAGGTTACTGTGCTGTCATTGAGGACAAGACTGCAGCTTCCAGTTTGATTCTAAAAACATGCACCTCAAGATAGGAAAGACACTTACTCGATTAGAATTATTTACCTTAAGAAAACTTTTGTTTTCTTCCCTATATGTAAAGTATACATGTAAAGTATAATTTCTCAAATTGATACATGGGGGGGTCTATTTTAACCACCCTTTGTTTCACAGTTTTCCTGAACAGTTATCCAATGCAATGAGAAATCAAAGGGTACTCTTAACAGTAGCAGATCTAAATACCATCACCCTTGTAAACATGCCCTAACACAGATCACTTTTCTGTATTTAAATTGCAATTTGTGCTTTTTACAAGCTGGTTTAATATAGGGGTAACTCTAACAAATTATAATTAATGTTCTAAGCTCATGTTTTATTTATCAGGTGGGAACTTGATATGCCCATAGAATAGTTTTTGCAGATGGAGCTTTTGCAGATGCACATTTAAGTTGTTTTGCAATGCTGTAAAGTAGTGGCACGCACTGGCCGAGGTGGAGTTAAAAGCCTCTATGCCTTGGTTCTGCACTCCAATCACAAAGCCCTGCACAACAAGTAGTGGGCAATTGCTGTGGCAGACCTCCAAGCATTCAAATCCAAAGGGAGTTTAGCCAAACCAGGAATAAACCATGAGTAGTGCTTTGTTTTATGAGATGCTCAAGTTGCTGTGCTTAATTCAACACGTTCAACTATGAAAACTGATTAAAACAAGGCAGTGCTGAATTATTTATTAAAAAACAGTAATGGTCTGGCTCATACTGCCATCATCTGGTGCACTCATGAAATTTGTATGAATCGAGAAATTAAAAAAAAGTTCAATTGCACCTAGATTCACTGTGTATGCTGTATATTCCAGTCATATTTTCTAACATTATACTATCATGCAATACTCCATATTTAAATTGTCCCTGACTCTCAACGTTGCTAAATGAAATACACTTGATGTTGTTGTTTATGTGCTCAATACAACCGCAAATATTGAACTTTTACTTCTTGTTTTAGATGTAAAGTTACTTTTACTAAATATCATTGACTCTAGACTCAAACCTTTTCTGCAGGATAAAGCAAGGACTACAAATGGTTACCCAAGAACCAGAGTGATCGAAGTAGCGATAACAGAATGCAGCACACACATACTCTAGCAATAACCCTTTATTGGGGGGAACCAATGGCCTTTTTACACAATTCAACATGGAAAGAAAGTGTTTATTGTGTGATAAGGAGTATTGAAGGGAGGAAGAGTTAATAAGCCATTCGAGGGCAAACATTCAAAACTTGGTTTGAGTGTTTTCAGGTCGCTGATATTTCAGGTGTTGATTTGTAGTTCAGTATAGGTTGAAATACAAGATGAATATTTCATTTTTTCTGGGGACAGCTTATCAATACACTTCAGGTGCTTAAGTTAGAACCCACTGTGTTAAACCTGGACTGGTTAATGTTCAATGAATCCCTGGATCGTACCATTGCGGATGAGGAACGGGAGGTGTGGGAAGCATGGTGTCGGTTCCCGTCCATGCCCCCTCCGTGGATGAGGTAGGTCCCGGTGCTGGAGATGATCTGGCTTCCTCCCACGTCCATGGCAATGCCCACCATGCCGTGCGGTGGGACCCCGCTGGCAGAAGACACCACCGTGGTCACCTGGGCACTCCCTGCCTGTGAGTCGAAGTAGGGGCCACCGCTGCCCTGCCCGTACAGCTGGGCCTCTGGGTTGTAAGCATAGGCTGTGCGACTACATAGAATGAAAGAGGGAGAAAAACTAATGCATATGAGATAAACAGATGATTATTTCCCCCCACCTCCCTTTATAGGGAGTGGCTTTACTGGGAACCGGGCCATCTAAACAAATGATTTATATTTCCCTAATTATTCACCAACATAAGAAGTTAAAACTCAAAAGGAGGGCAAATTAATTAAACTCAGTTGAGGACAGCTTAACTTCTAGAGCTGTCACTGCAAATAGGGGCTTTGTCAGACAAAATGGGGATTGTTTAGACACATCTAAACATTGAGATACCTGCGACAAACACAAAGACAACATAGTCTTTTATTCAGGAAATGTAGATTTACAGTTCACAAACCCTGATAAGAAATATTTTGGGGTAGTCCAAGATTACTGCTAAATAGGAGTCTGTAAAACCAGCCATTAGTGTGTTAAATGCTGCCTCCTTAAATCATTCAAATAGTGTACCTGTTTTCTTCACTAGCTTCACTTTTATTTGCTAGCAGGGACACAAAAACCTAGATCTCAAATGATGCAAACAAGTCTCTTAAGATGTAGGTATCATATTTCAAAGTAAGCAAATTCCAACACTATTTGCTATAATTTAAAGTGTTGACTGTCGTATCCAAATACTGGAAGCTTTCAAAGTGTTTAAGTAAGATCCCACATTATATACTTTGAAATTCAGATGGGAACCAGAAGTAATCTGGTTTTAAAAAAGGATTCCGAAAAAGTATGTAGAGAAGAGTGAGTGTTCTTGCAAAGTCAAGGGAATAAATCATGCAATACTGGATCAAAAGCAAGAGATGACATGTTGGTGCTTACATGGTTCCATTGGTGTACACTGCCTCTCCACCCTCTACATACTGGACTTGGGATGGGTACACATGCTGAACTTGCTGTATCTAATTATTAAAGAAAGAAGAAAAAAAAGAAACAAAACTGGTTAACAAGTGTGAACAATTAACAAGCCCACGGGAGGCAACAGGTGTAGAGCCGACCAGCTTACTTCCAATTATGTTTTTTTCCCCCTCTAAGGGATTTTCATACAAGTCCACGGCGCCTGAAAGACAGTTAAGCCTGCCGGCAATTAAAATCTCATTCTACCCGAGCGTATTAACATCAATGTACTACTGATAGTAAATCTATAGTAAATTGGTACACATATCTTAGCCATGAAAATGTTTGCATGCTGGTATTGTGTGGTTTCATTTGGTAGTCCAGGAACACTGAAACTCGGGGTCTATGAAATCAGGTGATTTCAAAGTATTACATTTTTGTTAATACTTGATAAACTTCGCAGTGTAGTTGGTTCATCTTTCATAGCACACGTGATCTTTACTTCAATAGTTCAGTTTGTTAATCGTTTCAGCTTCTAGAAAAGATGCAGTCAGAACTACGAATATGGAGTTACAGCCTGGATATAAATTATACTGCAGCAACGGAGAAACCCAGGAGAAGAAGGGTTAAACAGGAGTCTCTGTAGCAACAAGCCTCATAGAAAACTAGCATGTTGCAATGTTGAGTCACTCGTTTATTAAGGAAGGGGGCATGAAGGTGTTCATGAATAGATAAGCCGCAGTAGCAGTTTTAATCCACCAAAGAGGAGAGGGACTGAAAAGGTTGTGTCACCGGAGTCTTAAACATATTTAAACTGGGACAGACTCCGACAGAGCCACCGAGATCTTGTTTTCAAGCGGGGTTCCCATGTACAGGGATAGGGGGAAATCGAAGGCTGGGTTACTGAGTTGTTTAGCGACAAGGTGCTTCAGCCTCACCTGTTGTGGGACCTGTTGCACTCTGGGTACAGAAAGCTGCTGAACCTGTCCTCCCTTCTGGGCTGAGCCTGTTGCCTGCACCAGGACCCTCTGTGAAGAAAACAGGTGCAGCGCTGATGATTAAACAGCTCCACCGAGTCAAAACACCAGTCGCACTGAAGCTGGAGAGTACTTCCGTGTGTGTTTTAAAACACGGATAAACATGTTACTTGACAAAGCTTTGCCTCAGAATTTGGAATTCCGACCAAAAAAGGTCTGGTCCTTAAAGGGTTAATGTTTCATGCTTATTGCCAAGAGCTTTTTACAATACAACAGGCATAGCGTTTTGGGAGGTCTGTTTTAGAGCTGCAACGTGAATGTTTTTTTTTTTTTGCATGCTAAAGCAGTAATAATTGATTAATAACTCAGCAGGTTCCCATCAGAAGGGTAGTTTTTTTCACGGGGGGTTGTGCAGAGGGTGGCCATGCAAAGGTGCAGTGCTGTCGCGTGTAATGCCCCTACAGAGCTTGAATCTGGGGTACCTGTTGGGATGCTGGGACTGGCTGCACTACAGGGGCTTGTGCCGAGGTCGAAGTCCGCAGAGCAACCGTGGCCGGCGAATCAGATCCTCCCTCTGAATTCTGCATGCTCGACTCTGAAGGGAATCAGAAGATTAGTTTAGGACTGAATATGGGAGAATCTAATACAAAACAGGACTTGCTGCCTCAGTAGCAACTTTAAAATTACACACACACACACAAAGAAAACAGAACACCACAGGTAAAGATTATTCAGAAGATACTAAATAACACATAGAGACTTATGTCTCGTCAAGCGACATTTAAAGATCTTAAGGTTGGAAATGGCATTCACCAATTTGGTTTAAAAAAAAAATTATAATTTGTTAAACCTTTAAAAGATGTTGTCACACACCCACATAAGTCGTCTTAAACTTCTAACTATACAATGTTTTGCTCATGCATCCTTTCTCAAACCCACTCAAAGTAAAATTGTATTTATTTATTTTGTCTGTTTATTATGCAGCCCCCCTCCCAACACAGCTTTTTTCCTTGCATTAGAATTGTAGGGATTCAAAATGGGTTCTTTTTGTTCAAATTCTGATGCCACCTTTGAATGTAAACATCAATCTCTCTTTCCTACTTTCACCTGAAGAGACTTTTGAGGTCTTGGAAGCTTGTGATTAATTATTGTTTAGTTAGTTCAATAAAAGGCATCACCTCTCCTTCTCTTTGTCTATCATCTCTGGACTAATACGGCTCCCATTTCATCTTTCGAAGTCACACACAGAAAGGGAGAGACAATATAAAAGTAAATAAACAGCTGTTAAAACGGTCTGTTCAGCAAACCCTTCAATCTGTGCCAAACAGTACTGCTTACAGCCAGTACTAAAAATGACTATCGGTGTTAACAGATTTTACAGGGATAATATGATCTGTATAAATGCATTACGCCGGCCCTTAAACTATATATTTGAGTACCAGCAATCAAAATCTGTATTGCACAGGCACAAATATTCTGTCTCTTAAGGGCCAGGATTTGGGTCTTCCTTTATCAAAGAAAATCTAACTAAATAAAAGTCAAATTGATATATATCTGTAATGCAATACAAAACGGAAGAATTTGGACCGTGTTTAATACATTATTTTGGTGTTAACAAAACAGGACAGACACATAACTATTCCAACTTCCAAACTAAACTTTAATAAAAAATGTTATTAGCAATTCAAACAGCCGCGTGGGTTCTGTACCTCAGTTTTCCAATTTTAATTTTTTTTTTTTTTTTTTTAGATGAAAACCATTCTCTGGGGCTTCCAATAATCCAGCTGATATGAGGAAATTCCTGAATGCTTTGTAAATGTTTGGTGGTTGCTATGGAGAAGAAGCCATGGTGACCACCCCCCACATTCATCCCTAGGAGTTTTATATTTAAAGCTAAAAAGCAAAGTACTTTAAGGGATATCATAAAAAGGGGGGACCATGGCTTTGGTCTATAGATTGAGAGCATATCCAATAGTGGATCAGAAGAGCCACAAACAGCCCTCAGGTAATTGTTAAAATGTTTATTAGTGGAGATTTAAAAAAGTATCAATCATCCAATCAATGTAGTGATAAATCAATAAATTACATTTTACACTAAAACGTAATATTAAAAAAAACATTTTAAATCAACACCTCATTAATAAAGGTAATATTGTAGTATGCAAATGTTCAATTGACATACATGAACGTTCTTACTTTAAATGTAAAGTTTTCACGTATAAATGTCTACGTGTAACACTGCCTTTATAAATCAAATTGACTCACTCGTTCAACAGTACAGATAATTTGATTACAAGGAAATGCCAATTAAGAGTAGTAAGATAACATGGTACTCATTCAGAAGCTAGTAGCTAAAATTGGTGATAAAAGTTACACAAAACTCTACAAATACAGATTTAAAAAACACACAGATCTAAAGATTTTGAATAATTTAGAAAAACAAACTTTTAAAGAAGAGCTGGGTTCCTTGTTTTCTTTGTTGAACACGGCCATGCATCCGCAAGAAAATTTTCAATCTATGAATCAGTCATGTCAACAGGGTTGAAACACTGTTGCATAACGAATAGGCAACAATGACCAAGAAGGTGTGCATGTATGACTTTGTAATAGCCAGAGCGCAACAGGGATAACACTGGTGGTGGTGAAAGGGTTTTGAAATAAAGTGCAGGAATGCAAAGCTAATCAGGGCTGCGAAGTAGGTGGTGAAGGACTTTGTGCAAGACAGTGTGGGTGTGTATAAAAAAGGAAAATCAAATAAAAGGGAGGAGGAGAATCTAGGGATCATGTGCCCCCTTCTAATAATACCCCAACGTGGTGCATTTTGGCTGCAGGCAAACTGTTAATACTATGGCATTAACTGAAAAAATAACAACTGAATTCAGCAGCCATAAAGAAAGGACATTTCAATAGAGAAATACAACCAGCCAGACTATCATAAATTAATAATGTAACAAAACTGTGAAAGTTGCAGCTGCTACTTGCAACATTGGGTTAAAAGATTATTCTAAATTCTGCTTAAGCAACAGAACTCCTTTGTCTTCAGTCCATAAGGTTCTGATTTTGTGCTTAGAGCTATGTGCTTTTCTCACTTTTAGTCTAAAAGCAACAAGTGTGTGTAAGGTTTAGCTGAAGGTACAGGAATAATCAGTCCAGACCGGGCTACATTTGTATTCTAAATACAAGCACATTCCCACAAACAAACACACCCAAGTTTTCCCTTTCACAATTGCGTTCCTTCACTTTTCAAAAAAAATGAATAAAGAAAAGTATTACAGTATTAGCATAACAAACACAGTTTCTGTTCCGAGTCATAAAAATAATGGAATTTAACCACAAGGTGCTACTCGAATTGGTTTGTTTTCAACTAAGGTTTTAGTGTATGGTCTTATCTGTGGGATTCCCTGTGCATTAGTGCTAGTTGTGAAAAAGGATTCTGCTGGTAAATATATTCAGTAGTCAGTTTATAAGCTGGACCAGGAGTTTTCAACCGGGGGTACGCGTACCCCTGGGGTTACTTCGAAGGGTCATAGGGTGTATGCAGGACGACTTGGAAATGCACAAATAAAAACAAAAGTAAAAGAAAATAATGGTCTTGAACTGATTAACAGGTTTATATATTATCTCTAAACCATCGTGCATAAATATTACATTTTTGTTTTGCAGCTCAAAGTGAACCGCAGATGGGGGGGAAAAAATAAATAAATAAATCACAGAATCTATCACGTTCGTACTTTCCACCTGTACGCACGCGTGATTTTGATTGAATGGATTTCCACTCTGATATGGGTGTGTGAAGCAGGGGTCTGGTGATTCTGCCTCTGGAGAGCGCTATGTGCTGCTCATTCACTCTGCTGTTTTTAACTTGTCCTATAATTGAATACTAATCGGTGACGCACAATATTTCAGCATTTTTTAAAAGTATAAATACTCCGGTAAACAAATAATAATCACAATACTAATACTTATACTTTTACAGTTTTTGTCTTATTTATTAGGCGTGGCTGCATTTTTAGTAACAGCAATCAACCACGGCTGCTTGAAATGGATACATTTCTTACATGTAAAAGAAAAACAAAACGGAAAAAAACAGTACAGAAAGTGCAGTGACAAAGTTCTACCGAATCCCTCTGGATCATTTTTTATGTTGGCTTTAATAAAACAGTTTATCAAGGTTATTATGAGGTTAATGTTTTTGATATTGTAAACATTTTTAATGGCACACAATTATCCTCAGATGGGGAAGTAAATGGTAACGCGTTAAACATTTACAGTGCAGACTATTCTGTATTATTTATAATAACTCTGATGAATAGGAAGCGATGAGTGTTCCCAAAGAGATTCCCAAATACTATCTCTTAATTCTGTGCATCCAATTGTAATTAAGTTTTAAGAATTAAGCCTACTACTTGGTATTCTGTCCTAAACCAGCAGTTTCTGACCCAAACTGTTGTGACAAATTATATATGAAATAAAACAGGGGGAAAAAAGAAATGTGTTCATCAAAATATTCTGCCTTTTATTGCAACTGTGGTACCAATTAGTCGAGTGAAAATTGTAAAGGGTACTTGAGCTGAAAACTCCAGACAGAAGGGGTACAGTTTAAAAAAAAGGTTGAATACCCGAGCTAGACAGTGCGTCTTACTAAAGGTTAGAAGCCAGATACATTGTCCACCAGCTGCCATCGGATAGATACACAACAAAAGCTATTTTCTGACAATCATAGCAGTTCAATTACAACAGACTGTAACCATAAAAGTTAAGTACACTTTACACACTGCTGAAATATCGCTCCTGGAAAACTAAAACACTAAAATGAGAAAATGTAGTTCAATGGTTTAAATGTAGGATTTAAATAGTTGCGACTGCATTATCAATGGAAGAGGCCTGCAATTAAGTTTTAGGCAATTGGCATTACACTATAAACCAATACCTGCCAGTCCATATGAAAGCTTGGACTAGATTTAAACACATCCTTCACTGACAAATCTAACTTAAACAGCGTTTAATCAGAGAAAAACACATACAGATGTTCAATTAAAAACAGGAGCCCTAAGTCTTGGCTCTTGTTTGCACTGGCCCACATTGTTTGCTGAGCAACAACGGTTGCCAGGGACGACGCAGTCCACTCCCGTTTCCAGGAGCTCGTTGCTAAGCAACCAACAGAATACTTCCCAAACCAAACAATGCCATCCCCCAACTGATCCCTCTATCTCACATTAACCAGAAACTACAACAATAAATATGTAAGCTATTAGTTTCAGAAAAAACAGTGAAAGGGGCAACATTATTTCTTTACCAAAGAGAGTACAGATTAAACAGTTATTCCGTAAAAGACACTTATGTATGCATTATCTCCTTTTAGATAAACACTTTCCTCCATAGTAAATACAACCAAGATATTTAAAAAGCATGCCATTTTGGGGGTCATGAGTACTAATAACATTTTAAACTGGAATTACAACACAAGGAGACACCTCTGCCATGCCCATAATGTCATTTGATTTTTATCAATCATATATGTATTACACACACACACACACACACTTCTGCTGGAAAAATATATTGCATACTAGCTAATAGTATTATCTAGGTTTCGTAACACATATGCAAGCTGACCATTTCACATTAACAAAATAGGGAGGGGCAATATAAAACTGGACACAAATAAGCCACACTTGACAAGGTCTATAGAGAACCAACTGAAAATGTCACAGCAATACTCGAAAGTTCAGTCCTGTTAATAAACTATAGTGATACTAGTTCCCCCCCCCCCCCCCCCACCCCACCCAACCCCCCACTACTACTGTGCCTCTTGATATAGCAAATAAGTCTCTCCTGTTTCCAGTAACAGTCCCTGTTGTTATGTTCTACACAGTTCACAGCTCTGTTGGGGAGCCACCAGGGTCTTGTATATTCAAAGGCAAATCCCGTCACACTGCCTTTCATAATTAACCTTAGCTTTACAGATCTGCTCTGTAGTTGCAGTATGCCTTTGTTGAACACTATGACTGTGCATTTCTTTAAAAAAAAGCATTTCTAGTGCTGAAACTGGTTAAAATAATTAAATAAAACAAATTGGAGATACAGTAAATGGGTAGCCATGGCAACAGATTATACTAACCATAGTAAGTTTAACAACTGTCATGATGAATCGTATAGTGTTAGTGTAGTGTGTACAGAGTTAAGGACGAGAGCCATGAGATCCAGGCTCAACCAATGATTTACTGCATGGCTCTGAATGTCAGTGAGTCAGTCACTTAACCCACTGTGCTCATTTCCATCCCTAAAACCAGATACAAGCAAGACTGCCCTATACACTAAATGACATACTGGGCCACATTTACATACATTACAGTACAGCTTTTGCTCTTGTACTAAGCAAGGAAAACCAGTCAAACATAAGAACAATACAATAGTATATTATTATTAAAATGTATTCGTTACAAAATACTTTAACTTTTGATAATTAGCAAAAGTGTACAAATATGAAAGTTTCTTTATAATGCTAAGAAAAAATATTAATAAATGAAAGCTAAAAATATGCAATACTTGGCAAGCATTACAGTACGTTTCAGATTACTCAGAACAAACCAGTTGGGCTCAGGGACGCAAGTTTATTTAATAAAAAAAAAAAAGTGGCATACCTCCATATAATTTGAAATTTGCATTGCAAGTTCAGAAGCAAGGCGTATTCAATCAACAGAAAAAACGATGCAAAACAGCAGGAAAGAAACTCCCAATGAAAATGAAAACCAGTTTTACTTAAATACGGCCTTCAGAAAAGAGGCATTTATATATGCCTCTATTTAAAAAAGTCCATATGCTGGACGATTAAGTTCCTGGACGATTGCAACATTTAACTTCCAGTATATTTTTGTGTCTACAGCTTGTACTGTATTCAGGTCCCATCACACAACAGAACATTCCCATGAGAGATTTTTAAAAAAAGATGTTACAAATCTCAAAAGCTGCAAGCCGTAGTGGCACACAGTTATGTTCAACTGTATCAAAACTGTCTCGCTAGCATTCTTGTGTGTACATTATAAAGCAAACTTGACAGTCCAGACAGTTTTACATCCCCCGGTTAACACATTTAAGGAATTTAGATGTCAGAAGTTAAGCACTAGAAGTACACAAACAAACCCGGGGGCTAGCGGTTTGTTTGGTGGGATTGTTTTCGGTTGCTGGTGGATTTAGAGTGGGGTCGTGTTGTACTGTAGGAGGAGTAGCAGCTGTCCGCAAAACTCGGAGATCAGATCTCAAGAGCACTAGAGTAAATTAGGGGCATGTTAGAGGACATGGGTTACCAGCTGTACAGTACTGTACTTGGAGAAACCAATTTAATAAGATTTTCATTCATATAAAATCCCTCTCTCTGGGTATAGACCAATGATCAATCAATCAATCAATTCCAAACATGCATCCAGAGGCACCTCAAAAGGATGATTTAACATCTTTCTGCAATACAATATATATCAATATTGTATTACTTATCTAATGGCACTGCTTCCTAACTGCAGTCTACCATGGGAAGATGGCACATTTGCAAAGTTGTATATTTCCCAGTTTCCAAGTAGATGTAGTATAGGTTTGTTGCACTGCTTGGTTAGAAACTCCTGTATAAACTTCTCTTTATGTTTTTCAAATGTCACTTTTTCAGATCACTACAGGTTTTTCAGATCACTACAAAATGTGGGATTTGTTTGTTAAATTTCAGTTGTTTATTACTGCTGTATCATCCAATCTGTTTTACAGCTGTTTGCACAGTAAGCTATTAGGGTGTGTCGGGGCGGGGAAAAGCACAGGGCACTTGTATAGCAGTTTGAAAGGAATTCTTAGCTCAGGCTGAAAGGCAGGCGCAGGATAGCTAGTTTGATATAACAGTTGGAAAAATATTGATAACGTCTTGATGTCTCGAACACTTTCTGAATAACAGAATGGTCCTCAGTTATGGACTTACAGTAGATGTGCTTTATGGAATGGGACACGCATACAACACCTTTGATCCACACAGGACCTCAAAAGGTACAAAAATGAAAGGTGAGGGACAAATGCAATTAAGTGAAACCATCAGACCCATTGTGAACTGAGCAAGAGTCACACCCAGGGGTTCAGAAGTAAATGGCATCAAGAAGCCCTCTAACTGGCCTCTTTTCAACTTCAATTATCTTTGTGGGTTAAGAACACCAGAGCAACAACTTACATGGGTGCCTCAGGTCAGAACTGAAGCCCAGCAGTGATCAAACCACTGCACCTCTCCGCTTTAACCAGTACAGTAAACTGAGACTGCTAATTTACAAGCTATCCTGGGGCTACAGCAGCCACATTTTATATTGTATAGAGCAGGTTTACCAACATTGTTTTACTTTGACCTGTAGGGAACACATTCCACCTAACTGTAAGAAGGGTTTAAGCCAAACTGTAACCAAAACACGTGGTGGTTTTATCCAAACACTACCAAGCAAATTGAGCATAGCCACATTCAGTTTGAATAAACACAGTTGCTCTTACTGCACTAAAAAACTCTGCTTTAAAAACCTGAGAAAATAAATGACTGAGATCATTGTTCTAGCTGCTTAATTCCCCAGTAAAGTCAGTTATGTGGTTCAAAACATAATCCAAAATAGATTTATAAAAAATAAAAAAGCCTTCTCAACTTTCCATGTGCAGCTAAAGATTAAAATCAGAATCTGTCAGTTTAACCTGGCTCTTGCAGTGTAAACACAGGAGCTGCTTTATGAGTTCCCAGTCTCGAGCCAATCGAGAAGGAGGCCAGTGCTGTGGCTTTGTGAAATCCGCACTGACACTCTGCAAATGAGGCCTGCCAGTTCCACTAGCAATAATTAAAGGGCCAGCACGCTCTCCTGCCCTGCTTGATGGGTGAACACACAAGCAAGGATCAGCAGCATCACGTCACGGTGAGCGTGGTGTCTACTGTCTGACGCCTCTCTGGAGACGCATTTTAAAAACTCTGCTGGAAATCTCAATCCAAGAAGCAGAAAGAGACTTGCCTGGATTACTTCTTGTTAATACATCTTTTACAACAACTGCAATTTGTAAAGGGACTTTTTGGGGAATTTAGATTTTGCTAATCTAAATCCCAAAGCACTGTTTAATGGTACATAAAAAATAACACTAAATATCTATAAACATTTAATTAAAATATTTACCATAAATAATTTAATGTTTAAACTAACCTCGTATCCTTTTCAGGGTTAGAAACTTACACTAACCCTACACACAGTCCGAGGTTTCAGAACTACCCTCAATGAACTATTATTTGAATCAGGCCCTTGTTAAATAAATTGTTCCTCCCCTATAACTGCATGAACTGTTATGAAGCGTAAAACCTATAAACTCAGGTGAGATTTTTTTTAAAAAGCCTAATTCCTGGGACCTGGTAATTGGAAAGGATACCTAAATTGTAGTTAATAAAAAAAATTAAAAAATAAAAACAGGACTGGATGCAGGACTAGTGTGAGTTTCTAACCCATTCTGTTCACCTATTAACAGACATTAAGCATCTGCATTTATGTTATTGTAACGTTGCTAAAAGTACCGAAGACAGTGTTGACAAAATGCCTGCTTTGTTCAGCCTTGGCTCTGCCTTGCAAGGCCCTGATCAGAATCTCCCCATTACTTATCCGTATGAAGTGCCCTAAGTTTAGGCAGCTGATGTACACAAGCCTGCCTTCTTTCTCGCAGGCTTTGTTCAATTTCTCACTACAATAGAGTGCTGGCAGTAAAAAGCTTAGCAAATAAGGCCCAGAATAATGGGGTTGAACAAAAGTTGTGAATTTGGTGCATGGGATACGTGTGTGAAACAGATGAAGCAAAAACATAAAAAAAAAAAATTCATTTGTATGTACAAAAATAAATATTCTGACCAACTGCGTACGGGCTAATATCCCCAACACAAGCAGAACAATGAAACTAAAAGGGATACTTTTCTTTTTTTTTTTTTTGTCTCAGGCCAATCACAAACCAAACTGTTATGGATATATCTGCCAAATGAAACTAGGCTGTAACTAGACTGTCTAATCTAGCCACTTCCACACCTCCTACCTCAAAAACAGTGGTGTATGGATCAGGGAAAATATAAATCCAGTCTGGGCTGATCTGATTTAAATACTCTATACTGCAAGAACCACAATTCTTTGTTGCCAAAATAATGTGGCAATAGTTGTTTCTGGATGTATTATGTGTTGGGGCTAATTAATCCCAATTAAAAGCATTCTTAATATTAAACTATCGGACACCTGGGGCAGAAACGGGGTTTAACAAAAAGCCATCTACTTCTATTGTGCAGTGGAGTTAATGTATTCCACTATGGCTGAATGGCTGTGGCTAGTAGTAGGACATCCACTGTAGCTGTTTACATCTGCAACAAAGCAGGATTCAGCTAAACCGTTTTAGTGACAGCTAGCAAGTGTAAATGGGGGCATAAAATCTGAACTTCAATGACAAGAGGTCTTTCAAGGCCCTTGTCCTTGACCACAACCCCATCTGTCCACATGTTTAATATAGGGTAGACTAAACTGAACATGGTTCTTAAGAGTTGAAACGTAATGTTAGCGAAAGCTAGGATTGAAGGGCTTGACAAGATGGGCTCGCTGCTTAGCTACTCTTGGAGAAACAGTATTAAATTAATATAAAATAGCAGCAAATGAAAGGGGCTATGGGAAGTTTTCATAAAAAGAGTGTCACAAGGGTGCGACTTAGTATTCTGGGGCCCTCTTTCACAGTCATTGAATAAATGAAAAAAAAAAAACATAATACCCATTGTAATGCTAATTTTAGCCTTGTCTTCTGTTATTGTCAGTAAATTTAATTAGTTGTTGTGTGTAGCTACGATACAAGTTGGGTGGAATTCTAAGAATGCCCATGGATACGAGTGGGGAAAAAACACTTATCAGAACACAAGTTGCAACACGCATCTTGAGAATTTAGATCTTTTTTTTGTCTTAAACATATTGCTTTGTTCCACAAGATTCCTGTTAGGGACTTTAGCCTGTTTAACTGAAGACCATCCAAAAATGTGAAGATGCTTAAAAAAAAAAAAAAATGTTATTCTAGGTCTAGCTGTAGTGAAGCAGAACAAAACTGGATCCAATTATAAAACCCAACAAAATATTTATTAGACACCAGCTTTCCAGACCACACAGGTCCCCTTTCTAGCACTTGAAACTGTCTTGTATGCTGATGAGGAACTAAAAGGAGAAATGTGAAACATTTAACTATTCTTTCACAATACATCCTGCGTAGCTTTTATTCTTATTTCCTTAAACAAAATGGGGTGTTCGATATCAATTTATCAGACCTATTTTTAAACTGCACATCTTTTCATTTAATATTTATCACCTCAGTAGTAACAATCAATCTTGTCATCACCCATCCCCCAATTAAGATCAAAATCCAATTCATGCCTAGGGGGCGTTGACAAGAACAGACCCAGAATCATTCAAAATCTGCAGTGAAAAAAAAATCTTTACTTATAATCTAGATTTGAAATTACAGCACTTGGGTTGTTACAAGGTCTACATAAATATGTGGCCAGCAAACGGCAACGGTTTTCAAATAAATAAATAAATAAATAAATAAAATAAAAAGCACACTGGAACTTTTCAATTTTGAACTTGAAATGTCAGAATTTACCAGTCAGAAAGGGGATTTAGTAGCTGGTAATAAGAACAAACATCTGTAAAGCCAGACTTTACTCTTCCATACACAATATGTGTAGAAGCAGAAGAGCCCTCTTCTAAAAACAGAACCTAAAACATTTTGGAATTAGATGTTTTTTCTATAATAGATTTCATCGGTTTGCTTTGAGACAACTATCTATCCGCCTATCTGAAATGTAACCAGTCAGTCATTTTTTCCGCTGTCAAGCTGTTTATTCTTCCCACAGAGTGTAACCACTCCTGACAGCCATAGCTTTAAGAACACCTACATTACCTCTGGTGCAGCTACCTTCAGATCAAGGGAAGTTTCCACTGAAGTCAAGTTCTGACAGTCCTGCCATTGCTTCCTGGTATTCTACGGTTTTCATCAATCCCATGACCTGCTTACCCTATATCTATGTCAGTGAGCAATATTTTGACAGAATTTGATACTATAGATGAAACAAACAAACAGACATTAATTCTTTGATTCTACCCTCACCTCCGCAAACTAGTTTCACAACGAAGCCAAAGTGCATTGCAAAGGGTGCTTTATTGGGGAGAACAGGGTCTATGCTAATGACCTAAACAGTGGCAGTAGTAACCTTTAATTGTATTTATCCTTTTTCAGTAATTCATCCATGTAGTGATATTCAGATTGAGTCAGTTACAGCTAAACCTAATCTAGTCTATACCTGTTTTTTCTCTGTGGTGCAGGTTTTATCTTAACCTGCCTGTGCAAGCATAAAGTATGTTTATGAAGAAAGAAGTAGATCAAAAAAGCAAATGAAAAATGTTAAACCACAAGGCATAACAAGTTTTTTTTCATGTTTTTGTGCAGGCCATTTTTACCCAAATTCTCTGTGCATTGATATTTTTTTATGTATGTTTTATTAATAATATTAATAATAATAATAATAATAATAATAATAATAATAATAATAATAATAATAATAATCATCATCTTAGGGCATGGAGTGGCAGGGGATTATATTGCAGTTAAGCCGTATCCACACTGGTCGCGAGCGAATAATTTAGAAGTCAGTGCAGTCAAATGGGAGCATCCACACCAGCAGCGAGCGACGTCGCTAAAATAGAACCTGTTTCTATTTTTTATTTATTTATTTTTTTTAATCAAACTGACCAATCAGAAGCAAGGTTAACACCCTCGACACACGTCAAACACACGCCTCAAAACAAGTTAATCATGGACGATGAAAAATTAAATTTATGAGGTGAAGCAGTATCCATTATTATAGGATTGCAAATTGAATGAAGAAAGACAATGCCTGGGTGAACATCGCAGCGGTTGCTGGTGTCTCTGGTGAGTAGGGTACAGCGATTTTTATGTAGTACCAGTAGTTGTGCCTTGCATGTGGTGCATTTAGCACCAAGACATTTTCTTTCTGATTATGCAAGTTGCATAAAAATAGGTTTATTAAGAAGCAAAAATAAACAGGACCATACATGCAGTCTACATATCCAGCATTTAAATGAAAAATGTGCACTTTTGCTGGCTTTTAAAAATGACACAAAAGGTCCTGCATTCACACAACTTGAACATGTGACCTGATTTTAAACTATGGCTTTTTTTTGGTTTGTTTGCTTTTGATAAATAACGTATTGTTCACTAAATTGCTCTGTGGCACAAATTTGTGACAAGAAGGTGGTCTTTAGATACACATAAACGTGAAGTTTTGTGGAGATTCACCAAACAAACAAAAATATTGAGGTCCTACTATTCCATACGTTGTAAAACAAAGCCAGCAACACGTTTGTATTCTATGTGACACATCCCAACATTACCAAGCTCATACATAGTTTAGATCATGAGCCATATTTATAAAGCATTTTCTGTTAAGTTCACCTGACTGTTTTAAAAGGAAAAACTAAATAAAAGTAAATAATAATACAAGGTAAGTGGTGACCTGCTCATAATAACACAGGTAATAATAATGAAGATGGTGATTATGTAGTGCTTAACAACAGCGTAATAATAATAATAATAATAATAATAATAATAATAATAATGCACTTTAAAATACTTCAAGTTAATAAACAAAAAGGCTCAAAGAAGGAATTTGTAAAGAAACACCATTGAGATTGCAGTAAGCTGTATATATGAATGTATAACAATAAAATAATTTTGTTGAAAATATGAGTTCAACTATTCTGCTATTTTCCAGGTGTCTTCTGACCGGGCTTTTACAGGGCTTCAAAATCGGACTGCTACAACTACTGGTACCAAAAAAAACTGTACAATTACTACTAATAATAATGATAACAATAAAACTGTTGGATATATAGGGATGTTCAATAACTCTGATCTATAGATTTTACAAGACCAACCTTTATTTTACAACGCAGCTGCCGGAGGTCAGGGTGGTAACCTTTTATCAAAACAAGCCCTGTTTTGTAATGGGACCGCCCATCTCTAGCATGTCCAATAGGAATGCATGGGCGGGGTCATGTATTTCCAGTCTTTTTGGTTCGTTTTGAAGTCGTGTCTGGTGTGGATTGACATTTAGCGACTTCGCTCGTGTTGCTCTGTTCAGTGTGGATGCTGCCTAATTTAGACTGACATTTTTGGGGGAAATGCAGAACAGTTTAAAGATTACTATGACATAAAAAACATGGTGCAAGATCCAAAATTTTAATAAGATGGACATTCAGTTACTACCACATCCAATTAGTGTGCCCCCATCAAAGACTTAAATACCAGACTTTGAGAATACGGTAGTCAACAGCTGATTTTCTCTTTCTTTCTTGGCCTTAAAGAAATGACCCAGTTTTACTTTACTGACGTAGAAGATAATTTTTCAACGCATGATCCATGTATGACAAATGTACAGCATGGCACCAAATGTACTGTCTAACCTTAGAGACAGGAGCCTGTACACTTAACAATGCCTTATATTTCCACATACATGGCATCCGTTTTCTAGACTAGGTACCTTTTTAAGTGATCCAAAGTAGTATTTTGACTGAGGGTTTCATTGGTGTCATGTGTACTCACCAGGCAACCTGAGAAGGCAGAGCCCTTCTTAAACATCTGCCGTTGTTATTGTTAGTTTTAATTGAAATCAAAAATTAGATAAGCACATGGAAATGTTACTGTATCTCTGATAAGGTACTGTATGTATAAAAGAGAAGGAAGAGACTTTCTTTATGGCAGGTTTCTTTTTTTAAAAGGACTGGGTACCTTGTTTAAAGAAAGGAGACACTTTGGTACAAACTGAAAAGAAACCCCAGAACAGCCTTTCAGGTTTAAAGCTCTGAAGACTAATTAACATGCTCATTAGCGCAACGTTTAAAGGCCAAGCTCCACTGTTCATTCTTCATTTTAAAGGGAGCACCTGTGATCTGATTGTCAGCTGGATTGAAAGCCCTAGAGGTTTTCATTTTGGTGTTTTTTTTACACTGCTGTTGACAGCAGACAGGTCTTATTATCAGGTGGTTGCCAGGTCGAACAGGTATGTGCCCATTTTCAAAATGTTCCTATTCGGACGCTGGCAAGTTTTAAATAAAACACACACACAAAACAAACAAAGCTTGTCAAAGACAGATCACTCCAGTTGGAGCTAAACTGTAAGCGATTGATGTGCTAAATCTGTCAATAGCTTGTCTACCTGGTTACTAGAGACAACGACTTGTACACAGATTTACCAAGTACCTCGTTATTTAGTTAAAGACATTTCTCAAAAGGCATGCTAACATGCTTCAATGCACTAACGAATGTGTCTTGGTAACAGACAAAGAGAAAACTTTGAAAGGACCGTTCTTTACCCGATTCATAGATACATTATTAATTATTTCCTAAGACATAAGGTTCTCCTTATAAAATATGTAAACTTTGATAGTGCTGTAGCACCTGTAGCTGTGTATCCCATTACCAGTGACAATATATTTTGTTGAATTAAAATGTTTGTGGATATTGTGTATTGTGGAGGGTGCAAGAATCAAATCATTTAGATTTGTGTATGTTAATTAAAGAAATCTGCTAACAAACAAGAAAGCAATTATTCTGAATAGCATTATTTAAACCTGATTTTGTATACAGTAACCTTTCTTTAAGAATCTTGTACATGAATGTAGCTCAGGCAATAAATGTTGTACAACTGATAGGTTTCTTTAAATTTAAAAGAAATGCCCGATATCAGATTTTTCTTCTTTCTTTTTCCTCCAACTTCAAATGCAGAATTGAAACTTTGTTTCTTTAAAAACAAGCTAAATATTCCAGATAGTATTGATTTGTGGGTTAATAATACACTTTCTGTAGAAAGCAGTTTATTAAATGTTCAAATCAAGAGAGTTGGGTTTTTAAAACGTGTAGTTTGAATGATAAATGCATTAGGTACGGATCCCAACGCATGTCAGTCTTTCTAACAGACAAGTTAAATGTGAACCAGCGCTGCCTACATATTATTAAACAGGCCTGTACAACTTTAAAGCTAGCAGCAGGTTGAACTAATAAACTGGCTTGCCTTGCCTAGCTTGCTTGGAGCCTCTGAACAATAAACAGCCTGCAGATGACAGTTAAACCTGGAAAAGCTACCTAAATGCTGTTGGAACAACCGACTACAGCCGAGGCATTGTATACAGTTTGTCATGTTAATGTGCCTGCATATAATATACAAGGTTAGTTTTTTTTATAAGAGACATTTTATACACCCTTAAGCAGTTATTAATTAGACTTTACAAATACCGAAACTTGGAGGACCCCAAAATAACACATGCCTAGATTAGATATTTTCTGCACATTATTAAAAAAGGAAGAAAAAAAAAATGATAAAAACCAAAAAAAAAACACTTTTAGGTGACCAGAGCTTAGTTTTAAAAAATCACTAAGCACTGAGCTTGCTTGTGCAACTTTGCTGACTTTCATAAAAGCTATTTTGGGATAATAGCGTGGTTCTGTTATTGTATTTATCTTCTACAGACCCCAAGCAGATCATACAGTTCATTGGAAAAACCTGCTAGTCAAAGTGGGCAGTGTGGGAGTCTCTTTATAGTGTAAAAGGTACAATATATTTCATGTTTTAAAGGAATAAACATACTGTACAAACAGGTTATGTCCAGCCTCTGCTCGTTATTTTACACCTATGAAGGCACTAGAAAACTCTACTGTGGGGCACACATTTAGCACACGATTACTGTTAGATACTTTCAAAGACATGAACACAGAAAGGATACTCCGACAGGTTACATTTACAATGACAGTAGAAAGTATTTAGCTTATTTTCAATCAGATGCAACAAGCTACCGTTGGCGTCTGCGATTAAAATACCCAGTAGCTAAACAAGGTAAAAATCTCACGCATGTAAACTTTAGAGGATTTTAAATACCGTACGGCACGTTTGACCATTCTATCCAAGAAAACAACAGACTGTCAAGGAGGAAAACGCACAGGTTTAGGACAAAAACTGTGCTTAAAACGTTATCGCAACTGAATCGAAAATACGAAAAAATAACTAACAGGTGGCGATAACATTTTCGAAACGTAATAGATTATTTACGACCAACGCAACAATTAAATTAACAGAAAAACCAAGCACCGATTCAAAAGAAATGTGAAGCAGATATGTATGATTCTAATGATTATTAATAGGCGTGTGACTTTTTACGATAACCTTACGTCAGTATTCACAAGCCAGTGCCTGGTTCCTACGATCAGCTACAACTACAGCTGGTATATTACGCATTTTAAGATACAACACCTTAAAATTGTTAAATACTAAATATACAAAGAAAGTGACTCATACCTAACTTGCCTGGAGTTTAAGAAAAGTTTTTTTCACGGCCTTTCTCTCGCTAGTAACACACTGTCTTAACAGCCCGGTATATTTATTTCTCCCAGAACACTCCGTGTTGTTTTTTTTAAAAGAGAAAAAAAGGGGAAACTACACTTCAATTAAAAAGCTGAAATACAGACATGTCTTCTGTCTGACTTGAACAAAAGAAAATGGGGGTTCGAGTTGTATCTGGTAAATACAACTGTATCCAAAATGCTAACCGCCTGGTTTCAAGATTGATTTTTAAGAAAGAAAAAAAACACGAATCAAAGGAAACCCCCCAACTCCATTTGGAACCGGGCGCCTTTTGTGATGATTTTTGGGGGGTTGTGAAAAAACATAAATCCCGTTTTCGTAGCGAGTATAAGCAATACATTGTATCCAGTATAGATATATTCACCTTTGCCTTGTGTTTAGTTCTGCCCTGGCTGCTCTCACTCTCTCTCGTTGCTGCTGCTGTTGCTGCGTGTTGCTCCCGTTGGTAAGTAACTGTCTCCACGACTACAGTCACTATGGCGCGCGGGGGTCTCGAGGCAACTGTTGCTACCCTCTCCTCTATACGTCATCAACGGCAAAACCAAGGGAAAAAGGCGGACCAAACCTTTTCTACCCTCCCCCTTCCTCCCGCGTTGGACGAGATCACTGGCGCGTTCTCGTCTCTTTCCTGTCCACATCGCGGGAACTGGATGGTGGGGGAGGGAGAGCCGAGACTCCAAAACAATGGATGGGGTGGACGCCATCTTTAGTGTGGAAACCGTTTTGTCGTTTCTTTGTTTTGTTTTTTAATGGTTTTTTTTTTTTTTTAACCGAAGTTGTATCAGAAAAGTGTGTTATACACTAAGCAGAAGTAGAAAATGTGGTTTTGTTTCGTGTAAGGAAGTTGATAATGATTTGCAGCACAAGAGGCTGTCTCCAAAAAGCAGGGGGTAGCTATTTTGTTGGTGCGTCGACATTATATAGTCGGTAGAAGCTCCTATGACCCGTTTCCCCAGGAGAATAACACGGACAGCGTTGTGAATACGGAGAAAGGGACCATCTTTGCGGAGAAAGTCTAAAGGTTTTAAGGGTGATTGACTGTGACAGTCACTGACCACGCCTTTCACTTTCGTTTGACCTAATCCAGATTTTACCCAGCCAGACCCTCTCACCAGTAACCAAGCACCTTAGAGCACACAGTGACCCAACGCCATTGTACGTGGCCCCGCTGCTGTTCAACCGTCCTGGCGAACATTTTGGACAATGATTAATCAGGCCTAAATTACTAAAATTACATTTGGAATCAATAAAAGAAAACAACAGCATTGGTTAATTTAAAATGATATAATTTGCAATTAAGTACCCATAAATGAATGGAGTGTACATACAGTCATGGGTTGGTCATGATTATTATTATTCCACTCTCCATGTGGAATTAAATATTTTAACAAAGGGCTGGCGTTGGGACTGGTGTGTGAGTCTGTGCTTGCACTGAACTATTCCGCTTTGTAGAGCTAAGTTGCACGGTTTGCAACGGTGCTTCCCGCGCGTAGGAGCCGTTTACCCTGCTGCAGACACTGTTCCCCTGTACTGGACTATTGAGGCAGCCTTGCACCAGCACTGACCCCTACCAAGCGCGGGAAAGGGCTCCCGGGATCATTATGTGCACCTGGCAGGAGGCAGGGGGAGTGGGGCGGCTGATAGCGGCCACTGATTAGTCGGGGTTAACCTACACTGTTGTAAGGGATATAATATAGGAGGCTGTGTTGTCTGGTGGTTAAAGAAAAGGGCATGTAACCAGGAGGTCCCCAGTTCAAATCCCGGCTCAGTCACTGTGTGAACTTGCGCAAGTCACTTAACCTCCTTGTGCTCTGTCTTTCAGGTGAGACGTAGTTATAAGTGACTCTGTATAGTTCACACACCCTAATCTCTGTAAGTAAGTCACCTTGGATAAAGGTGCCTGCTAAATAAACAAATAATAAAAGAGGCAGCCGGGGGTGTAGTGTGGGGTGGGGGGGTAGAGTTGCAGAAGTGCAAGTAACCTGTGTAACCTGTCTTGCTGTGAAGTATTGCTGACCTGCTATTCCGGAGCTTTTATGCAAAGTAAAAGTGATTGCTGCTTTTAAAGAACTCCTGTTCCACCCTTCCTTTCTTACCAAGGCGTTGCAATATTTTTTTTTTTATTCATAGGATGCCCAACTTTGCACTGGATGAAAATAGTTGCTTATGCTACTCTTTCTGATAACTTGGCCTGTTCGTTGTATTTAGTGGATTATCGTCAAGTTTCACAGACCCTGATTAGCTCTAATCTTGGATGACTTCGCCTAAATTAACACAGATGAGTCCAAGATTAGTGTTAATCGTGGTTTGTGAAACCAGACGTTAAATGCTTAAATCTAAAACTGAAGTGTGTATTAAAACCAGTGCTTCAGATCACAGCAATCCTTGAGTCTGTGAGATCCCATGGTACACTGGGCCCTCGTCTTGTTGTGGAATTCATGCAACATGGCCCAACAGGAAGCCTAATGGAGAATGACTGGGCTGTGTAGCTCACTGTCAGCACCCTGTCACCCTATTTCAAATGTGAAAACAGTTGTCATCGTATTGTATTGATTAAAATGGGTCAGAGAGTCCTTAGCACTTGAGCGACTAAACTTTTCCTCCAGTGCAAAGTTGGGCATCCCATGAATCTAAAAAAAAAAAAAAATTCTATTGGGGTTTCTGCTAAAATGCTTTCGTCATTTGTTTATATTTTTGTTCTGCTTCCTCATGAAAAAAAACAGAATAAATAGGCAGATGCTGGTAGCAATGAGAGCAGACGAGTTTAGTGCACAGAGTGGCATGACAAGAATACTTCAGGGAGGGAGGAACCCTGTGTGCCTACAGATAAAACTGCGGGACTACGTAAGCAAACTAGTAAGCCAACAAGGTCTGGTTTCTAAAGACTAAACTATAGAAGAATGCAGCTAGCAATCTCCAAAGTATGAGTGCATAATACCAGTATATCAAATTGAAAACAACTGGGGGACACAGCAGCTGCGACAAACTAGTAAGACTAGCTTGTCATTTTTATTTATTAATTTATTTCTTAATCAACTGTTTTAGCCAGATTACCAATTGCTGTAACCAGCTGGTAAAAAAAACAATTTAGAAACTCTTGGATATCTCAGTATTAATAGCATTTCTGCCACAATTGAAAGTGACACAAACCCAGTCCAGTGATTTGTCGCAGAGAAAGCTTGTTGCCTGGGTAGGGATTCAAACCCAAGGCTCCTGGCTCGCCTCTCACCGCAACACCACACTGTCTATTGAAATGGTTATAAATAGAAAACTCAAGGGGGAATGACAGTGTGGTGTGAAGGGTAGTGCTGGGGACTGAGAGACAGCTCAAATCCCAGCTGTCAAATTGTGTGGCCTTTTTACGAGCCTCTGTGACAAGGCCGTGGATTTGTTGTACAGCAATACATGTATATGTCTGTGAAGGAAGCAGCTTTCTATTCATTTACTGACCTCTTCCATTGCACTAGTACCATAAAATGCTCTAGAAATCCAGCTGTAGCTTATCCCAGCAGGGGACGAGGGTGATCAAATCAAGCCCTTAATGGTAGCATGTTTCAAAGGGGGAGGATGCTTGTGTCCGTACAGTTAAAACTAACTTCAGGGGGATTGGAACTAGACACTGGACTGTCAGCAACGTTGTTCGCACAAGGCTAACCAAGGCGGTGAACCGAATTACACACCATTATTGTTAAAACAATGTCATTACAACATGCAGTTTGAGCAAGAGGTGATGGCTGCTCAAACTGCGAAATGTTTTCTCATATAAGAGACACACAGCCTATTGACTGATCGGAAATCACAAAGGATGGCCGTCCTCAGGAACTGCTATTGAGCATTTGATTTGATTTGATTTGGTTATTCTAATTATTTTAGAACTGTGTGGCCGTTCTATGCACGGGATCTCTACACAGGATACCATTTACTGGAATTGTGAGAATCCCTTCACAGGGAAAAATTTCTAATTTTGTGCAAAACTGCGCCTGGTTGTGGGCAACTGTCATGAAGAATGGTCCTATCCCATTCCCAGTCACGTGATGGATGATGATTTTGACGGCATTTTGATTTCAGACAGGCACAGCTTACCTTACAAGACCATTTTCTCCCTCTAGTGGCAATGCTATTTATTGCAAAAAAAAAAAACACAATCAAAAGTAATGCTAGCATAGTGCTAAACTGATAACCCCCTATTTTAATAATTAGCTACAACGTTTCGGCTTCTGCATTCTTCAGATAGCATGGTAGAAATAGCCAGATAGTTTTTCGGTCTACCTCGCTATTTCTACCATGATATCTGAAGAAAGCGGAGGCCGAAACATTGTAGCTAACGTTCAAATCAATTCAACTGAAGAAAATTGGGTATAGGTGCTTACAAGGAAAAAGGAAAATGTGCAGTAATACTCCAATACGCCACAGGGTGGCAGTGCAATGCTGTTTGTGAGTATTCGGTCAGAAAGTAAATCTGCAAGAAGAGTTGACTGATTCATTTTTGCACTATATAGACTATTAGATGCGCCGCATCAATGAGATGTTATAAAGCACGGATTGTACACGATATAAAGAGAAGTTCCGCATTGAAAAGAGTATTTTAAATATGTTGAACCTCATGACCTTGCTAAGCATTTTTAGGTCTGGGTCTGTGATTGGCTGTCTAGGAGGCAAACAGGTAGATCCACTTACTGTAAAACAGCAACTGGCATTCTCTTCTATCCAGCCTTCAAACTGCCCCAAAGCAAATATTCAGGGCAGGGAGGGTGGGGGGGCGGGGTACATATATTCTCTGACACAGGACAGTCCAGTATTTTTCAGTTTGTGTTCCATGTTCCATCAAGTCCAGTATTATAAAGATATCAGTGTTTTTATGGTATACACTGCAGTGCTGGGAAGGCTGTATGCGCAGTGGGTTTCCTGCATTCAGTGAGAGCGTGTTTATTTGCATCTTCATTGCACAGTCCTCCACCACCTGCTTTAACAGGCCTTCTGTGGTGAGCAGCCCCATTGCAAGCCTTCAGCTTGTGCTTGCAAGCTGCAGCATTGAGCAGCGGCTATCTCTTAAAGGTGCAGCACCCCATATTTAAAGATGGTGCTACTTCTTTAGCTCATGCTGAAAATGTCAGCTCTGTAGGTGTTCACTTATAACCTCCTCCTGCTGCTGGTAGGACCAATTTGTCTCAGTTACATAGCGGTAAGCAGAATTCAATGAGGAGGGAACTTACGGGGGATATAAACCAACTGTATCGTTAATAAGGTCAGATTAGTGTAGATGTGTAATATTAACACACTGTTTTATCTGATAACGTAGAAAGTGAATAATAATACAGCTTGCAGAGCTGTTTCAGGGACTATGGAAAACGTGACACCATGCTAAAAAAACAGAAAGTTCCAGTTTAATACACCAGTTTCCTTAAGAAAAAACACATGTTTATTGCAGTAGTTTATTATTAAGTCCGGCCAATGGCATTAACCTACGTGTCACACACTGAAAAATAAATTAGTGACAGAAGCCAGCTGCTGGCTGCCGCTTCCCTTTCTCTGTGCAGCCTGGAGACCTCGTTGACCTGGAGTAGCACCGCAGATTGGATCTCAGGGTCTCCGCCCCCGACCCCGCCCCGGGGGCGCGCTCTCCGGTGGCGTGTTTTTTGAGGCACGGCTCTGATTGGCTGTCATGAAGGATTGACATTAGTTGGTGAAGACGCTCCTCCCCCCCTCGGGTCCGGGTTTGTTTCTCTTCTGCACGCGCCACGATTATTTGCGTATTTCCCTCAAGTGCGCGCGCACGTGGGCAGAAAAGTCAAAACCGATCCTTCTTACAGACGGGATAGAAATTCGCCGGGCGAACAAAATAATCTTTTCATATTTTCTAACTATTGTTGTTCAGCCAAGGTAAGACTGTTTTAAAATAAATAAATAAATAAATACATACATACAAAATCACCCATTTAGAAGTTTATTTTTGTAAACCAAAACAATACCTGTAATGTGTGTGTGTGGCGTTCAGTGTCGTATTATATAAGTTAATACAATGTCAGTGTGCGTTATTAATTATAATAACCCGTATCAAATAATAACCCATCTTCCTTCTTTTCTGACCACCAACTTATTGTGGTATGTTTTAATTCTTTTCCTGGTAGGTCCTACTTCTTGATAAGCGACGAATTACTAGAATTTAAACATTTGTGTTGTTAATTGTTATGATATTCTCTAGTATAAAATTAATGCCTAAAGTTTAAAAGCATGTGGCATTTTAGATAGATACATGTCGAGTATACGTCGTTTGAGGAGTTTGTTTTTGTTTGTTTTCTCTGTATATTGTTATACCTAACTGAATTATAAATTCGATATTCATTTGATATCAGCAACAGTGTCATTTAGACTTTTCAAACCAACTTTAATGTGAAGCTGACCAGTGTATTTTCACAAACTTTGCTTTACTGGTGAATTCTGTACATGATTTGTGAAAATCATTAGAATATCCCATATGCGCTACAGTAACAGGGCTGAATGGACCAGCTTTAATCCTAGTTAGTCAGTGTATTTTTTTTAATGTTATTAACAAATGTTAAAGCAAAGCAATTATTTGTTAATGTAAAGCTTAGTGAACAAAATATATATTTATTTTTTAAGTTGTGAAGCCAACCTTCGATAATACCATATCCGAACAGTACTCGGAATAATTTGAGTGAATATTAAGTTTCAGTGTCCATGTCATAATAACGGAGTAATTCAAACCCAATTCTGAAACGCAGTGCTGGAAATATGGGCTGACGCTGCAGGTTTGGTTTTTTTCCATTGAAATTCCTACAACCGGGTCGAGTTTAAGATTTTTTTCAAATAATAAGTACAGAAAAACGCCGTATTTGTTCTTGGCAAATGCTGTAGCCAAAAAAAAACGTTTAGACACAGTTCCACGTTTTACTAATTTTTTTTTTCTGCGTGGAAAATTAATAAGGGTCGAAAACAAGACCAACCTTTTCTACTCCGTATCTCAAGAAGCTATTTAAAACCAATTATTTCTAGCCTGCTATAATTAATAGGCTGACCGATCACAAGTATGGGACTTGTGACCTTGTGGCAGAAAAAACTAGTCATAATCCACATGCCCAGTCATCCTTGTCTGCCACACAACAGTTTGAGATCATACTGCAGTAAGTACTAAAGCACCCCCAGGACACACAGGACACAGTCTGCATTTGTTAAGCTTGTTATGATAACTGTTAATCAGATTCATTTCATAAGCAGTATTTCAGAGTGCTGTGCAGTTATTATCTACATACAGGTATCCTCTGCTCCCGGGGTAGGTTCATGTCTCGCTGCGCATCAGTTTAAAGAAGCAGCAGTGGATTTCTTTACCTATTTGTATTAACCTGCTGTTAGTCTGCTCTGTCACTCGCAGAAGCAGGTTCACATGCATTGTAATCTCTAATGTCATTCTCTGATGCTGTCTGTGCTGGAGCTCCACATGGTGTGGCAGGCTTAAGCTGATGTTTCCTGTGCAGAGGGCACACCGATTTATTAATTTACCTGCCATCCTGTAGCCAAGCTCTTTGGCTATTGAAGTACATAGGGGAGGAGTCTCTACCACAACAGGCGTCTGAAATTATTGACATTATCCCAGTGAACGACAGTAACCTCTGCGAATTTGCTCCTCTTTGGAATGGGCAGATGGGCTCAGCTGTCATGTGACTGTGTGCAGATGGGCAAGTCTTGCCTCTGGATTGGTTGAAATGATCTGGCTATATGGTGTTTCTCCTGAGACAGCTGCAATGGAAAGGGATGGGGCTGAGCATTTAGATGCAGCTGTCTTGCTTTCATGCCAGGCACTTTATATGCGTGGAGTTTTTAAAATATATTTTTTACAGTGTCAGTCCGTTTGGGGAAATTCTGAAAGTGACTCTGACTCATAGGGGAAGTCTGTATTTCATATTTTAGTTGTTTATTTAGGATGGAGCTTGTTAATTATAACAGCAGGGAGAGCTGGCACCATAATTACAAATAATGGGACGGGTGGGGTGAGGAATCATGCAATTGGACCTACTTTACAGGTATATCCAGTATTTCACACGTGTGTGTGTGCGTTTTTTTTTTCTTATATATAATTTAACTTCCCCTTCCCCACACAAATTGTGCATTTCAGATTTGGAAAATAATTACCATGGTCAGACAAGGCATATGCTATGTGGTGGGTATTGCAAATATTCTGGTGAACAATTCTTCATACTAGGATATATATATCCTATATACATTTCTTACCATGGTGAAAACATTCTCGTCTTAATTTCTGTATATATTTAAGCAAGAGCAAATCATTTGAGACCCATGTTCATGACTAACACGTCAAAGTCGTTCCTTAAGGCACGTGTTCTACCAGCTGAAAAGCTGTTTGTAAGAATGAGTCAGGAATGTTAGATCCCATTAGACAGGCAGACCGCTTCAAAAAGAAACTCGCCACACATGTCTTCACAGATAGATACTGATCAGCACATGACGCTTAGCTGCCTAAGCAGAGTTTGTGCTTTTTGTTGAAGTTTATTATGGATGAAGAGGGCAGTGGACAACATCTTGGTAGTGTGGGGTAAAAATAACACACACACACACATATATATAATGTATTCCCTAGGTTCTGCTTTATACAGTTTACACTTTACTAAATTAGTCAATGAGCAATACATGGGGAACCTTCCCTTTTGCAGGTGCAGCAAAATAACCCACAACAAAGAAATAATGACTGTGCAAACTTGTATGACATACGCTTCTAGAAATAGAGGGTCTAATGGAGAAAGAAAACATGCAAGCAGGGAAAGTGAATATAAACTGCCATTAATCCCTAATACTGACACTTCTTTAGTGCACTTAAGAAAGCATTTTGAAGAGGGTTGCTGATGAGTTGTAACAGTGTTTGCAATGGGATGGGATCAGTCAGGGAAATCCCCAAAGAGGCAACATGATCACAACTCTATTTATAAAGTATCTGCCTCGGGTGGGAAAGTTTGGTGATTATTACTTTCATCTGTGCCTCGTGCAGCAACTGAAAAGATACACATTGCCCTCATGTTATATCATCAGGCTCGCTTGATAGAGCAAATAAATGTTGTGACCCCAACAACTGTCCAGAAGATCATCTTAATTTAATAACCTTCATCTCTCCCCAAAACCATTAGGCTTGCCTCGTGTATTACTTTATTATTTATTTATTATTATTTATTTCTTAGCAGACGCCCTTATCCAGGGCGACTTACAATCGTAAGCAAATACATTTCAAGTGTTACAATACAAGTACTTACTGTTTTACCCTCATTTTTATCATAACCTTCCCTGCGTGAAGGATGCAGCATCAGCAAAGAGAGCATGGCTAGTCCAGAAAAGAAAACCGATTAGCAGGCAATGCTTCATCTGCAGCGCCTGTCGAAGTGAGTGGGCACGCCAGCGCTATTTTTAGGTGGAGTAGTTTAAATGGCAATTACAACTGCAATTTTAGGTTACCTTAAAAAAAAAAAAAAAAAAATTGAAAGACAGTTATGATCTCTGTATTTAAAAACGAATTTCTGTGGGTGACTCACTATAACAAGAAAACAAAACAGAAACCCTGGCTAATATCAAAACATCCTTGAATGAGCTTCTATGTTGAAGTTTCTGCATGAACATGATCTAAGATCCCCGGCCATTTTGCGAGTTTGAATGTAATAGAGGTCACTTTCTCACCTCCAGAGAGCGAGTGGGGATGGTGCAGAGAGCTGGCGGGGATGGTGTAGATGGTCTCCCCCCACTGCAGTTCAGCTGCTTGTGAATAACATTTACCACCCTCTGTGTATTTTGATAACTGTGTTAGCATAAGCTCTCAGACCACTGGCCTTTTGGAGCACAGCTCCTGTAAATTAATCTGTTAGATATTATTTTCGTGAGTGTGTATATGTGTGTATGTGTTTGTATATATATATATATATATATATATATATATATATATATATATATATATATATATATATATATATATAATATATATATATATATATATGTGTGTGAAGATTCTAAAGGTTACCATTCACACCTAGAAAACACCATATAATGTAATCTTTTTACAACATACGGAAATGAAACAGAAGATATTTGTTTTATCTTGATTGACTTCTCTGTTTACAAAGTAAGAAATATGTTATCGATAGCTTTAAAATGCCGTCTGTCTTGTGTTTGCAGTGGCAAGCTTCTGGCTTGTTTGTCCTATAGTAACCCCTGTTCACTTTTAGCTGCAAAACTGTGCCGTTGACGTGGGCGTGTCCTTTTACCAGATATGCAAAAAAAAAAAAAGGTTTGAGCATCCTGTAGGAAAATGGACCTGCAGCCCCAGTGAGCTAGTGCATATCCTGCCACACCATGTGATCTAAAGGCATGTCCATATATGGGAGTACAGCGTGTGGTGTGATGAGGGCCCGGTAAGATCCACCAATCAGAATGCTGTGTCTGTGACATCGCCTGCTGGGGGGGTGGGGAGTGCTGTTTGAAAATGAATGATGTGTTTCACTTCTGTGAAGCAAGGCAAGGTCTGGTTACTCCTAAAGAGACTGCATACACAGCTGGCTTTAAAACCAGTTACTAGAGGACAAGTAGATCATAGGAATTTAAGAAGATAACTGCACTCGGACCACTCCACTATGCACTGTAAGACTCTTTTTTTTTTTTTTAATTACTATTACATTAACACTGTAATGATTTGTTTTCACTTTACATGAAAGTGCTTCACAATCTAATAATTTAAGGTCATTATTATCCTAGTATTATCCTTTAAAATTGAATATTTAAATACACACAATGTGGTTGTTAAAACTTGTGATATATATTGAAACCAAACTCTCACTAAACTACATGATCTGAAAACGATCTCCATAGAGTGGTGATTTTATACAGACATTTGAACATACTGTACTTTATGCAGTTAGTAGAATATTACTATTGGTGATTTAAATGTTATTGAACACATGCATATCCCTGCTTGTCTAGGGGTCTTTGTAGTTGGGTTTATATTAATATATTCTTTTACTGTTTTATATTGATTTTGTGTCTGATATATCACAGCAGCTACATGCATGCACAACAAACTCATGCATTTAAACCGTTAATGTGAAAAAACTATCATGCACAAGTGAGGAGTGAGAAGTATATTCAAAATGGAAAAGGCATTTTGAAATGGTTATAGAATTGCACACAGCATGGTATACAGCACACGGATGCAGCAGCACATTTTACTGAGAGTTTAAACCCGACGCCTTAAGAAAAAACAGCTATTGTAGGAATTGTTCTCCTTCACTGTCAGTTTATGAATGAGCCTCATTGATTAAAAAAAAATCACAGTAATCCAGCTAGACAGCTGCAGCAGCCCTGTGAAACAGCCCCCGTTCATGCAAGGGGCTTCACAGTGTAAATGCTGGGTAGGGCTGGCCATAGAGGAATGTGGAACATATTTAACATCACTTGATTTGTACAGTGCATTTACTTGTAGTGCCTCAATGAGCCAGTACATTAGCATACAATAGGTAGAGGCATGAGTTTCTAAAATTATATATATATATATATATATATACTATACTATACTATGCAATGCATAATTTACTGTGAACCCAAGTGTTTTGAGATGTGTTGTAAAACTGGTAAGGAAGGAATGTAACCCGTGGAAACCACTCCCAGGAATGTAAGCCAGCCACTGGCACTAAAACACAACTAAACAAAACTGATCAGGACTTGTCCAGTGATTATATTTTTACGAGTATGTAGTAAGTGCAGTTTACATGGAAGACCGAGAAGTCATTTACGTTTTTCATGGAAGCATATCTGTGTATATGAGGTATGTTGGCAGAAATGTGCTTATTCAAATGCACTTAGTCCTGATGATATAGTGAGAAATGTGCTGTGGGTGTTGTTTAGGCGTAAGGAATGCATGTAGAAGCATTCATTTTGGTTGAAAGTGCTTTTTTGTTTATTTGTTCCATAAAAAAAACCCTTGATTAACATTTACAGGGGGTGTTTTAAATTAAATAGTTGTTAGGGTTATGAGTTTTATATATATGTATATATATATTTTTTTATTTTTATCATCAATGTAGTGTTCCTCTATGAATAGTGTATCTTCCTATTATTCTAACTGGAAGTTAAGCTTTAATGTAAGAAAGAGATATTGATTTAACTTTGGCTTTGTATAAATGAATAAATCAAGCAGGTTTGCTTCTCTTATCTGAAGGTTATACATGGTCTTAACCGGTAGTAACTTCCAGGATGTTTGGGCCATTTCATATGGACATGATCTGCTGATAAAAGATGAGGAAATCAAGCTGATGAAATTCTTGCTTAACAATTCAGTTTCCTAACAATTCCCTAACTTTTCTAACACACAGGTTTTTTTTAATTTATTTATTTTTTAACATGTTTTAATAATTTTTCTTACCTAACTGATGTACTAACCTTCAGGTTGCATGAAGCATATTCTCACACACACACACACACACACACACACACACACACACTTCACACAAATAATATTCTGTAAAGCCATAAAGATTTGCAAGTCTTTTATTATGAGTTTTTCGCGTATGATTTTTGGCACGAATATCCAATTCCAGTAACAATACATACTTCATATATTGCAACAGGTCACCAACATTTCTGGAGCAAAATAGGTTTTATGGGTGTGATTCGCCAAATATTTATGGCTTCACAGTATTAAGGAACAAAAAGTGTGGGGCCAAGTTCCGCAGGTTCGAGCATCAGTGGAGAATGAGCTAGCACACCACACTGTGACCTCGAAGCATCCGGACAGCACGAGTAAGAGAGCATGAGTTACATACAGCCAAAGTGAGACGCATTGAATTACAACACATGGGGTAGAATGCAAACTGTTCGCATTTTTCAGTGTAAATACATTTTGAGTGAAACAAAATGTTCCTGTTGCCTTTCCAAAGATGTGTTGCTTCAGATTGCTCCCCTGCCCTAAAATACTTGTTTAAATAAGGGGATAATAAAACCAAACTAATCTCAGTAAACCTGAAAACCAGTCTCTGGTAAAAAGGAATTAGGCTAATCCTTTACAAGTTAAACCCTTTGATTGAGAGCAGACTTCTTCACAAGGCTACATAAACAGGATGTGAATTGGGGAATAACAAAGACATCTGGTGTCACTGTTTGTTTATTATATATTATACAGATAAGCTAATGGGGATAATGGGTTTCAGTTCAAAATCGCAATATATTAAAATCAGTTTCACAATGAAGGTAATATAAAATAAAATAAAATTAATAATTGTAAATAAAAAAAGTATGCCTGGGCTATTCACTTAATATGTTGGTTACAACAGATTATACCTGCATCCTAATTAAGGAGTATTCTGATTACATAACTTGCTTCCTAAATTGCCACAAAATGAAGCAGCATGCAGCCCTTGCTTAACCCCTTTAGTAATTTAGCACCAACTTTGAATAGGGAGAAATGATTTGTTGTGAAATAATTTCTCTCCTGCTGCATTATTAAAAGCAATTGTTGTTTAATAATTATGGAACCAAGAGTAAACTAACCCCATTTCAGATATACCTACACTTGAGGAAATCTCTTAACTGGCTACCACCTTGGGCGTTCTCCTTGCTATGCAATTGGATTAAAACATAACCCTCGTTTGGAAACACAATGTTGCTGCCCGGTGACGTGAAGCATAGGAATATAAATGGATCCCATCAGAACTGTGACTCTGAATTGTCTGCTTCAGCACACGCTGACCTTGTATTGTAATTCACAGTAACCCTATTGAGTGAAACCACGATGACAGCTGCAGCAGTGATGGAGCCAACTGGAGAATACCTGCAGTCATGCAGCCCTGAGGAGTGTGATGTCTCAGTGATAGATGTTGCTGTGGAGTCTCCAGCAAAGTATGTACCAGCCCTGTATATTTAAAACGTCTTGGTGTCTCTACACAGTACGTCTGTTTTCTCTCTCTCAATGGAGTATTTATTTTACAATCTATTTGCATAACATGTGGCTTAATATCTGGTTGCTTGTCTGCCAAATATTTGTAGGTCAAACGACAATTTATATAATATGTTGGGCTTTATTGTGTGCCATCTTATATATTCTTTTTATAGTTATGTCATCAAAAAGCAATGCCCACAGAACCACATTAAAATGTAAATGTTTTAATTTGTCTGTCTGTCTGTCTGGCCTGTTTCATCTCTGTTATAATTAGTTCAAGCCGAGGCCACCTTAATTTGGATAATTGTCTGCTTTTGAGTATCGCTTTTAATAAAGGTTTCTTCAGTGTCAGATAGCAGTTTATTTACAAAGGTAAAAAGACAACAGCAGTTAAAATGATCAGATTGGGTTTCACTTTTTTTATTTTTTTAATTACTGTGTGGTTCAAACGTGTGAAATCGACTGGATTGCTTTACAAGCTTTTATAGCTTGTTTGGATGCTAGATAAGAGTATACTTGTCACTTGTCACAAATTTACAATGAAAATTGCATAACGCATGGGTATTTATTTACACAAACATGGTGTGAGGTATTACATGTTCCGCACAGGACCAGGCATCATAAATGAGTTTGTAGGGAAAATAATTCAAAATGACTAACAGAAGTAGCAAGAACTTATTATAGTGTGCGTAGGTTTTTTGTGTACTCGTCTTAGAATAAATAACACCATTTCAATGAAAATTACTAATTAAAAGAAAGACAGAAAATGGAGATTCGCTGTATTATTCAAAGGTGAAGGTTCTGTTCTCAAGAAGCCGTGACTCACAAGCAGTGTTCTTGTCATTAGTGATTCATCAGAGGAAGAGTGTTCTTCAGAGAGGGAAGAGGAAGCAGACACAGAGATGACCCCAGCCCTGCAGAGTGGAAGCTCTGTTAGCACACAGGAAAGCAAGCCAGTAACGGCAAACGGTGAGGCAGGACTTCCATTACCTTCACTACAGAACAATTCAGCACATCTGCAACAACAGCAGGCAGAAAAAAAAAAGATTGCAATCAAGCCAACAGAAATAGGTGATGAATAGATGAAGCTGTTTCTGATTTTCGATGTAATCAGTAATCGGCTATCGTACAGTATAAATGTACTGACGTGTCATAAAATGTTATAAATAAGTCACAAGGCCACTGTGTTTTCCAACAATACTCATACTAGTAAGTGCGGTTTGTTTTCCCACTGTGGCCGTTTTAGAAAATGCATTCACAGTGTGCTCTCTTGGCCATGCCTTGGTGTATTTACATAATGCATTGTGTGTTCTCAGTGACTTCCTCTTCTGTAATTACTTCCTTAGTCTGTTAATGGAAAACGAACTCCAATCCACTGGGTATTTTTTGGTGATTTACCTGGCCTGATGATCGGGTTATTCCAGAACTCTGTTGCATTCAGTATTGTTAAGCACTTCTGCAGTCACACATTACATGTCCAGTCCATTCTTTCAGTACAGAAATTTGAATGTTAAAAGATTTGATGGAATGCCTGTGCATGTACTCAGTGAGTTAGTCAGGTAAATGAAATATTCCACAAAAGGTATACAAGAAGAATGTACCTACTTAATAATTCATTGTTATGCTAAACAACGAATGTGCTTGTGGCGCGACGCTGCAGTCAGTTCATGTCCTGGAGGGCTGCCAGTTTGTAACGTGAGGCACCCCCATTGGAAGCATTGTGTGGCTCGTGCCACATGCTGCCCGGAACAGTGCTTCCCTATTCATGCTGCATCTCAGTTAATCAGCATAAGAGATGGACGGCAACGCTAATGAAAAGGCCTTTTTCATTTCCTCTGAGTGCAGTGTGTCGGCCAGGGGGACTCTGGGGCAAGCACTTTATTCTGAACAGTAAATAAACAAGCTGACGGAGCTTCAAAGCTGCCAGAGTGCTGCCAACCCTGAGAGCCTGCTTGGAATAGAGATTTATGGGAAGACATTCATAAAAGCCTGACAATTAAGCATACCATTAACAGGGCTGATTTAAGTACAATTTTCCTTTTTTTGCCCTTTTTTTATTCATGCATATTTTATTGCAGCAGTGTAGGCTGTGCAAATAGAATTGACACAACTCGACAGCTTGCTTGAAAAACAAGGAGTAAACATTTGTTGCTGCTGGTGATCAACTTTATAGTTGTATAAGATTAGAAAAATATATATATTCTGCATCAGCAAATGCTAATAATGAGCACTGCTTGTTTGATTTCCAGCGGATGTGTTGCGTCCCGACACGTTAAACCTTAATGAGCTAAAGCTATGCACAACAAAAGAGGATGGGGAGGTGAAGCTGAGGATGGGAGATTCTGGCCAAGCTGCAGAGCCCGCTATCACAGTCAATCAAATGTTCCTGCAAACTGTGGAGCAGTATGGGGACCAAGTGGCGCTGGCATCCAAGGACGGAGACAACTGGAACAGACTGACCTATAAAGAGTACTATCAGAGATGTCGAACGGCAGCTAAAAGCTTTTTAAAGGTCATTTTAGTTTTGAATGTTTCTTTGCAGTAGGCTCGACCACTGAACAGAACGCTCCTTCTTGTAGTTTAATAACATGTAAACTAACTCTCCGGTCTGCTGAACTTTAGCAGTTGATGCTAGGGAATGTATTGCCTGCCCTTGCTTGTTAGCGACTGCTCTCTGAAAGGGTTTTGTTTTGCAATATCCACAGAACCGAATATCCAAATGGAACGCAGAGACTATCTAATGCCATTTGAGGTGCAGATTAACTTAGCCAAAGTATTTTGTTGTATTGTTTTATTTAGCAAACTTTTTGAAGTATACAAATCACAACTTAACCCCCAGGTGAAATTTATCTTGCTTCAATAATGAAAGTAAAAACAAAATGACAAAACACATGCTCCAAGTAACCTGCAGGTGAATTCATTAATACTGCTCTAATTCATTAACATTCTGCGGCTAGATGAATGGGATCATTTTAGTTTAGTTTTGCTTGATATTTATGCGTTTTTATCTCAAATTCTCTGTTTTCTTCATTCTAATCCAGATCAGTAGCTTATCGCAGTTCTCCCTCTTTGGAACAAAGCACAGGTGTCCCTTTTATAAAGTTTTATTTCTGTATGCTGTAATAAAAGCATACAGCAAAGTGCAGTAGAGCATAGTGAAATTATGAAAATGCATTGGCAAGCTTGGTAAAGAAGTATGGTACAGAATAAAAAACGAAATGCAGTAATCTATGTTAAATGCAATAGTGTAAAAGGATGGTAAACTGAAAAATGACTTTCAGAATTTATTCTTTCAGACATTATACAAAGAGTTAAGCCTACAAAGCTACTGTATTGCTTGGAGTTTATAAACAACCTGGCTAACATGGTAACTGCATTCGTAGACAATGATGAACCTTTGACTCTAGTTTTTGTAATGCCAGTTTATTGTAAACCTAATTCAATGAAGGTGTCATTAATCTTCCTTTTGGCAATCGGAGGAAACAAAAGAGGTGGTGTAGAATGTCACCTGAACATGTGGCTCTGATATTGATGTGTTCCGTACCTGTGTGGTAAGCAAGTGCCTTTGTTTGCAGCTTGGGCTGGAGCGTTACCATGGAGTTGGGATCCTGGGATTCAACTCTCCTGAATGGTTCATTGCAGATATCGGAGCTATTCTAGCAGGGTAAGAACAATCAAACCATCTCACACCTTACCGTATTCTCTACAGAACAATATTTGGTCACTGTTTTGTTCTGCCTCCCCCCCCAGGAGGCACCTGTTTTGTTCTGCCTCCCCCCCCAGGAGGCACCTAGCCCCCAGTGTCTTTTGTTTTTTGTAAATCTGCTGCACTGAGTGAAACTTGTTAACCCGGCCGCCACTTACAGTGAAGCTGTCTCTTGCTATTCAGCCCTCTTGGGTAGCTGCTGGTGTCTCTCTGGCATGTAAATACTATTGTTTTGGGTGGGGTGTGTTTGGATGTGCAACAAACAGGAATTGGGTGTAAACATAAACATTCAGAAAGATGTTATCTGTTTGAACAAGTCGTTTTGTAGCATGTATCCTGATCACCTTGTCATTCCTGAAGGAGTCTGCTTGTTTATTTTAGTAAACATCAACAGTCCAAAGCACCTTTGACTGTTGTTCCATAGTCCAATGTGTTCTTGTGCATATTTTAGTCTCATTCCCCTTTCTTAACAGAGGTATTCTTACTGCAACACATCCTTTAAGTCCTGATTTCAAGAGTGACCTTCGTACTGTTGATTTGATTGACACGACACCTGTGCCTTCTGCCAGTTCTGTTGTCAATTCAACTCTTGTCTTTTATACTTCTTAAGGATATTATCTTCAAGTATTGCTCATCCTTGTTAGACAGCTTTCTGGGTCTTCCAGTCCTGGCTTTGTCAATTACAGATGATGTTTCTCTGTACTTGTTGAGTATGCTTGAAAATCGAGTGATGCGAGCTATTTCACTCAATGTTTTTCCTTCTTTATGCAAGTTAAGGTTGTTATAATAGTAGAAAACACTAGTGGAGGCTTTGAGTAAATTGTTGATGCTCATAATGCATCAGGATAGAAAAATGCCACGTCTGAGACTTTTGCACAGCAGTGTATATATATATATAAATAATTTTGGCCGTAGTTGTGCATTACTTGTACGTATAGCTACAAAATGACCCAGCTTTTGAAAGCTAAATTCATACCCTAGGAGTTAAGTGTCAAGCCAGGTTCGAGAGTCTGAAAATAGTTCCTGTGTGAAAATTACACAAAAATAATATATAGTTATGCCTGCCACAAAAAGAGTTGTATCACACAGCTGGAAACAGGCTGTTATAAATAACTGTATCTTATCTTTTCTTCTGAATTTTACAGAGGATTTGCAGTTGGCATCTACACTACAAACTCTCCTGAAGCTTGTCAGTACGTGGCAGAAAACTGTAAAGCGAACGTCCTTGTCGTTGAAAATCATAAACAGCTGCAGAAGATTCTTCAGGTAATTATTTGTGCTGCTGTTTTAGTTTGATCAAGTTCTAGCTAATAAGCATTCCTTTGCGCAAATTGTTTAGGAAATTGCACTGCAAAACTGCTGTCAAAGAAACAGCAGGTTGCATTAATGTATATTTCTGCAAGTATAGTAATATTCATGTGGTAAATATCAGCATTTTGCCTTTTAGATTCAAGACAAACTCCCACATGTGAAAGCCATTATTCAGTACAAAGATGCACTAAAAGAGAAGAAACCAAACCTCTACACGGTAAGACATTTCTTTTCTTCAGTAAGTTGACGGAAGTTTAGCTTCGTATTGAAGTCGTTCAGTAAAGTTTGTATTTGCTTGCATGGATTACATTGAAATAAACCCTGGCATAATAGAAAA